>NC_050575.1:106590274-106890274 GCF_011100635.1 Trichosurus vulpecula
CTGAGAGAATGTCTTTCTCCTGTTCCACCTGGTAGGTTTGGTTTGGTTTGTTAATTAGCTGTTAATTGCAAAGGCTAGTTGGGGATTAAGGGGGAAAGGAGAAGGGAGGCGCCTATGTTGGGTCTGGTAGGAGCTGAAAAAAGAAGCCACCCACCAGATCTGAATGATAACTGACCTCATGCAGGCTAATTCATTTTCAAGTGGAGTCATCTACGGGTATTCAATGAACTCCCGGGATGATGAGTGATTTTGTTAATTAAGTCCTGTAAACATGACGCCTTCATTTCTATGACAGCCTTATTGTGTAGATAGGGGCATTGGTGTAAGTCACGAGGGATGGAAAGGAAAGGATGCCCTTGTGGAATGACTATAGCAGAGGAGAGAATTGAGGTGGAGAAAGCACATTCCGGGGTTGGGGTTTCCAGTCTCCCAGTCTCCTCACCCTTAGAGGGGCTTCCAGGAGGAGAAGTACAGCGTGGGATGGAACAGTGTCACTCCTGAGTGAAATTGGACTTAAAAAATTCATGGTGCCTAAACTGGAGATTTCCAAACCTTGGGGGAGTTGGGGGATCCTGTTCTTTTGAAAGTCTCCCAATTAGCTGCCCTTCTAGGTACCAAGGAGGCAGGGTGAGACAGGATGTCCGGCCAACGTGAACTGCCCTCCTTTCCACCTGGCATGGATCCTGGGCCTTAATCTCAACCTCAAAATCCCCAAACAGCAGGAGGAAGATATGGGTGCCACAGGAAACCCTCAGGACAAGGAGGCCCTCCTCCAAGATACTCCCTCTTCCATCCCACAAAGCAGAGGTGAGACCATTTAGGCACAGGTATATTTGGCCTGGGTCAGGTGGGCTGGCAAGTTCCTGATCTCTCACCTCTTCCACATCTCAGTGGAGGGTTATTGTCTTTGCCACCTATTGCCTAGAACTGGAATCTTATCCACCATCAGCACATGTCCAGGGCCTGCCTCAGCATTCAAATGGTAGTGATGGAGAGAAGACCACTCTCTACTCCTATGAGTACCATCCTGGGTCTAAACTGAGTGGCCACATAGCCTAAGGAGCAGCTATTTAGAAGGAATAGTTGATGAAAATAGGATGGGTGACATAAGGGCAGCTAGGTGTAGCAGTGGATAGAGTGCTGGGCCTGGAGTCAGGAAGACTCATCTTCCTGAGTTCAAATATGGCCTCAGACACTTACTAGCTGTGTGACCCTGGGCAAGTCATGTAACCCTGTCTGCCTCAGTTTCCTCATCTGTAAAATGAGCTGCAGAAGGAAATGGCAAACCACTCCCATGTCTTTGCCAAGAAAATCCCAAATGGGGTCACAAAGAGTTAGACACGACTGAAAACAACTGAACAACAATCAACATGCAGTGCATCTTTTGTCCCTAAAAAGGACTGAAAAACCCTTGGTTTAACATTCAATAACCTTGCAACTCCCCTTCTTCTCCCTTTTCCCAACAGTGTGTACCCTGCCCTAGATGCACATTATTTGGTGTTGTGAGGGAAAATTCGAGGAACTCATTGCATCTATGTGACAAAAATCACTTCTCCTCTCTGGGTCTCAGTTTACCCATCTGTAGAGTGGAAAAGATTGGACTAAATGATCTTTAACTTAATTCATTCCAATTTTAATTAATTAGTTCATTTAATTCATGTATTAAGTGTCTGCAGTGTGCAAAGTCACGGTTTTAGGTTCTGGGAATCCAAAGACAAAACAAAAACTTCCCTGTCTTCAAGGTGCTAAAATTTTTCCTGAATGGTAACAACAACAAGCAGATGAGATTATTTCAGGGGGCAGAGAACGCTGACACTCGGGGAGATCAGAGTAGGATTCCCCTAAGAAGTGGTATACAAGCTGAGCCTTGAAGGAGGCTAAGGCCTGCAGGAGGCAGAGTTGAAGAGGAAGCCTGAGGGACAGCTCAGGCAAAGGTGCACAGGTAGGAATACCAAGCCCAGGGAACATCTGGTCAGCCAGTTGGGAGAGCATAGAGTGCATTATGGGAAATGAAATAAATGAAATAAAACAGAAGGGAGGTTGGAGCCAAGCAAGGGTGGCTTTAAATGCCAGATTGATTGTAGCAGGGGAGAGACCTTTGTGCTGTGGAGAAATGCTTCAGAGAAGCAGCCAACTCTGCCCCATCCCTGGTGGTCAGGAACCTTCTAGAGAGGCTTCTCTATCCTTCCAATCACCCAGGTTCTTAACCTTGCAGCCATTCTCACTGCTCACTTTCCCTCACCCCGCCCATCTAACCAGTCACCAAGTCTAGGTGATTCTACCTCCACATTCCTCATGTCCTTTCCCTTCTCTTTATACCACAACCTCCTGAGTTGAGGCCCTCTTCACCCCTCCTCTGGATTATTGTTGTAACCTAATTGTCATACCTGCCTCCAGCCCTTCCCCTCTCCCTTCCATCTTCCACAAAGCTGCCCAGGGTCACACAGCTAGTAAGTGTCTGAGGCCAGATTTGAACTTAGGAAGATGAGCCTTCCTGACTCCAGGCCTGGTGCTCTATCCACTGAGCCATCAAGCTGTCCTTATGTCACCCATTCTATTTTCATCAACTATTCCTTCTAAATAGGTGCATGGCAGGAGTGAAAAGGACAAATGAAAAGGACAAGAAAAAGTGTATTTATCTCTAATCTCGGAGAGATTCCATAAGAGGTACGGAGTGTGTATATGCCTGGGGACACTGAAATGGAAAACTTTCATCACCTCAGAGTTTTCCAGGAAGTCATTAACTTCTCCCCTGGAATGTGCGTATAGGTGGTTGTACCTAATTTGTGTATGACAATGGTGAGGGGATGGTTCCATTATTAGATTTTCTCTTAATTGCCTTGATATCCTGCTCCAGTTGAGTGGTTTACTATTTGATTTCATGATCCTTCCTGATTTGTTGGTGAAGAATACACGATGGGAACCCAAGCTGACTATCTTGAACCCAAGTTGGGGGGAGATTCCAGAGCCTGTTACGGTATTACATGATAGAGGCAATAGGGAGCCGTCGAAGACTTTTGAGTAGTGAAATGATGTGTTCAGACCTGTGCCTTAGGAAGACTATTTTGGAACCTGCGTGTGGGACTTATGGGAGTGGGCAGACCAGAAAGAACACTGGGGCCAGTTAGGAAGACCTGAGGTCAAATCTTCCCTCAGACACTCAGTAGGTATGTGACCTTGACACTTAACCTCTGTTAGCCTCAGTTTTCTCATCTATGAAATGGGGATACTGATAGCCCCTACCTTGCAGGGTTGTTGTGAGGTCAAATGAGATGATGACTGTAAAGTGCTTAGCACAGTGCCTGGCACATAGTAATTGCTATTTAAATGTGAGCTATTAGTATTGTTCTTCTATGCATTGTGAACCTGTGGAAGTGAATTTCCTAGGCCTCATTGCCTCTCCCAGACAAGCCTTAGCCTTTGACAATTCAATTACACCTTACTTTACTTTCCCTGGCCTCAGGCTGACCTGGAGGTTCCCAATCCACAGTGATTTGGGAGAGGGTTGGGGACTTATTAGAGGCAGAGATCCTTACATTAGAGCGCATAAGTGGAGACTTGGCAGACTTGGCTTCTGAGAGGGTGCCAACTCCCAGGCTACAAATGCTGCTGTCTTCTGAATTGTCATCAAAACCCAGTCCACCCTCCAAGCTCCCTAATAAGTCTACACAGGGACAGAAAACTAGCTTCTGTTGTTGAGCCGGCCCTGGGCTTCACTCTTAACTTCTAGCTTCCATCTTGCTCTTAGATTCTGGGGGAGGCAGGCTTGTTTTTCTATATAAGCTTTCATGTTTTTTTTTTTCCTTCCGGGGGAAACCGTGTCTGTGAGCGCTTGCTACTTCATGAGCTGTGTGTGTCTAGCAACAGAAACGTCCAAGTCTAGTGAACAAGATTTAGGCTTTAGAGCTGAGATGGACCCTTAGGGATTATGGAACTCAAGCCATCCATTTGGCAGATGAGAGGATTGGGTTCAAGGTGGTGGATGTGACTTGTCCAAGGTACCACAGGTATTAAGTAGTAGATGTGGGGCACCAGTCTTGGTTCCGCGATCTTTCTACTAGTGATAGCTTTCTGCACAGATTTTTCTGCAGTTATATATATATATATGTATATATATATATGTGTACATATATATATGTATGTATATGTATATATGTTTGTGTGTCTGTATGTGCATGTATGCATGTATCTACATCCAAAAATACACACATGTACATATGTGTATATATCAATATATATGCAGTATATATACATATATAAATACATATCTATACATTTATAGGTATATATATGTATACACACATACACATACCTACAAATATACATATACATACACGCAAATATCTCTTTCTTTTCCTTGTGTGAGGGGATAGAAACTATGGGTATCTCAGGGTCCACTCAGAGTCAGGAAGGAGTAGTTGACAAAAAGGGCCTCTTCCTCTTCTATCAAATAATTTAGATTTGGAAGGGACCTTAGAGATAATTGAGTCCAATCCTCTAATTTTACAAATGGGGAAACTGAGGCCCCCCAAGGGGGCAGAGACCTGCCAAAGGTCACAAAACTAGTACAGCTTAAATTTGAACCCAGGTTTTTTGACTCCCACATTAGAGCTCTTCCTATTACACCATTTAATTCAACAGACATTTATTCAAGAGAACAAACACATTGCCTTGCTGGGCTGTTATGCTTCCGTCAATGCCTTACAGTAACTACTTTGTTTTTTAATTTAATTATTTTTTTTAATTAATGAGGATTTATTTTCTGTCTCTCCCACCTTCCATCTTATAAGGACTTCAGTAGTTTCCACAAGGATCTCAGCAGGGAGGCTCAAATCCCCTGAGTCACTCTGTCCAAGTAAAGAGTAACAGCCAAAAACCACCTCCCCACAAGTGGGGATTTTGAATCTCAGCTGGCTGCCAATTCCCCGGGTGTTCCCTCCCAGCATGAAACAGCACTAGTCCCAAGCCTTGACCTGCAAGCTAGGTGTGGTCTCTCTGCTCTGACCTTCCAGTGCCTGGTCCTGCTTGACCCAGATAAGAACTCTATAAAAACCCACAGGGCTCTATGAGTTTGGGCCTCTAGATTTCACCTAGGACTCCAGCAAACCTCACCTCTGTCCGTTTTCTCTGATTGTCCCTTCTTATTGATAGTATTTCCTCTTAATAAAGCTTGCTTGACTTTCTCTCTGCCAGCTCCTGCTAGTTTTTTTTTCCGGTGGTTTTCTAACAGGTCACTTTTCTCTTTAGAAACATTAGCTATGGACCAGAGCTGGAACAAATGGTCTCCATAGCCTCCCCTGCCTCCCAAGCCATGTCTATGGGAATGTAGAAGGCAAGAGAGGGACTAGAACCCAGGGAGCAATGGTAGGACATCCTCCCCTCCTTCTCCCTAACACCCGGGCTGTGACTAGGGCTGCCCTAATCATATGCCCTCAGGCTCTCTCCCTGACAAAAAGAAGACATACTGTCTTTCCTCACACTGTACTTTGGAATTCTGAACCCCAAACTGTATTGAGACATTCCCTCACTTCCCTACCTCCCCATCATTGAGGGGAAAAGCCTAATAAAATATGCATAGTTGAACAAAGCAAATTCTTTTATTCACTATGTCCAAAAATATATTTTTCTCATTCTCTGCCTTGAATCTATCACCTCTCTCAAGGCAGCTAGCTAGTTCAGTGGGCAGAGTATTGGGACTGGATTCAGGAAGGCCTGAATTAAATCCATTTTCAGTTACTCACTAGCTGTGTGACTTTAGGCAAGTCACTTAACCTCGTAGCTACCTCAGTCTCTTCAGTTTTAAATTGGGGATAGCAACAGCACCTAACTCCCAAGGTTTCTATGAAAATCAAAAGAGATAATAATTGTAAACTGCCTGGCACAGTGCCTAACACACAGTAGGTGTTTAATAAATTCTTGTTTACTTCCTTCCTTCCTTCCTTCTTTCCTTCCTTCCTTCCTTCCTTCTTCCTTCCTTCCTTCCTTCCTTCCTTCCTTCCTTCCTTCCTTCCTTCCTTCCTTCCTTCCTTCCTTCTTTCCTTCTTTTCTTCCTTCCTTCCTTGTGAGAAGGTTAACAGCATGCTTCATCTTGGGTTTTCTGGAATAGTGGTTTGTTATTGCATTGATCTCAGGACTTTCAAAGCTGTTTTTAAAAAGTTATTATTATTAAAAAAACTATTCTCCTCTATATCATATGAGTCTTCCCAGTTTTCTCTGAAACCATCCATTTTGTCATTTCTTCCAGCTTAATATTATTCCATTCCATTCAAATACCACAATTTGTTTAGCCATTCCTCAACAGGAACCCCTGCCTTAGTTTCCAGTTTTTTGCTTCTACAAAAAGAGCTGCTCTAAATATTTTTACAGTAACTACTCTCCAAGTTTTTCTTTCTAGCTCAGAGCACTCGCTGAACTAATTTCTATACCAACCCACATTGGACACCTAATTGTTGGTGTATTGCCTCAACAACCTTGCTGTTGTTTGCTGAACTGTTTGATAGATTCCAAAGGTTCTCATAGTGTTTCATCCTTAAATACTCCCTCTACTTGCTCCACGTTTGTGTTGTATGGTAGGTTCTTCAGTTCGTCTATCTCTATGTCTCTTTTGTATCTGATATAGACCAAACTTTTTTTTGATCCATGAGATAATGTTGAATGGGCTTGGATGGCCTTGTCCCAAACTGACACAGCAAACCCTCCAGGGTTCTTCATGGCATACCCTTGGTAGGCTGGACTTCACCTGCTTGAGGTCAAGATTGTGTAATTCTTAGTGGTAAAATAAAAGCACATACTCAGATGAGGACATCATAGAATTATAGAGCTGGAAGGGACCTTAGACATTTTTTTTAGTAATTGTCCCCATAATTGCTAGACTGTGTATATCCTTTAACTCAACAATATCAACACCTGGCCCATACCCCCAAAGAGATCAAAGAAAGAGGAAAAGGATCTGCATGTTCAAAAATATTTATAGTGGCTCTTTTTGTGGTGATAAGGAACTAAAAACTAAGAGGGTGCCCATCAATTGTGGAATGGATGAACAAATGGTGGCATATGAAGAGAAAATAATATTTTTAAAATTCACATTTCATTTTATTTTTAGTTCCAAATTCTCTCCTTTTCTCCACCCTTCCCCCATCCATTGAGAAGGCAAGAAATACAACACCTATGTAACAGAATATTATTGTGCTGTACAAAATTCCAGAGAAACCTGGGAAGACTGGTATGAACTGATCGAGGGGCAACTGTGCAGAACCAGAAGGAGAGTTTTTACAGTAACAACAACACTGTCAAAACAATTTTAAAAGACCAACACAACTGACCAACTATGTTTCCAGGGGACTGATGATAAAGAATACTGCCCACTTCCTGACAGAGAGGTGATGGATACAGAATGAGACATACATTTATGGCCAATGTGAGTATTTGTTTTTATTGTCTGTGCATGTTTATTACAAAGGCCTTTTGTTCTGTTTTGTTTTGTTTTTTTTTTCATGTGGGAGAGGGGAGGAGAGAAAATAAATGCTTGTGAATTTTAAAATTAATTTTAAAACATAATGAAGAGATTATCTAGTACAACTATCTTATTTTACAGATGAGAAAGTCGAGGTCTAGAGAGGCAAAATGTTTGGCTCACAGTCTTACAGCAAGTAAAGGGCCGAATTGGAACTTGAACTGACTCTTTCTGCTATGCCATGGACCTTTTACCATGGTCAGAGCCAAATCTACTCACCTGCAGACAAGCTCTAGGAAACCCAAGTGTTCAAAGGAACACAATTTGGGTTTTTAGGTTCAAAGCTGCCCCTCTTGATGTTGCAGCAGGGGAGAGGAGTGTGGAAAAGCCTGATCTACTCATGGGGTCCCATGACTGGACAGGTACATAAAAAGCTCCTGCTGCTTTCCCCCTCATCGCTGTGTTTAACATCAGAGTGGAGGGGATGTAGGTCTTCATAAGTGATGACCAGACCAGATTTCTTAGCCCTGTTCAACCAAACACTAAAGGGAAGGGAAAATATAGGTACCCTGCCACCATTATTCCCATTTCTCTTCTCTTCTGTACTTTATCCTTGGAAATCTCATAGCCCAGTGCAGCTCATGTCTAATGCCATTTTCTGCCATTCTGAACCTGTGAGATCTTTAATTCTTTCCAAGTCATTTTGGCTCTGAAGGTTGTTAGGCTGGGCTAATGGGCTTGCCAGCTGATAGGGGCAGAGGGGGAGAGGCACAGCAGCCTCTTATGCTACATCATTTTACATCAAGGGTTCTTATTTTGGGGTTTCCCAAAGGTTCATGGATAGATTACTGGCAGATTAATGAACTTGGACAGGGAAAAACAGCATCTTTATTTTAAAATACTTAGCTTTTTTTTTTTTTAGTAATTCTATATATTTTATTTTGTATATTTTAAAAACATTATTCTGAGAAGAGGTCCCGCGGTTTCAGTAGACAGCCAAAGGAGTCCAGGGCAGAAAAAAATTTTAAGAATCTCTGATCTAGACTAATGTATATCAGATTAGTAATTCTATTTTGTATAAATTATTAATTGTTATAATTGGGGAAATTTTGGTCCAGGAGGGGCAGCCCTGGGCTGTTCTGGTCTCTGTATCCATTTTTTGGATGAATTTTAGTGACAGGTAGAGTATATCAGGTTTTTATTTGCTTCTTTTTCATTCTGTTTCCTTGTGTATTGTGTGTCCCTTCACTCATTGTACATAATACACCTAAGGAACAGAAGCTATGCCTGGCAGAGTGCACTCACCCCTCTCTTAGGACGGCATGGGACAATTATTGGCACCATGCCTAGGCCTCCCTATTGCTGACCTGCAGAAGAGGATCCTTTGGGTCTCTCTCCTTTGGAGACACTAGCAGCATGGAAATGGCTCCTTGGAATCCTCGCCAGGTATAAAGCATTACTGAAGGATGATTCTTTTACAGTAAATTCCTCCCATTTCATCCTAGTCAGACTTTTCTGAGATGCCTTGATTCACCTTTAATTACCTAATTTGATAAGCTTTTATATTAGATCACCTAATACCATTATCTATTGCATCAGCACACCACAATGTCAAGCCTTCCAGAATTTTATTTTAGCTTCTCCATCCCAGAAAGAGGAGGAGGAGGAAGATGAGAAAGAAGAAGAGGAGGAAAAGGAGGAGGAAGAAGAGGAAGAGGAGGAAGAAGAAGAGAAAGAGGAAAAAGAGAAGGAGGAAGAGGAAGAAGAGGAGGAGGAAGAGGAAAAGGAAGAGGAGGAAGAGGAGGAGGTAGAAGAGAAGGAGGAGGAAGAGCAGGAGGAGGACGAAGAGGAGAAAGAGGAAGAGGAGAAAAAGTAGGAGGAAGAAGAGGAAAAAGAGGAGGAAGAGGAAGAGAAGGAGGAGGAGGAAGAAGAGAAGGAGAAAGAGAAGGAAAAGGAGGAGGAAGAAGAAGAGTAAGAGAAGGAACAGGAGCAGGAGGAGGAGGAGGTCGTTGCCCCACAGAGGCACAGAGGTGTGTCTACTCTGTAGCACCCAGAGCAAGCCTTCTGCTCCCTTCGTAGAAGTCCAGGAGGGGGCCGATCAGGAAGTCTCTGCTTGTGGAGTCCCACCAGTCCGCTCGATGAACTCACAGGTTTTAAGAAGCAGATAACAGGAATGATGACATTGAAGGGTGGGTCCCTTTCAGACCTCAAATGGTACAATTGCTTGTGAAGATCCAGGAAACTCAGCTGAGAATGGCAGGGCAGGCAAGGACTTTAGAGTTCATTTAGTCCAGAACGTCCATTTTGTAGGGAAAGATACTCAGGGCAGAGAGGAGAAGTGATTTCCCCAAGGTCACACACAATGAGTTCATGGCAGAACTGACACTGGTATATAGGGGGAGGAAATAAGGATTTATGTAGCGTCCACTACATGTCGAGCACTATGCTAAGCACTTTACAGATTTGATCCTCCCAACAACAACCCCACAAGATAGTTGGTATTATTATCCTCAGTTTACAGTTGGGGAAACTGAGGGAAATAGAGTTTTTTTTTTAAAGTGATTTGCCCAGTGTCACATGGTAAATGTCTGAGGCCAGATTTGAATTCAGGTTTTCTTGACTCCGGCAGCTAGGTGGCACAGTGGATAGAATGCTGGGCTTGGAATCAGGAAGAGTTCATGAGTTCAAATCTGTGCAACCGTGGGCACTTAACCCTGTTTGCCTCAGTTTCCTTATCTGTAAAATGAGCTGGAGAAGGAAATGGCAAGCCACCCCAGTATCTTTGCCAAGAAAAGCCCAAACTGGGACCACCAAGAGCTGGACACAACTGAACAACAAAACAACATCTTCCCGACTCCAGACCCAGGGCTCTAATGACTGTGTCACCTAGCTGCCTTTGTCCTAGGCATTCTGATTCCCTGTACCTGCTCTTCCCACTCTACACCCTGCTCAGTGTGGGCTCCATTGTGTCCCCTCTTCTGATGGCTGCTGTAGGCACCAGGGCATGGTCAAAGGATGAGTGCCTTGAGCACTGCCTTCTGCCCTCCATGACTCAAGGGTAAATATGTGGAGGGGACAAGTTACCCAACTCATTGGGAAGAGTTAATCTAAACTGGAGGTTCTAAAGCAAATGCTAGATGACTAGACATGCTGTAGAGTGGGAGTGCTGAACTCCAATAGAACAGGATCACTAGCCCATATGTAAATATCCCTGTGGCCGCTTAGAAAACCAGCTATTAACATGGCCCTGTTTTTATAATTTATTTCGTTAAATGTTTCCCAATTACATCTTAATCTGGTTCTGAAGCACTTGGGGGTAGAGCAGGCTGTGTGTAGCTGGCTGGCTGTGTGTTTTACACCTCTGCTGGAGAGGATGTTTCTGCCCAGGTTTTCATTGGACCAGATCCCCTTCCAGCTCTGAGATTCAGTGTTCTGGCCAATAGACCCCAAATCTTCCCAATGCAGAAGAAGTCATTAAAAAGAAAACCCAACAGCATGTGACTTCATGATTTCACATGGTATCTTTAAAAATGCCTAGTCTTTTTATTTATTTATTTATATATATATATATATATATATATATATATATATATATATATAAAAATGATAGTCTTTTCTCATTTTTATATTTCTGTCTCTTTTCATTGACTCTCCCCTCCCCCTTCCCCATGGAACCCTTCTTAATAAGAAATAACTATAGTCAAGGAAAGGACAGCTAGGTGGTGTAGTGGCCTGAAAGTCAGAGAGATTCCTCTTTCTGAGTTCAAATCTATCCTTAGATACTTACTAGCTGGGTGACCCTGGGCAAGTCACTTAACCCTGTTTGCCTCAGTTTCCTCATGTGTAAAATGAGCAGGAGAAGGAAATGGCAAACCACTTCAACATCTCTGCCAAGAAAACCCCAAATGGGGTCAAGCAAACACTAGAACGACAATAATAGTTAAGCAAAATAATTTAACACATTGACTCTGTAAAGCTATCCCTTATTTTGCTCCCATAGTCCACCACATCTCTACCAGGAAGTCTATGTCTGTGTGGGGTGTGCTCTCCTATTAGTCTTCTGAAGTTACGGTTGGGTACTGTGTCAATTGGAATTCTGAAACCTTTATAGGGTCATTTTCCTTTACATTATTGGGGATGTTGGGTACATTGTTTTCCTGGTTCTGTTTACTTCACTCTGTATCATTTCATAAAGTCTTCAGGGGCACCTTTTTTCCCTCGAAAGGAACCACTGCCCTGGTGGAGGGTTAACTGTCCCCTGAAATTCTTCTGATAACCAGGGACTGGGTATGAAACTCTTTCTCCAAATTGCAGACAGTTTAAACAGGTGTGTTTGTGACATCTCATTTGCTCTCACTGAGTCCTTCAGCAGATTTCAGTTGGATGGGAGGAATTCTCCATTCCTTCCGTTCCCAAAGGCCCCATTCCTTTTCTGCTACGAATTAACTGGCCCCTTGCCAGTGAGAAGCTGAGTGTCCAGGAGTGGAGAGGAGTGTGAATAGGAGTCTGCTTAGAGATAGTTTAACTTCATAAATTACCCCCAGTACGGTGATTTGGTTTCTTCTGTGGGCCTGGAAAAGTGTGTTTTGGGGGGCCCGGGGAGAAGGGACGGCCCCTCTTGGAGGCCTGAGAGGAAACTCCTAAAGTCTGGTTTGATAGGAGAAGTCTCACAGGGAGACATAGCTGGCATTCCTGGCTCAGGGAGAGGGGCAGGCTCTGCCTTGCCTTCAGTTGGACTGAAGAGAGGCTTGCTGGGCATTCTAGGTTGTCCCTACAGAGTGGTATACAATGGCCAAATTAAATTTGGGAGTTCAGTCAGGAAATGTGTATGTGTGTGTGTGTGTGTGTGTGTGCTGTCAATGAGAGTTATCTATATACAAACCCCTTGGCTTGTCTGCTTTCTCTACCATGCTCCCCTCTTAATTCATTTTCAGTCTTTAATGTACTGTTGTTTAGCTCCTCTCCCATTAGGCCCTGTAATGTGCTCCGATTGCCTTCAGCCTGACTGCACTTAATAGCCAGCGTAAATAGAACTTAGTGTAGCATGCACTAACATCTCTATCCATTGTCCGGAGATTAAATACATGCCACAAATGGTTTATGCATCATCAGCCCCGAGCCCCGCTTTCATAGCTCCTAACCAAAGGAGGATATTAAATTAATTTGCAGGTTGCTTTAGCAAAACCTAACAAAAAAAAACACAGCAGAAAAACCTGAGGGTCATTATGCATATGATATCCATCCATCAAAAAGGGATGGAATGGAACCAGTGGGCCCTGTAGTCCAGGGGCGCAGATGGTCTGCCTGTCCTGCATGCCTTCAGGCATGTGCCTGCTTGGAGCTGAAGCTTCCTAGGGTCAAGAGAGGACTGTTCACTGCCTTGGCTCTGATCAGATAAACACCCATATTGCACTGTGAGCTTCAGGATATGATCTTGGCTCTCTACCTAGAACTATTTTTGTTCTAGAATCTATCTGGAAAATTAAACGAGGGACAGAGAATCGTAGATACGTGGCTTTAGAGGCCGTCTAATTGTCACTGGGACTCAGACAGAGAGGTTCTGTCTCATGGTTTGGACGGGACAGGGTGGGTGAAAGAGTACAAAAACAATCATGTCAGCCTGGGCCCTGGTTACATCATAAGACCCCCTCGTTTTACAGATGAAGAAACTGAGGCACAGAAAGGTCAATTGAGTTGTCTAAGGTCACATAGATAGCATGTGTCAAACGCAGATCCTCTACTCAAGGGTTACTACTCTTTCACACTAGCATAAATCAAGGCATAGAGAAAGAGGCTGACTCTGGAGGCAAAAGGTCGGAGGCTTCTTTTCCTTTTCAGTGTTCACTATCCTTAGACTTGAATTTTTGTCTTCATACCAGGGAAAAAATTCGGAATCCATGGTCCTAAACGAGAAGGGAAGGACGGTGATATGGAACAGAGAAAGCAGTCTCCCTCTGGCCATCCTCGAGCTGCCCCCCTCCCAGGCTCTTAGAGGCAAAAGGTTTTGTGATGGGTGAGCCACATGCTTCTTGTTTGGTTTTTGGTTGAAAGGCAAGGGGAAGGAGAGCCCAGACATGGAAAATGGAGACACAAAATGGTGGAGAGACAGAGCTCCCCTATCCTGTTTCCTTCTTTGTTTCCATTTCCTTCTCTTCTCCTGACTATGTATGACTCCTGACTCACAGGTGCTAGGAGAACAAGAAGAAAGGGAGAAGCAAGATAGTTTGCCATCTGGTCCCTCCCTCCTCCTTGCTCCCACCGAGAAGACAACTGATGAGCCGTTCCAGGGTAATGGAGCAAAGCAGGAAGCTTTTGGCTCTGTCCTAGCCACATAGTCTTTCCCTGTCTTTTCCCCTTTGTATGTAGGGGGACCATCCAGAGCCCTGGCTGAGACCAGCAGTGGATTCTCCTCTAAGCTTTGCTTTGAGAACCTGGCAATGGGGAGGAGAAGAAAGGAGGCCCTGATCCTCAGTCTTTAGGCCATGTGGAATCTTACCTAGATTACCTAGATGCTCATAGTTCCATTAAATCAAAGCTACAGCAGCAGAGAAATGCAGAATTGGGCAGAAAACTGTGGTTACGGGCAAAATCCAGGGCAGTGGATACCATTACCCAATGCTTTGGGACAGTGGAAGGAAAGACAGCATAGACTAATGGATAGCACAATGGATTCAGAGTTAGAAGGACCTGGATTCAAATCCCACCTTTGACACTAGCTGTGTGACCCTGGGCAAGCACTCATTCATATTCTGGGAATTCAAATAATGAAACTCCTTACTCTCTAGTGCAGGAGGAAAGTACATATAGCAAAAAATAAAGAGAATCAATACAAATAAATACAAGGTGCTAGCAGTGAGAAGAAAATCACCTAACATTTCAAAGGGTCGGTTTTCTCATGGGGTGGGATGGACTGGATGGCCTTTCAGTTCTCTTCCCACTCTAAATGGATGAAAGGCTGATGCCAAGGATGGAGCTTTGAGCTCCATGATGAAGTGAGCTGCCCAAAATCACAGAGGTAAGAAATCACGATTCACACTTTGGCTTTCTCAGAAAATCTCAGAATTCTCAAAAATCAGCATAAGGTTCAGAACCAGATCTCTGCTTTCCTAGTCCAAGTCTAGATGCTTCCTATTACACCATGTTGTCTCCTTCCCATTAGCCTCGATCAGCTCCAGGCTCTAGGCAGTTCCTGGGCCATTCAAAGAGTCATCAAATCACCAAACCTCAGAGCTGAAAGGGTACTAGTTGACTTGGGGCCCAAGTTTGCTTTCTCTACCACTTCTCTCTGTCTTTCCTATTGTACTTTGGGGGCCAAGCACAGGAAGTCCTTCAAATGTTTGAGGAGAATCATCCTATCCCCCAAGCCTTCTCCTTTCTAACCTAAAGATTTCCTATTTCTTCAACTGATCCTTGTATAGAGAGAAGGAAACAAGCATTTATTAAGTGGCTACTATATGCTAGGCACTTTGCAAATATTGTCTCATTTAATCCTCATAACAACCCTGGGAGGCAGGTGTTGTAATTATCCCCATTTCACAGTTGAAGAAACTGAGGCAAACAGAGGTTAAATGACTTGCCTAGCATCACACTGTGTGTCTGAGGCTACATTTGAACTCAGGTCTTCTTGACTCTAAGGGTTCTATCCATTGCTCCACCTAGTTGCCTCTGGACTGTTCTCCAGTACCTTGCTCCCCTCTGGACATGCTCCAGTTCGTTAATGTCCTTTCTAAAATACAATGCCCAAAACAGAATCTAGTCCTGCAAATCTGATCTAATTCAGAAAACAGCAGACTAATCACTTCCCTTGTTCTGGATTGTTGTGGTTCAGTTATTTTTCAGTCGTGTCCAACTCTTCATGACCCCATTTGGGGTTTTCTTGACAAAGATGCTGGAACAGTTTGCCATTTCCTTCTCTAGATCATTTTACAGATGAGGAAACTGAGGCAAACAGACTTAAGTGACTTGCCCAGGGTCACATAGCTAGTAAATGTCTGAGGCTAGATTTGAACTCAGGAAGATGCCCCAGGACCAGCACTCTAGTCACTGCTCCCTCTAGCTTCCCAGTTCTAGATACCATGTTTCTTTTACTGTAATGTAAGGTCCAATTAAGGTTTTTTTTTTTTTGTTTGTTTGTTTTTTTTCTTTTTGCTACTCTCACACTGTTGACTTACATTGTGTTTGCAGTTCACTAAAACCTCTAGATAGTTATCATAGAGCCCTTTACCTCCCTCCTCCTCTGCTTGGATTAAAGATATTAAGAGCATCACGGCACTTGATATTTAATAGGCATCAATGTAGCATTACCCCTTGTTGAAATCTTTTTTGGGTCCTTATTCTTCTGTTCAATATGTTAGCATCCCTCCCAGCTTCTTGCCATCTGCAAGTCACGCTAAAACATGCTAAAAGATTATCATAGGCTTAGAGTTGGAAGAGACCACAGAAGTCATTTAATCTTTGTCTATGCCCCTCATTTTATGAAGGAAGAAGCTGGGGCCCAGAGAGTTTAAATAACATCATGGGATCATAGATTTAAAAGTGGGAAGGATCTTAGAGGCCATTGAATAAAACCTTTCTTTTTGAAGATGAGGAAACTGAGGCACAAAATGCTTAAATGACTTCACAGACTAACAAGTGTCTGAATCAGGATTTGAATCTACATCCTCTCACTCTAAATCCATCACTTTCCAAAAAACCTCTCTGCCATCTCAAATCCTTGATAAAAATATGTTGAATAACCAAGGGCTAAGGAGAGATCCCTGTGAAACTTCACGAGAAATGCTCATTCCATGTTGGAAACAGTGGGCCACTGGAAATTCAACCAGTTCTGAACCCACCTGCCTGGCTCTGGGCTGGGAGTGAGCATAGGATAGGCCTTGCCAGGCTTTGTGGCTCCAAGGTCAAGATGCTATGTTTTAGCCCTCTAGCCATAGACCAATACAACACAGAGAATGGACCCAATCTCTGGGCTTGGTTTCACTTTCTCTGTGCAATCTTTCATCCCTGGTAAAGGGGAACATTTGAAATTGCCTTACAAAGGATGGACGGGGAGTGGAGGGAGGGAATCAATGGATGGCTAGGCTTGAATGGAGGGTTGAAGCTGGGGTGACACAGAAATGGAGAATTCATTAGCATTTGTATTTTTGGGATGACTCAGTCAGCTTATTTAACTTGGCTAATCATCTCCCTTGACTCTTCTTTGATTTCTGGCCTTAGAATCTTTCTCCTGAATATTGATATATACATATATGTATTTATACACATGTATACACATGCATGTGCATTTATACATTTATGTATGTATATATATGTATATGTATATATGTGTATATATACATATATATGCATATATATATATGTGTATATGTATATATATATCTCACAGTGGAAAGAGAATTAAACTTTGAAATCCTGAGAGGGATACCATAAGGACCTTAAAGTTCATCTGGTCCTGCCATCTTATTTTGCAGATGAGAAAACTGAGGCCCAGAAGTGTGTTAAGTAATGGAGCTAGGATTTGGACCCAGGGCCTCTAGCTTAAATTTCGTTGCTCTTTCCATGATAGCTGGATAATCTGCCTATGATCACACAACTAGGAAGTGGCAGCTCCACTATTCCCTGAGTCTTCTAAGTTTCTTCTCTCATTTGCATAATAAAGGAATTGGTCTAACTGATTTGCCCACGCCAAGACTATGTGAAACCAGCCAAGCAATCAATTAAGAAGCATTAAGTGCTTCTTATGTGCCAGGCACTATGCTAAATTCTGGGGCTAGGAAGAAAAGGCAAAAGCAATCTCGGCCCTCAAGGAGCTTCCATTCTAAGGGGGAGACAGCACATAGCTATTTAAACAGTCTGACTGTATGGATGCAGAAGGGAGAGCAAAGGGAGGGACCATCAGGGAAGTAGGAGAATGGTACTGCGGTGATCTGGAATCCATAAAGGAAGCTTCCTTCTCTGAGTGTTCTTTGGCAATACTGAAAATCCCCTTCTTTAGGGAAGGCCTCTAGCAGGCCACAGCCCATCAGCATCTCCGTGCTATGTCTGGTGGTTTGGTTTGCTGGCGGTCCCCTTACTGGATGTCTAACCCCAACAGTGGCCTGTCTGGAGGTAAACTAAACATCCAGGCTCGGCCTTGTTGCATGCCTAGGCTGACCCTCTCCCTCGGGCATGTCTCCATCACAGGCTGTGGACCTGATGTCCAAGTTCTGATGTTAGTCTGATTGAGAGGATCCAGGAGAGCGATAGTTCATTGTCCCGCAGGTAGGACTTGGAGATTTTTGTGAATTTTCTGCTGATTTGCTTCTGGAGACTTGCTGCTTGCTTGCTGTGCCTGTACCAGTGAAGTCTCTAATGCAGGTGGATGTGACTCTGGATAAACAGAGTTGGAAGATGTATAGGGAAGCCGGAGCTTTTCACTTCATCTACAGTGTTAAACAGAATTTTTTACTTCCTCTACAATGCAACAGGAAGAAAAAGTGCTTACTATAGAGTTGAAGGACCTGCATTCAAATCCTGGCTCCACCATTTATTACCTGTATGACTTTGGACAAGTCAGTCCACCTCCCCGGGCTTCAGTTCCCTCATGAATAAATGAGAAGGAGTGTACTAGTAATCCTCTAAAGACTCTTCCAGCTCTATACTGTGGTCCTGTGACTAGGGCTTTGCAAAGGCTCCGACATCCTGGAGGGCATGCTTTCTCCAGGTAGCAATCCTTCAATCTCTGTTCTCAATCCCTCACCTGGCACCTGCTACCCATTGGTTCTCTCTCCCTGGGTTTACATTTCCTTATTAGCATGTCTCCCCCACCCGTTTTACCTACTGTGCAAAATCTGTTACCCATTGGGTCCCAGCTCTATGGTGATTCTCTCTCCCTGGTCTACATTTTCTCATTAACATGTCTCCCTCACCCCACTTACCTACTCTGCAAAATCAGCAGAAAATGCACAAAAATCTCCAAGTCCTGCAGGGCAATGAACTATCCCTCTCCCGGATCATCTCAATCAGACTAATGCCTCTCCTATTCCTAGAGTACCCCCTGGAACGACAGAACTTGGACATCAGGGTCCTCGACCTGGGATGGAGACGTGCTCCGAGGGAGAGGGTCAGCTTAGGCGTGCCACAAGGCTGAGCCTGCCTCCCTACTCCTGCTCCCTCGGTGAGGGCTCAGGGACCATTGGCTGCCCTTCTTGGGTACCATATCTTTTGGTCAGGGGAAGATAGGCCCTTGTCTGTCACCCTCGACTATGCTCTCTGCTCCCTATCCCCACTTCACTCAACCGAATGTTCTTGAGCTGTGCAGAACCTACCAGGTCTACCGGAGATCCTGGATGGTGTGAAAAGCATTCTGGAAATGACAGAGACAACAAGCCAACTTCCCACCTCCCCTCCAGCGGAGTGATCAGGAACCCATTAACCGTCTTTAGATGAGGAGTAGGCTTTCCATCAAAGAGCGGGCAGGGCCCCCAGGAAGTAAGTGGCTCGGAGATTCCCCGCGGTCTGCTGGAATCAATCCCTGGCTGGCGGGAGGGGAGGGGCTGTTGGTCGCCCCGGAACAATGGGCGATCACTCTTCATTACCGTGGGCAGAGTGAGTGCTCTTCTCCAGTCCTTTCCCCACATTATCAGATCAATACAGCCTTAATTGCTGACGAAAGGGAGGATGGTACACAATTACAGCACAATGGTTTAACCGCTCGGATGCTTAAACTTAATTTCAGGCAGTTAATTTTTCACTGATGCCTTGACTCCATGGGCGTGGGCTCCGTGTGGGTGCTGAACAGGTGGTATGCGTTCGTGGCCTCTGCTAAAGGTGGTTTATTAATAGCTTTTAACAAGATCATTTGGGCTAATTGAATATGGGAGAAATGTTAATATCATACATGAGTTTCACTTTTTCTAAATTAAAAAAAGATGTTAAAAGCATTTATTGAGCAGTTTCTGGGGAAGAGAATGAGAAAGGTCTCCCCTTTGGCCGTTGTATGTGCTATTTTCTTGCTTCTCCCCCCTCTGCTTGTGGGGTCTCTGTGCTTGATTAGCATGATCTAAAGCCTCCATGGTGACCCTGCTATAAGGAAGCTGTCAGACAGACTCCCCTCCACCTTCTGTACTGCCCAGGTGTATTTCAGGGCTGCAGCAAATGGGGCGGGGAGAGTTACAGAACCAGGGGATATTATACCTGTGAGGCATCATCTTCTCCAACCACTTCTTTTTTTATAGAGGGAAACTGAGGAAAAGAAGGGGAATTAATAATAACTGACTCTAGAGCTGGTCAACTTCACTTCCAAGCACACTGTATTTTCGATCAAATTATTTATATTTATTATTTTATAATATATATTATTATTATTTGGACCAATTTATTGCCTATGCTCTGAATGACTATTTCTTAGCATGAGTTCTACCCTCAAGGGACAGAGATTCACTCTGGGAGATTCAAAAGAATAACATAGAGATGAAGAACGAGTAATAGAAAGAATGATGGACTAGAAGTCAAAGGACTTAGGCTGGAACCCCACCTCCTTCATTTGCTCCTTCGGACAAATCAGGTCACTTCCCTCGGGCTCAGCTTTTCAGGTTAGACTAGCTAGTCTCTAAGAGTCCTTTGGAGTCCAAGGTTGCAAATAGGAAGACTTGACTTTAGATCCTACCTTCAGAATTTACTAGCTGTGTGACCCCATGGGCAAGTCACTTAACTTTCAGCCTCACTTTCCTCATTTGTAAAATGGCAATCATACGAATGCCTCTCTCCCAGGGTTATCATTATCAGGATCAGATAAGATATTACATGGAAAACGCTTTGCAAATCTTAAAGCGCTCTATCGATGGGAGCGATGCTCATGCTGATTCTATGAACGCACGATTTTAGGTTTTCAAAGAGGAGCTTTGTCCGGGTTTTAAGCAGGAGTAACCTTTGTGGAGTAGCGGGGCATTCTAGGTGGTGGCGGGGGTGGGACTGGGGTGGATGGGACCAGTCATCTGGAGAACTGTTTTGGTGTATCTTTAAAAATATGCCATATTTATTATATAGTCATACCTCGTACAAGCCCAAGTTTACTTCCCTGCTGCATGCATTTATACGAATGTGTTTCTCAGTAAAGAATCTGAAATATGTTCAACCTGAGGTGTTAATGACTGATAACAGTTTGAAGTGTGACCATCTGTGACAGATTAGAGAAGAAGACCTTGGCTCCCTCTCTGAAGGAGCCTGGATTCTCTCTTTGTTAACACCACCCAAGAGCAAAACTGGGAGAGATTTCTCCATCAAATGTAGGCCACATGGAATCATAGAATCTTAGAATAAGCAGCAAGGGACCAGAGAGGTCATCTAGTTTAATTCTTCTTCTAACCCTGTCTATAAACTCCTAAAAGAGGGCCATCTGGTTTCTGTTTAAACATTTACAGTGACAGGGAGCTGAAAACACTCCAAAGTAGCCTAGACCATTATTTGGGAGCTCTGATTATTAGAATATCCTTCTTTATGTAGCACCTCTTTGGGGTATGTTCCCCTCCAACCTTTCCCTCATAGGTTAGATCTCACAGAGGGACAACTATTCCAAGTTCAAGGTATTCTGTGGGTCCATATTCCTAAAACTATAGCTCATGAGCCCGCACTGGTATATTCACCTTCAATAATCATAGGGTTTATTAGCTCAAAGAAGAGACATTTACTGAAAAATCATAGTGGGAAAAATAGCCTCAAAGTATTTTCTCCTGGGGTATATTTTTCTACAGATAATATGCAGTATAAGTGGGCACAAATATAGAGTTCAGGAGCAGAGAAGCACAGGTATAGGCAGTGCTGTGGCCCTGGTAACTCACATCTCAGAGCTAGTGGATTTAGGTATCTTTTCTCTTCTTGTGGTGTCTTTAAGCTGCTTCCCCTGAGCACAGTGTCTCTGCCGGGCAGGTCATTGATTTTTCTCTATGGAGAATTATTATATAATATGATATGATATGATATGTATTGCATGGAATTATATATTCCATTCAACAGCTGGATTCTCTGGGCCTGATGGCTACTGCGCCATCACTTCTGGCTGGGCAAGCTGCTCTGTTGTGAGATATAATGACACATTAGGGAAGAGGACCCAGGATTCTACTCTGGACCCAAGAGGAAGTCTCTCTGTTGACACCACCCAAAAGCAAAGCAAGAGGAGAGTTCTCCATCAGATATAGTTGCTGTTTATCTATGGGGTTGCCTTTAGCTCACCTCCATTCCCCTGACCCTCAAAGGACTTGAGAAGAAGTACAAGGGAAAAGGGTGAGCAATTCCATCTAGAGAGTGAACTTCTTCCACAGCTAACTCTCTTTTCCATGGCCAGGGATTATAGTGTGGTTCTAACGCCAACACCCTCTTAGTTCAGGTTCAATGTTAGGATGAGATGAAACACTTGGAAATTACTGAACATTTAACAAGGGAGGTTTAATATGCACTAATACAGCAAGAATACACCAGTGTATGTTGACACTGAGCTTCTCTAGATGTGTTCCCCCCTGCCACTGCCCCATCTTTATCTGGAAATGCATCTGGCCAGTATGTCATCAGGGTTTGGCAACTCACCTGGTTTAGGTACCCACCAATTCTAGGTGACTTACACTTTTATGCCCCTAGATGACTGGTAAGCTGAGCCAATCAAACCCCAGAGACTTCTTTTAGGTAAAGGCTCCACATGTCATGGGTGGGAGAAAAGAATCTGTGTCAGAGAAATGCGGGCTTATCACATATTATCCCTTGGTGGCAAGGTCCTAAGCATCTTCTAGAGACCCTTCCTCCATTTAAATGCTTACAGAGCTTTTACTGAAAAGTCTTTCTGACATGAGGTTGTGACACCTAAAAAGGTTTGAGAGACGTAGCTTTTGGGTAATTTGATTATTTTATTAATAAGGCCAGCTGGTTATTAATAAAAGGATGGTTATTAGGCCATTTTTTTAGACCAAAGATAATTATGGTGGTGGGGCTTACAGTTTATATAGCCTTTTAAGCAATTAGGTACTGATGTTACCCATTATTATGTTACCCTTGGACAGAGAAAATTATTTTTACTTAGACCACCCACAGCCTTGTGCTATTTGCACAGAAGGATTTGGTTTTACCCAAGCTTGAGTAGAACATAGTGCCTTTTTTTTACCCTAGATTAAATTTTTTGCAAGGTTGGGTGGGATCTGATCAAGATGGAGGAGGGTCAATGCAATCTTATTATTAATAATGTCCTCTCACTGAACTTTTGAAAGACTTTAGAAGAAGGGGAGCTTTGAATGTCTCCCCAAATTATTGGTTGTTAATAATCATTTCTCACAAGGTAGTACTAAAGGGAAAAGGTGGGGGGGGAAGAGAAAATACATACAAAAAGCAAAACTAAGCCAATTAAACCCCTCCCCCCAAACTGTGAAGAACTAAATTCTAGGCCTCCTCTACTTCATCAAGAAGGACCAAGTCTTAAGTATTTTATTGGATAGTTTTCCTAATGTGGGAAGAAACAAAACAAAACAGTTGAGAGCAAAGGCTGATAATCTTAGGTCTTTATTAGGTTTTTCTTTCCCCTCTTTGGAAGGATTAAGTCTCAAGTCTTACTAGAAAGTCATCCTGGTACACCAGGAATGTCTACAATTCAACTTCTAGAGCTCCTTCTGTTGTTAATGACTCCAGAGCTGGCAAGCTTTTTTTTTTTTCTAAGTCACCAAGGGCTTGGCTAATCTTTTAGCCAACAAATGACCTGTCACTATGGCACAAAGCTTGACTAAGGATCTCTTTCATACTATCTAAATTAAAAAAGAAATGTAAACTCTTTTAAAAAAGTATTTCCCTTATATTCCCTTTGAAGTAAAATTTGCCTCCTTGTACCTTCTCCTTTATTGGTCCCATGAGATGCAGATGCTTTCATATTTATCAACTTAATTTAATAAGCCTTTATTGTGAATCTAGTATATAAAAAAAGGGACTAGGGCACTAGTTGAGTAAGACAAAAACATTCACCAAAACTCCAGAGCCCGAGAGTGGAAAGGGAAGAAGCTAAGATAGTAGATCCAGGGTGCAGGGGCAGGAACAATCCATGTCCAAGGAGAGAAGAAGGAGGCATGGAATTCGTCATAATGGATTGAGTGTCAGCCTTGGAGTCAACAAGACTTGGATTTAAGTCTTGCCTCTGCTACTATGTTTTTTTTTTTTTTTTTGCAGAGAGAGTTGTTAAACATCTCCTAGCACACCACTGCCCCCACCTCACAGAGTTATTATGAAGAGAGTTTTGTAAACCTTAAAGCTCTACAGAAATGGGAGTTCTCCACTTTCCCTGAGACCTCGCACAACATTTTCCTAGCACTTCTCTGTGTATACATTTATGTTCTCATTTGTACTGAACTTTGGTCTAGGTTACTTCACCCAACTAGCAAAGTGAAGGCAGAGCTCCATCTTATTGAACCTTGGAAGCTCTGGCACCAAGAACAGTGCCACTGGCCAAAGTAGTTCCTCTGTGGCCTATGGTCAGCTTGGTGTAATGAAAAGGGTGCTGGATTTATAGTCAGGAGACTTTGGGTTGGATCTTTTCTCTGATTTGTGGTCTTGGGAAAGTCATGACCTCTCTGAGCCTTAGTTTACTCATCTATAAAATGGAAAACAAGACTCATACTACCTGTCTGCACAGGATTATTATAATAAGAGCTTTCCAAAATCTTATAAGGCTCAGTAAATGTGAGATATGATTATTATTAGCATAGCTTATTCTGGGCCCAAAGACCAGAGCTGGACAAAATGCAGCGTTCTTTCCTGTCATTCAGAATTCTTTCTGTCTCTCTCTCTCTCTTTTTCTCTCTCTGTCTCTCTCTCCCTATCTTAGTTTCTTTCAATTTATTCTTAGGGCCTTAGGGATGAATACTTTTCAGCATGTAAATGATATAGAGCCATATTAATGACCATTCCCATGAAGGGAATGGTTCTTATAGCTCTGAGGTTGGAAAAGAGCAGAGCTAATTGCAATGGAGGATGAGAAGAGAGATAAAAGTGTCCCAAGAAGGTTCTAGTGCCCTTAGCTAGCAAATAAATGAAACCTAGCCTATTGCCCCTACGTGGCAATAGTCACCCAGACCTCTTTGGCCTCAGCTTCCACATCTACAAAATGGAAGTGGATAGACCTCCACCTGTGGAGTGTGGGATGTAGAGGAGAATTGTATCATAGGATCTCTAATGGTTCTTCCCAGGTCTAGATTTTTGAACCTAACCTAAGCAAAAATCTCCTATCTCCTTGCCTTCACAGGAAGCATTTTTTCTTTTTTGATCTTCCCTCAGTGATGCCCTTTCCTTTTCAGTATTTGGTGACTAGACGAACATATTCAATAAAAAAAATATTTACCAATCACGTACTGTATTTATGGTGCTGTTCTTGGTGCCAGAGCTTTCAAGGTTCAATAAGATGGAGCTCTGCCTTCACTTTGCTAGTTGGGTGAAGTAACCTAGACCTAAGTTCAATACAAATGAGAACATAAGTGTATGCACAGAGATGTGTTAGAAAAATGTTGTGTGAGGTCTCAGGGAAAGTGAAGAACTCCCATTTCTATAGAGCTTTAAGGTTTACAAAACTTTCTTCATAATAACTCTGTGAGGTGGGGGCAGTGGTGTGCTGGGAGACATTTCACAACTCTGCAAAAAAAACAAACCATAAACAGGCTACATTTTTCAGTTTAATCTGCATAATCAACATTTTTCCATCACTTTCTGAAGTCCAATCAATCAACAAAACAATAGATTAAGTCCTGATTTGTAGCATTTTGCCAGTTTCTGAAGAATAAATGCTCACATGGAAAATTTAATGATTGGTTCTCTAGAGCCTGAAACAGCTGTGTCCAGTATCTCACTGGGTAGGGAGTATATACATTATTATCATTATTCCATTTTATAGATAAGTAAACACATATAGGGAGTTTAGAGGGTCATAGATATAGAGCTGGCAGAGACCTTAGAGATCACCAAATTGATTACCCTTATTTTACAGATAGAGAAAATGAGGCTCAGTGAGATTGAATGATATTCCCAGGGTCACACAGTTAGTAAGGGTTAGGGTCATAGTATTCATGCCTTAGTTTAGCTACCTTATGGTTCATATTTTAAAATCTCTTTCAGTCCTTTGAGGCTATAATTACTTTACTCAAGAAACCTAAACAGAAAACAAGATTCAAACCAAGGCCCTGGTGAGAAAGACTTGGAGGCAGCAGCATTGCCTGTTTGGAGGCTGTAGCCTGCATTTGTCAGGGCTCTTTCTTGGTCTCTGTTGAATTTTTCATGATTTACTTAAGTGATTTTAAATTGCTTTTGTAATTCCGTTTCTCACAGCCCCTCATAAAGGACAGTGACCCACTTACATATGGAAAGAATCCCATAGCCAGCAGGGAAATTCAGGAGGCCCAGGATGGACTAGCTGGAGCCTGAGGTTCCAGGGTTACTGGTGACACATTGACTGGATGTTAGTATCCAAACTGGGGCTGCTGGGAAGGAAGAGGACCAAGGGGAGGGTAGCAGCATCTTGACGAATGGATGAGAATAGGTGAACTTTAAATCCAGGACTGTAGAATAGCTCTCAAGGAATCCCCATCTCTTTTTTCCATTAACTTACACAGGATAAAGACCTTTAACTAGGTCCCTAGCTAAGCCCCTCCCTTCTACCCCATCTTAGCCCACCAATCCTTGCCCTGAAGTGTAGGAAGATGGTACAAGCAAGGAGCTCAAATCTAGGAAACCTGATCTCTATTGATAATTCAATAAGCATTTATTAAGCACCTACTGTATACCAGGCTGTGGTAGAGATCTCTACTGTGTAGAGCTACAAAGACAAAAAGGAAACAGACCCTGACCTTGCATTCTGGTGTGTGTGTGTGTGTGTGTGTGTGTGTGTGTGTGTGTGTGTGTTGAAAGGAGATGATATGATCAAATCGGCACTTTAGGAAAGGCTGAGTCAAGGATGGATTGGAATGGGTAGGAACTTGAGAACGTGGAACAGAGATACCAACTAGAGGTTATTGCATAGTCCAGGTGAGATGTGATGAGGACCTGTTTATGGTCATGGCTATGTGAGTAGTGAGAAGGTAACATATACCAGAGATATTGTGAAGTTAGAAATAACAGGATTTGGCCACAAGTAGGATATATTGGGTGAGTGTAGGTGAGAAGTCAGGGATGGCACTTGGGTTGAGAGCCTGGGTGACAGGAGGATGGTGGTACCCTCAACAATAATAAAGAAGTTGGCATATGCAAAGTCAATAAAAATTAGTGGGCGGGGAGAATGCTAACGTCTGGGGGGATCAAGGAAGTTCTCCTAGAGATGGCATTTGAGTTGAGCCTTGAAAGGAGCTGAGCATTCCAAGAGTCAGTGGTGAGGAGGGAGAACATTCTAGAAATGAGAGAGAGTCTGTGTAGAGGTGCAGAGGCAGGTACAGAATGTCACATAGGGAAGAGTGGCAAGCTCCAGTGTGGTTGGAATATGTAGAGGGCATGTGGGGCAGCGATGGCTAATCAGCTTAGAAAAAGCCACTAAGGCCATATTGTGAAGGGTTTAAAATGGCAAAACAGAGTTTTTATTTTATCTTTGAGGTAATAAGGAGACATAGAAGCTTCTTGACTAGAGGAGTGACATGGGTACATCTGTGCAAGAAAAGAAATAGGAATATCCCCTTCTCCAGCCTTTTAATCTAGAAGTAAAGGGATGAGGATGATGTTATTTGGGTGATATGATGTTTAAAAGATGTAATTTCCCAAACAAAAACCTTTACATAGGCTCCCATAATAAAGACCCTGCCCCCTTCCCTGATTATACAAATATAGTATAACATAAAGGATATTGACCCTTGAGCCAGAAGTCCAAGACTTTGAGTAAAGTCACAACTGCAGCATCAGCTGCAAGACTGTGGGCGAGTCACTTTACTTCAAAATCTTATCAATTGTAACAACCCAAACCCCAAGGGTGGAGGCCAGAGGGACAGCCCTGGGCCATATGCTGCTTTTGGGGGAAGGGGAGGAGATGTGACTCCTGATTGGTTGAGAGAATTTGACACTGCATGTCTACTGTAAGGGACTTACTTCTTTTGCTTTCAGAGACACAACTGCTTTTAAGGAGGAGAATGAGACAGAAAGTGAGAGAGAGAGAGAGAGAGAGAGAGAGAGAGAGAGAGAGAGAGCCAGACAGAGAGACAGAGAGACACACAGAGAGACACAGAGAGACAGAGACACACACACACACACACACACACACACACACACACACACACACACAGAAAGACTGAGACAGAGAGAGACATAGGCAGAGAGATGAAGAGATAGAGACAGAAGCAGGGAGAGAAACAGAGAGACGGAGAGAGAGAGAGATAGAGACATAGAAAGGAAGAGAGACAGAGAAAAGCAAAGAGAGACAGAGTGAGGAGAGTACACAATAGGAGGGGAGGGAGAGAGACACACAGGGACATACAGAGAGAACTTTTGAATGGTGTGGTGAAATAGAATCCTTGGAGCTGTGATGTATATAAGAAACCAGCCTCGTCATATTCCTCGACCTCCAGGGCTGCCAACTCTAGACACCACTGAGGAAGAACCTTCTCCAGGTGAGATTTTCTGTCTCTTCTGGTTTGAGCTGAGATCTTATCTTTCTTCCCACTGAAGGGCTCATTTACTCTTGGCTATTCCTAGCTATGTTTTTATCTCTTTGCTATTTAGCTTGGTTAAGTGGGTTTATTTACTGTTTTCCATCTTTGATGGTCTTTTGTACAACCAGTGTTTGGTGGGAAGGGGCCAGGTTGATGAGTGTAGGCAATGCCTTGAGAGTAATCAGGGAAGCTGCTTTCCTTTTGACACCCCCCTCCCCACCCCAAATCATAACCCTAGTCTAGAAATACCTAAGGGAATGGCACATCTAATTCTTGCCTGATACAGTTCTTGGAGATAGGTGAGATTGTCCAGCCTCGGCAGTCCTGGGTCCTGCCTACCCCTTCCCTTCACCTTGGCTGGTATCTGTGCAGGTATGACCCTCTTCCTACCTGTGTGTTTTCTAGGCAGTGTGTGTGGCTGCTAAGGAACCATCATGGTCTTTCTAACAGTGAGCTCCTGAGAGTGGACAGTGTTAGTGTTTCATCCATTCACTTCAATGCTTAGGAAGAAGAAGGGATGGACGACTGAGCAGACCTGTAGCAGCGCAGTCTTATTTTTTTTCTTACTCTCAGAACTTTGTCAACTTCAAACTGCAGATTATATAATTATAATTGTTACAATAAATTGGATAATCTGAGTGAGTATTCCTGGTCCTTAAAAAGCCCTTAAAGAGTTTGGAATAAAAAAAAGATATTTAAAACAACCTTTGTTTCTGATTAGCTGTGTGACCTTGGGTGAGTCACTATTAGCTCTGTGGGCCTCAGTTTCCTCATCTATAGAATGAAGGGGTAAGACCTCACTAGATAATAACTAAGCTTACATCCAGCTCTAAGTCCTAGGATATTACTATTTTTTCCGCAACTTTTCTTTTGGTTCTTAAGCCCATTATCTTCTGCTTTATTACAAATTGGAATGAGATAATATGCAGATTGGGCAAGCTATAAGTGATCCAGCTGGGCTTCAGGGCTCCTCTTCTAGGAATAGGAAAAATGCATAGAACTGATATGAAACTGGGGTCCAGATGGATTTTGGAATTTTTCAAAACATAATCTCTGACGTAAGAGATTGTCTTCATGAGTGTATTGAAGACTGTGGCCTGAGAGGAATAGATGAGCAAAGTGTATGTGAATATAACAGGCTATTGTGATAGGAAGAATTCAGAGAAACTTGGGAAGACTTGTATGAACTGATGCAGAATGATATAAATAGAACCAAGAAAACAATTTACATCATGACTACAATTACGTAAAGGAAACTAATAGTGAATAACATTAGAACATTTATCAGTGCAGTGACCAGTTTGGCTTCATAGGACTGGTAAATGAAGTAGAGTTTTCTAAGCCTCTCTGCACTGAGGTGGTGGACTACAGGTACAGAATGAGGCACACATTGTGATACATAACTAATATGTTGGTTTTCTTTATATAACTGTGCTTTTTCCTTAAAATTCTTTGCTTAACAAATATCAAATAAAATGAGCATTTTGATATGCATCATAGAAGAGAAAAAGAGGGTTATGCGTGAAATTGCAAATCTCTATTATGCACAGATTGCTTTTCTATATATATATATACATACACATACACACACAAACATATATGTGTAAAAGAAATTCAACATGTCACTTTCAAAGCTATACTGCCTATCTATGGTTGTTTTTGCTTTGCTTCTGTTCATTAAAAAATTACTTCAAGTATTATTTCTTTTTCTTATTTCTTTTTTTTCCTTTCTTCATTTATTCTACTCTAATTGCCCTCTCCCTCCCACTCTTCTCCCTTCAAATTGGCAAAAAAGACCCTCGTAATAAATCTCCATAGTCAAACAAAACAAATTCTTACATTGGCCGTATTTGAAAATTAGTGTCATATTCTGAATCTGGAGTTCAACACCTCTCTATCATAAGTTGGATCTCATGCTTCATCTTCTGTTCTTGCATTGGTCAGTTCTTATAACTATTTCTTTGTTATAAGGGAGGCATTCTATGAGATAGGTGGAAGGGGATACTGTGGAGAGGTAAAAGCTGTGCCAAAAAAGGCATCAATAAAATTATTATTTTCAAAATGATTACCCTAGTATTTCACCATAATACTATTCACTGCAAGCAGTTTTCAGAATAAGGTGACTCTATTTGGGATTTCATCCAAGAGATTTACGTATTGAGAACCAAAAGTTCTTTACTAAAAGGTCTCACATGTGAGATATGACCCCTGAGAGTCCAGTTAGCCTCTGGGAGCCAGAAGTTCTTTTGTCGTAGTAGACTGGCCTGGAACCTAATGAATTGGGCTATAGTGCCCAACACTCTTCCTCTCAGTTCTCCCCCACCCCCACCCCAACACACAAACAAGGGCCATCTTCCCTAGACAAAAGGAAGATGAGAATTGAGGCCATTCATCAAGATTGTTTAGGTCAAAGTTTCTTCTATGCCTGAGCAATTTACCAGATGATGACCTTAACTCCTGACCTACTTTGGTGCCACTGGTTGGGTCTTGGTGCTCAGGTTCATTGGATCATCCATGGCCAGAACTCTAGGCACTTGGCATACATATTTTCTGTGTGCCTCTCAGCAGAATCTGGAGCCAATTTAACCTGCATACAGATGTTATTTCCATTCAGATGTTATATCCCTACAGATGTAAGGAGCATTACTAGCTAGTTTCTCAGTCATGCACTATAGAAACAAAAATGCATCCCCAAGCTACTTCACCAAGAATTCCTGGAAGGGCCATTGTTGGATTTGGGCCCCCTTTTGTGTTCCTCTAATTCTTAGAAGGGGATAAACTTTTCACTTGTAAGATACTCTATTACAGGGGTGTGCCAATGTGAGAGGGAGGTACCGGTCTCAGAATAAATTTGATTTTGAAATTTTTACCGTGATTGTGACACCAACGCTCTGATGCAGCTGTGTAATGAGTTCACATCTGTTAGCACCACATGTTGCTTGGTATTACGCAGACGTAAAGTCTCAATTTTTCTAATTAGCAACAACATGAAGTATATCTTAATTTTCTTTTCTCCTCCCTCTAATAAACGTGATATTAACAAGGTTACACGTCTGTATTTGCAGTGTTTTAATTGAATCAGGTCTCAGATTTGATTAGTTGGTGTGGTTGTGTTGTCTGGCTGGGCTCGGAGTGAAGGGCTGAGGGTGGGGGAATGTTTTCTAGGCTAACTTGGGTCTCATTTTACTGTGCTGAGTTTTCTCTGAGTTGGGACTCATGGTGGGGTGGAGACAGAGAGAGACAGAGAGACAGAAAGAGACAGAGATAGAAAGACAGAGAGAGATAGAGACAGAGAGATTGAGAGAGAGACAAAGAGACAGAGTGAGAAAGACAGACAAAGAGTGACAGACAGATGGACAGAGAGTGCCATAATGGCTTCAATTCTAAGGTTGCTACAAGAGTCCCCACAAGAGTGGATTCCTGGTGTGATTAACCAAGTGCCTGGGTTGGATGAGGGGTGGAGATAGAGAAGGTGATCTAGGCCTGGAATTTCCTTGGAGCAGAGGTTTCAAACAGAGGGCCCTTGGGCAGCAGTCATATTCCAGAGTGATGCGAGAACCTGATTAAAATGTAATTGGGAAATATTTAACAAAATATATAAAAGTACAATAGAACATAGAGAATGTTAATATGTGATTTTCTGCATCAATATGCAGTCAGCTGGGATCCTCTTTTGTGTGGTCTAGTAGCTTCTTTTTTTCTACTTGTGGTTGATACCACTTCCTTCGAGCACTTTATCTGGTTTTCTGTTTTGCCCCCACTGTCTTCTACTTAGCATCGTATTTGTCTGCATCTCTCAATCAATCAGGGAACATTTACTAAGCATGTAACAGGCATGTGTTAGGTAAAATATTTATATAATGCCATGTGCCAGGCACTGTAGTAAACACTATACAAATATTATCTCATTTGCTCCTTACAACAACCTGAGAAATAGGTGCTGTTATTATCCCTGTTTTACAGTTGAGGAAACTGAGGCAAACAGATTAAGTGACTTGTCCAGGGTCACACAGCTAGTATGTGTCTGAGGTTGGATTTGAGCTCAGGTCTTCCTTACTACAGGCCTATGACTCTAACCACAGTGACACCTAGCTGCTTCTAGGTAGCTTGGGATGGGGGCAACAAATATGTATAAATATGTACCAAATGTGTAGAAAATAAATACGAGGTAATTTCGGGGTAGGACATGAGCACCTGAGAGGTTCTGGAAAGGTTTCTGTGGTGGTTAGGCTGAACTCTGAAGGAAACTGGAGATAGATCTCCCCCTCTCTAGTAAATTGCCAGCACCTTGAGAGCAGGGATTGAGTGTTTTGTCTTTGCACCCCTAGTACCAGGAATAGTGCTTTGAACATAGCAGATACTTAAAAAATGTTAATACTTTGACTATTTAGTGGCAAAGCTAAGATAAGGTTGGAAAAGACTGCAGTTAGGGGTTATTGGATACAATAAAAACTCATCAGCTCCACAAGCGAGGGCTGGGGAGAGGCCCTGTACGTACCCCAGGAAGGGAAGCCTCTCATCTGAACCCGTTTCTGATCTCAGCAGGAGCTCCAGGTATGGGTGGCTGGCTCCTTTCCATACAGAAACCTTCCTGACTGGGACCAGTTTCTCCACAGCATCAGACGCTCTCCTCTGGCCATCCCTCATTCATATTCCACCTGAGTGTGCCCGGGGAAATCCCCCAGGGAGCCTGCAGCAATTACTTGTGTGATTTAATTGGCATTATCATTTTACCGGCTTGACAGAGATAAATCGCTCTATTGGCCCGACCTGCCATTGCCACAGTGGCTTCGAGAGAAGGGGAAGGATTCTCTTGCAAGGAAAGCATACAACAAATCCACAACCGAACAGGATGCCCAAAGAGGCCCTCCAACCAGAAACTCATGCAGCCGATGACTTACAACTATGTCTTACTAATGAGCTCAGCTATGATTACTCAAAATATTTGAAGACTAATTTTACAAAGCAGTGGAAATCTGGCTGCTTTAGTAATCAATCTACTATTGGTCTCTGGCCCAGTGGAATGGGTTTGACCTGGGCTCCCAAGGAGGGCCTTGGGGGGATGTGTATTGCCCTCAAAGGGGAGGAGGCACAGTTTCTTTTGCACATCAGCCTCGTGGACAATGGCTTCTGGAGGGTTGAACTGTGTCTTCTGTGTTCTCTTCTGAAACAGGCCTACTCACTGAAAAGGCGTTACCTCACTCAAAGTGAGAACCTGAAAAGACCTCAGTTTTACAGGGCCAGGGTCTCCCATTGCATCCTGGGCTATCTCCAGGCATCCTGGTGAACATCAGGCCACTGGACCCAGATGGCTCTGGAGGAGAAAGTGAGGCTGGTGACCTTGCACAGCCCTCCCTCACTCAAATCAAAGTCAACTGCAAATCGTGTCATCATTTCCCTGATGTCATGGTTCTTTTAGGGAATGAAGGACAAACACAACTTGTGTCCTTCTGAAGGTTGAGACTGCCCCCACATACACTGTCTGAGCTTTGATTTCTACAACAATCCCTGCATTAGTGATGTTCCTAAGGATTATATGATTTGGAACTTGGAGGGGACTAGAGAGGTTAGAATACCTGGTCCAACCCCCTTGTTTTACAGGTGAAGAAACCAAGGCCCAGAGAAATGTAGTGACTTCCCTAATACCATACAGGTAGAAAATGGCAGAGCTAAGATTCAAACCCAGATCCTTTGCCTTCAAATGCAGTAGTCTTTTCACTGCCTCCTCCTAGTGGGGAGGCAGCTAATACCCAAGACACTGGCATTTTCTTCCTTGTTGACACTGGTGTTTCCTGGAGGAGAGAACCCTCACCCCATTATTTTTACCCTCCCCTCCAAGGCAGGGTGGCGGAGAAAAGAAGCATTTATTAAATACCTACCATTATTTCATTTGATCCTCACAATGAAGTACATACTCTTGTTATCCCCATTTTTCAATTGAGGAAATGGATTAAATGACTTGCCCAGGGTCACACAGCTAGTATCTGCAGTTACATTTGAACTCAGGTCATTCTGACCCCAGGCTAAGTGCTCTATCCACTTCAACACCTTGCTCCCTCCTCTGTCACTCATGTCATGCCCTCTTAGGCTCCCCTGAAGGATTCTCAGGTTGGATATTTAGGAATGGCCAGTGTTAGCTGCCCCTGGACAGAGCTGCTGTGAGGTGGGGAGGAGGAACAAGCTGGATAGCAGCAGGGGAAGTGTTGGGGTTACACTACCTCTGACTGCCAGGATTCTGCAGTCTCCCACCCAGGCTCATCTGATTGAAAAGGGAAAAGGCAGAAGAGGTATTGCCAATGGTGTTACTGCCACTGACCTATTGATGGTGGGTTATTACATTATATATTATATGTAATTACATATATAATTATTATAACATAGCAACATAATATGATTTATATTATGTTATGTTATATCATTTTATTACAGTATACTATATTGTATTATATTATATATTATTACATATAATATATTACTGCCCCAGTCCTTTAGCGTCTGCTAGCCCCTAAGGTTGTGGGCAAATAGAACTCCAAACATGGGGAAAGCCACCCAGGTACCCCAACTCCACAGAACTGCGTTGCTCTGCCACAGAGATGTCTCACCTGGATCTCCTTCCTCTCAACACATTCTGCTTTGCCCCATAAAGGCCGCTTTAGGAAGCTTATTTACAAGACCCCAAGCTATCTCTGCTTTTATGCGATGTCTATAGGCAGTCATAGATGGGAAGAGAGACTGTTGCCTTCCTGCCTCACCAATCAATCTTTCTGCCTTCCAGATGGTCCTAAAAGAGAGTGTATGTGAGGGAAATGGTACTTGTATTGGAGGCTTCATTGAAGAAAGAGAGGAGCTGTAGTTTGGGGTAGATTCGAATTAAATGGGATCTCCAGGAGACAAATGATATGAACTGGTACTTCTCAAAAGAAGAAATCCAGGCTATGAACAGGCATCTAAAAATGATTTCAAAGAGATATGGGAAGACTCTTAGGAACCACTGCCAGGTGAAATAAACAGAATGGGAAGGATGATTTATACTTTAACATCAATATCATAAAATGTAGAATTTTGAAGATTTTTAATGAATTGATGAAGAATGAAATGGGCAGAACCAAGAGAACAATTTATACGACACTGCAAAGACAAGCAACTTTGAAACTGTAGGAACTAATGACTACTCATGATTCCAGAAAACCAGAACACGCTATTTATCTTCTGATAAAGGTGATGGATTTAGGGTGTGGAATGAGACATATATATTTTTATGCATAATGAGGGAATTTATTTTTCTTGACTATCCATATATGTTATGAGGAGTTTATTTTTCTTTTCCTCTCTCTCTCTCTCTCTCTCTCTGTCTCTCTCTCTCTCTCTCTCTCTCTCTCTTGCCAGAGGGGTTAAGAGAGTGGGATGGATAGAGATATATTTCTATTCATTAAAAAAATTTAAAAATAAGGTGATAGAGGAGTGCCACAGATGCAGAATGTTATATGGATGAAGTCACTATAGTGCTAGTCTTAGTATTGCTTTGCTTTGTATTACACCTTTCTGGGGTGGAGATAATCTGCAAATATTTATAATATAAAAACAAAACATCAATAAAACTTTTTTAAATGCTCTGAATCATTAGTAATTACAAAAATGCAAATTAGAACAATTCTGAGGTCCCACTTTAAATTAGAACAACTCTGTGGTCTCATTTTACATCCAATAAATTGGTAAAAATGAACCAAAAAGGAAATGAGCAGTCGTTGGAGGAGCTATAGGAAAGCAAGCACACTCATGCATTGTTGGTAAACCTGTGAACTGGTCTAGCCGTTCTGGAAAGCAGTTTGGAACTATATCCAAAACAACAAAGCATGATAAGCTTGAAAGTAACAGACTCAATTTGTTGTGCGCTTGGAGGAGGAAGACAACTGTGGGTGGGCAGATATGTGGTTATATGGGCAATCCATTTTTTCCTTCCTTTTTTGTATATGGAAATATTCATCTTATGTAGTGTTTTTTAAGTTAAAATAAAAATTTAATAAAATAAAATAAAAAAATAAAAGTTTAAGTTGAAAATAAAAAAAATGGGCCCTTGACAACATAATCATAAAGGTCTCCTTCCAGTGAGGAGTCACTGTTTATAAAATAATTTGTAAAAATATGATAGTAACTAACATTTATGTGGTGTCTTAAGGTTTATAAAGCACTTTTACATACTTTATCTCATTTGATCCTTGCAACCACTCTATGATATGGTGCTATCAGTATCCACACTTTTCAGATGAGAGTAGTTAAGTGACTTGCCAAGTGTCACAGAGCTAATGAGTCTGAGGACGGATTCAAATTTAGGTCTTCCTCTCTCCAAGTCTAATGATTTATCCACCATTCTACTCTGTGTTGTAGTGTCAAATAGAACTTTGGGGCCCCACAGACCTGGGGGGCCTGGAATATTATAGCACTCACTGCTAATGGCACCCTAGGGGGCAGTGATGGTCAGCCAAGAAACACCTGCAGAAAATACTTGCCCATACCTGTCATTTTAGGGGGCACCTTGGGTTCCCTCTGGGAGCCTTGGAGGTATGGGAAGAATTACATGTTCGTCATAGCTGACATAATTTCCAATGACCTTGTTTGACTTGCAGTGTTAGCTAGTCCTGGGTGGACCAAGGAAGGCATCAGTAACTTGTCTGCTGAGTAAAGGCTATATCCTGAGAGCTGAGGGGTATTGACTATTCTGGGGCTGTGCCTGCCTCTTGGATTGAACTTCTCCAGAGTGGGAAGTCTCTAGGAACAGCAGGTGGGACCCTTCTATCTACCACAAGGAACGGGATGTTCAATTCTGGAAGAGAAAACCTGATCTCTTGAAATAAAAATGTTGCTGAGGAAGAGATGCTGAGCAAATATTAACTCTGGCCTCCCCTTCTCCCTCCTATGTCACCCTAAGAAGGGAGCAGTGAACTCTGTCTCACTCCAAGAGCAATCAGCTGTCCATAGCTCACTCTTTAAGTCCCTATACCTGGTGATGGATGGATCCGAGAAGGCCTTTGGGGATACCCAACACTCAGGCGCAACATAGTGAGTGGTGAATGGTGATGTGGTACCAGCTCTAGGAAGGGAAAGGCAGGATGCACGTGCATGTATGGATGTGTGTCCACATGGAGTGTACATGCATGTATGTGTGTGCACATGTTTTATCTATCCTATATGCGTGTGCATATGTGTGCATGTGCATGTCGTGTGTATGTATGGAGGGGCGTACCTGCATGTGTGTGTGTGGGAAGAGGAGTAGCAGCAGTGTTCTGGGCTTGGAAATCACTCAGTGTGCTGACACAGTCCCTGAGGCTCAGGAGGCTCTGAGAATACTTCTGTCAGGGGGCAATGGCTTCTTTCCCCCCTTGCTTAAATGAGATATGAATAATTGATTCTGCTCCTGAATAATTAATAGGATATTCAATAATGAAAGTAATTGTTTGGCCCATTCCCCCATTGATAATCACGATAATCGTACTCTTCCCTAGGAGGGGGGAAGTACAGGACAGGGAAAAGAGCCTGTGAGTTTATTGGCCCATAATGGGCATAGCATCAGTGAGGGGAGGTCACCTTGTCTGAATAGCTCAGTCTTTCTCAGTGCTCTGAAAACTGCCCCTCCTCCCCTTACCTCCATGGCCACCAGAACTCAGTTTCTCTGCTCTGTAAGGGAGTTTTTTTTTGTTTTAAATCAGACTCATCCAGCAGTACTTAGCCCAGTTTATACATACCAGCTGGCATTTCCACAGTGGTAAATACTGTGCCTTAACCCCCAATTTCAAGCAAATACAGGTTCCAAATTTTCAGTGGCCTTGCTGGTTTAATCAGGCCCAGGAAAGGCCTGATAAAACTCCGTACGCTCACCTACCATGTTTTCTCTGGTTTGATAAGAAATGGAGGCAGGAATCAGGCTAGTGGGGAGGGCCCATGGGAGGCCAGGCCTGAGAGGAGCAGTTCAGTGGGATGGAAGGAGCCCTTAGGGTGTGGGCAATCACCACATTCTCTTGGATTAGAAATGGGCCCGGTAGCTACTTGTGCTCAGTCTGAGGCAGAGAGAAGAGAAAGGACTTTGCCAAGGTCACACAGGTTACAAGTGACAGAGATGAGATTAGAACCCAAGTCTTTGGACTTCAGATCCAGTGTCTTTTCTGCTACAACTTGCTACAGCTGCAGGTCCATGGGTGCTCTGAATCTCCTATGCCACTCTTCACAATAACTGTTTTCTTTTTTCTCTGTAGCCTACATATGGGGTGATCAGCTTATGTTTCATGTTTCCCTTTCTTGGTGGTGCTACTCCAGGAGTAGCACTGCTCTCAGCATGATGAAGAGATGTAGTGTGGTCAAGTAGGGGGTGACTGGAGGACCACTTCTAAACTCTCTCCTGCCAAAGCATTTGCCTGCCAGCTGGTTCTGAGGCCCAGTAAAGGATACTGGGGACCTGCAGGGATCCGAGAGATGGAGGGGAACAGCTAAGACAATTCACTTAAAATCAAGTTATTATTAAGGACAGACATGGTGGCAAATGGGACCACGAGGAAGACCTGGATTTGAATCTCAGTTCTGCAGCTGATCTTAGTGTAACCCATCAAGGGCAAATCTCTTCTTTTCTTGGGCCTTAGTTTCCAAATAGGGGACAGGGGTGGAAAAGAGGCAGATTTAGGCCCAACATAAGGAACAAGCAACTTCCTAAAAATTAGACCTGTCCAAAAGTGGAAAGGATTGGTTCAGAAAGTGGTAGATACCCCCTTATGGCAGATCTGTCAGTGGAATCTGGGTGGGCAATTGCCAAGCATGTTGTAGAGGAGATGTCTGTTTTAGAACAGGTTAGATGAGATGATCTTTGAGATCCTTTCTGACTCTGAGGTCCTGGGCTTCTGTGACTAGCTGATCTCTTCTTGTCCAACCAGTTCTAATAATCTATTCCAAGGAACCTGGGAAAAAACTTTTTTACAGAAAATTTCTCTGATAAAGACCTCATTTCTCAAATATATAGGGAATTGAGCCAAATAAAAATAAAAGCCACTCCCTAATTAATAAATAGTCAAAGGATATGAAAAGCAGCTTTCAGAAGAAGAAATCAAAGCTATCAATAGTGTTTTAACAATCCGGCTAGCAGCTTCTGTGGGGGTGTAAGATCTACCCACAGCTTCTGCCAGCACCCAGGAAGCTGCTGGCACGCCAGGAAAGCACAGGTTCTTTTGATCTGCTTAACCAAGGAAAGCAAGGTGAAGGGGTTGACAAGCTTACTTTAATCCAGCATACAGACAGCATTCAGTTAGTTCAGGGGAGCATACAGACAGTGTTCCGTTAGTTCAGGGGAAAAAGACCAGCACCCTGAACTTCAGAACATTCATTTAGTTCAGGGGAAAAAACCAGCATCCTGAACTTCAGAATAAAATACAAATAAATTACAAATATCAACAGACAGACCCAATACAATTCATAGTTACCAACATCTAGGTTCAGCCCGAGAGCTCGGAACAAGGACTGGCCCAGAGTCACATTCGCCACCGCTGCTGCTCCAACCGAAAAGGGGATCTTCAAGCTGTCTTCTTTCCTCTTATAGAGTTTTTGACATCATCAAGTGTTGCCTGAATGACCAGAGCCAATTGGTTCTTGAGTTGGCCCCTCCCCCTAGGACCCTGGGAGGTTCACATCCACGTAGACTAGGTTAACACCCAATAGGGCATGGCTCTGGAGTTAACACCTCCCCTTAGCCAGCCCCATGAATCATCACAAAGAGGCGGACCTAAACCCATGTGGTCTAAAAGCCTCTGCTGTCCCAGACATGTAAACTAGGCCCTCCCCAGAGTTAGCCCTAACAGGGGCCCAGCACCCAGCAAGGCTCAATGAGATAAACTGAGTCACTCAAAGAAAACAAAGGCCATTCTGCTTACAAATAGTCACATAAAATGCTCTAAATCACACATAATAAGAAAAATGCAAATTAAAATAATTCGGGGATACTATCTCACATCTACCACATTGGCTAAAATGACAGAAAAGGAAGATGACAAATGCTGGAAGGAATGTGGAAAAATAGGGACCGATAATGTACGGTTGGTGGAGTTGTGAACTCTACCAAGGTCCAACCATTCTGGAGAACAATGTAGAACTATAAAACTGTGTAAACCCTTTGACCCATCAATATCACTACTAGGTCTATATCCCAAAGAGATCAAACAAAAAGGAAAAAAAACCTTATATGTACAAAAATGTTTATAGCAGCTTTTTTTGTGATGGAAAAGAATTGGAAATTGAGGGAATGCCCATTAGTTGGGGAATGGTTGAGCAAGTTGTGGTATATGATTGTGATGGAATACTATTGAGCTATAAGAAACGATGAGGGGAATGGGCTGAGAGAAACTTAGGAAGACGTGTGAACTGATCAAGTGAGCAGAAACAGGAGAACCTTGCATGCAGTAATAGCAATATTGTAACATGATCAACTGTCAAAGATTTAGCTACTCTGATCAATACAGTGATCCACAGCAATTCCAAAGGACTTAAAATGAAAGATGCTTTACACTTGCAGAAAGAGAACCGATGAACTCTGAGTTCAGAGTGAAACTTTTTTTCACTTTATTTTTCTTTTTTTTTTGGCAACGTGGCTAATATGGAAATATATTTTACATGAATTCATGTGTGTGATTCACATGTGTATTGCTTGCCTTCTCAACAGGTTGGGGAGGAGCCAGAGGGAGGGACAGAATTTGGAACTCAAAATAAAAAAAAAGAAAGTTAAAAAAAACAACAAACAATCCATTCCAGATCTAACACTCTGTCTTAAGGTCCTTCCCAGTTCTGAAATTCTAGGAGCTAGGTTCCAAAAGCCTTTTCAGCTTTAACATTCTAGGTTCTAAGACCCTTCCAATTCTAATGTTCTATGCTGTTTGTTAAGGGTCTTTCCAGGATATTCTAGATTGCAAGGGCCTTTCCAACCATATTGTTCTATGTTCTAACTTCTAAGAGCCTTTTCAGCTCTAACATTCTAGGGTCTGTGAGGACCTTTCCAACTCAAACATTCTATAAATCCACTAAGTTATTGATATCCACCATCAATGGAAAGCCAGACAGGAAGCGAATGGCGTGCGGAAGGAAGAGAGGAAGAAAGCATTTACATTCCTAGGAAGAAATACTCCACAAAGCCTGGGCCTCTGAAAGGAGATCTCCTGGTTATTTATGCACATACAGAAACCGCTTCATGCATCCTGGTGAAACCTTGTGATTTGTCAATGAGTCCCCCTGCCCCCACCCCCGCCTCCACTAACATTTACAGTAAATCTGTCGCACTGACCATTAAATCTGAAGCTGCCTTGAGCAATCGTTCCAATGGGTGTGTTGACAGGCTGAGTGTTAATAATGATGCAAACACTAACCTGTTTATTGACTTGCTTTTTGTATCCTTCATCCTAACTCACTGCTTCTCACTCTCAGAGGAGAAATCTTGGAATCAGTAATCAGGTGACAGCTCCGGCCCCCTCCTGTTCCCAGTCGCGTCACCCAGCCCTAACTCTGGGAGAGATAAATCACTCCCACCTTCATCTGCCTCTGCCAGCCAGTCACTGTTACACAGTTACTCAATGCGAAACACAGTATTTGTCACTGGTGCCAGAAAACAGGAAAAAAACCAACACAAAAACATTAACACAGACATGAAAAGCTTTTAACTTTGACAAGGGAAGCATAGGAAAGTTTTATATTTAGCCCCTCCAGCGAAGGCCACAGCCGATCCATTAAAGCCGCTTGTCAGACGGGAGTGTGGATGAGGTGGGAGTGGGGCTGGGACCAGGCATCCTGGAGGACAGGGTTTCTCAGACTTTGGCTGCAGAGCCATTAGTGGCCTGGCAAGGGTGTATGGTGGCCCCTTGCTGTCTCCTCTCTCCCCTTCCTCAGCCATGGAGATGTGGCACGATGCCCTACTTTCCCCAGAGCGATCATGAACTGGGGAATCATAGGATTCAGAGCTGGAAAGGACCTTAGAAGTATCAGATTCATTCCACTCCATTTTATAAGCGAGGAAACAGACTTAGAGGGGCCAAAGGGACTTGTGGAAGCTTCCAGAGGGAGTGACCTTGGTTCTCTTAACTTGTTTTTTAAAAATTGGTTTCCTTTATAATCATATGTATTTTGTTTTGTGTATTTACAAACATTATTCTAAGAAGGGGTCTGTAGGCTTTGCCAGGCTGATAAAGAGATTCATAACACACAAAAGCCAAGAATCCCTGAAGCAGAACAATGATTTGAATCTAGGCCCTTTCTCTACAAATTCAGATCCCTTTCTATTATATCCTTAAACCAAACCTCCACCTTGACCAGTACAATGCCAAGACCAGCATGCACTGCATTAACAAAAGTATTTATAATGTTGCAAGAGAAGCCAATTAGGACTTCCTTGGGGATTTGAGAAATTGGGGGCGATGGCAAATGCTGTCTTGATTTTCACAAAAAGGAAGATGATGGGAACAGGGCGTCCTGGATAATCTACCCCACAGAGGCAAACTGAGTCATATCAGGCAGTTTTTCTTGGAAGGTCACTGCATGATCCAGTCAGGAAGAGAGGAAGAAGAGAAGGTCTATCTTGTGTCTGCCCAGTTAAGCTGGAGAGGCAAAGATTGCACATGTTAAAATAGAAAGCAACATACAACAGTAAGTAAACACCTCACCTCCACCTCTTATAGTCCCTAGGAGTAGGAGTAGGAGTAGTAATAGCTGGCACCTATGTAGGACTTTAAAGTTTATAAAACATTTTACAAATATTTTCTCTTTTGATCCTCACAATAGCCCTGAGAGGTAGGTACAATTATTATCCACACTTTATAGATGAGGAAACTGAGATTAAGTGACTGGCCCAGGGTCACATAGCTGGCAAGTATTTGAGGCCGGATTTGAACTTATGTCTTCCTGACTCCAGGTCTAGTACTCTGTCCAGTGTTCTGCCTCTACAGTATCCTCCAAAGCACAGCTCAAATGCCCCCTCTTATATGAGGTAGCTGGTGGCACCATGGATAAAGCCTTGGACCTGACATCAGGAAGATCTGAGTTCAAATGTGACCTCAGAGACTCATAATGTGATCCTGGGCAAGTCACTTAACCTCTGTCTGCCTTAGTTCCCTAAATTATAAATATATAAATTATTAATTATATTACCTATTATTAATTATAAATATATGAATTACAAATATATAAAATAAAAATGAGGATCAGATGAGATAACATTTGCAAAGTGCTTGGCACATAGTAGGAGCTTAGTAAATGCTTTGTTCCCTTCTTTCCTACCCCGCATCTCCCTGGCTGCTAGTGCCTCAGCCTCAGGACTGATTTAGATTTATCCTGCATATATTTGTATCCTGTGTACATGTTTTACTTGTCTGTTCTCTTTCTCACTAGAAGCTAAATTCCTAGAGGACAGAGATTTTGTTTCATTTTTGCCTTTGTATCCCCGGTGCCCAGAATAGTACCTTGGCACCTGGAAGGTGCTCAATTAAAAATTGTCACTTCATTTGGTTCATTGTGTAGCACAAGAAAGTGCTGAAGAAATTCAGAGAAGGGAGAACTCCATCGTAGGCAGCGTAACCTTCATGGAAAAGGTGGGAGATAAACTAGGTCTTGAATACAGGTTAGGATTTGGAAAAATAGAGAGGAGGGGAATGGAATCATAGGAAATATAAGCTAAAGTGTGGAGATCAAGGTAAGTGTGGCAGGTGTGGGAGGCCATGAGGAGAATAGTCTAGCTAGGGGTGGGGAAACTGCAGCCTTGAGGGCACATGTGGTCTTCTAGGTCTTCAAGCACTTGAGGACCTAGGAGGTCACATGTGGCCTCAAGGCCTCAAGTTCCCCATCCATGACTGGTTGGAACAAGAAGTTTTATGTTGGAGACTTGGAGACTGAAGGACTGAAAAAGTAGGACAGGCTGGAACTGTAGAGAGACATGAATGCTAGGGCAGAAAGTTTGGACTTCTTGTAGTAGAGACACACAGCCTCATGTGGCTAGCCACAGAAGCCACCTGCTCAGCTATTCTGGGGATGAGGGCAATTAGATTCCAGGTGAGCAGCCAGAAAGCTGTCTCTGCTTCTCATGAAAGCATTGCTCTGATTGCTGGGCTGGAGGCACTTTGGTTTTAAAAACTGAGGCTCACACAGAATCCCCAGAGTTGGAGGAGGTCTCTGAGGACATTTAACCCAACCTCTATCTGAACAAGAATCCTTTCTATAGTATCTCTGGCAATTGGTCATCCAGCCTTTCCTTTGAGACCTCCAAAGACCCATGATCTCCTGAGGTGGACTGTTCCACTTTTCAATTGAATTCAATCAACAAGTATTTATTAAATGCCTGTTATTTGTTGGCATTGTGCTAGGTACTAGGGACACAAAGATAAATCCAAATAGTCCCTGTGCTCAAGGAGATTACATTCAATGGGGAGTGGGTAAGTGGGGGTGGAACAACAGGTGCAGAGAAAACTAAATATGAAATATAGACTAAGTAATTTCCAGAAGGAGTGCACAGGTCTCATATAAATGGCAGTTCATTAACAAGAGAGGGCAAAACAGATACAATGGAAAGGCCAGATCATGAATTTATAGACTCAGCTAGAAGGGATTGTACAGGCAATCAAATCCAATTTCTTCCCTTTGCAGAGGGTCCAGATAGGTAGGGAGACCAGAGGGAGGGGGCTGACCTGGATGGATTTGAGAGATTAGGGAGTGGTGGCCGTGGAAAAGAACTCAGGTCTAGACATATTACTCAGAATCACAGGGAATTTGATTAGAGCCAATTGTCACACCTTTCAAAGTATCAAAGGATAATTTTGATTTGATTATCAATCTCTGAATAGGATGTGGAGAATCCCATGTGACGAAAGGATATATGACAAGTCCTACGCCTGATAGTCAAAGCCTGGTAGACTACGTAGAGGAGAATCATGTTAGAGATAGTCATCCTCCAACCAAATCAAGGTCTTGAGTGAGGGCTCACTGAAATATTGCATATGTGATCTCCAGAGAAGGAGGTTTAGAAGTGTCTGGTTTTGGACTACATGGTCAATATGATTGATGGTCAATATGAAAGGAGGGGATGTTAGGGTAGATAATGAGCCCTGGTCTTTCCTGAAGGTCAAGGCAAGGATTAGTGGAATTCTAGGGCCTGGATGGTCATAATTTTTAGACATCACAAATTGTTAGGAAGATTCTCCTCATACCATGCCTAAATTAACTTCTCTGAAACATATACAGTATTTATTTGGGACCAAACAGAACAAAGCTAATTCCCCTTCACATATTTGAAGACAACTATCATGTCTCCTCTTACTCTCTTCTTCAGGCTAAATAATCCCAGTTCCTTCAATTGATCCTCACACACCATGATTTTGAGTCCTATAACCACTTTGGTCACCTCTTCTCTAGATGTAGTCCGACTTATCAATGTCTTTCTTAAAATGTTTTTTCTAAAACTGAACACAATACTCCAAATATGGTCTGACCTGGGCAGATATTGCTGGGGTTGTCATCTCTCTAGCCTTTACCATTATACCTTATCAATGTAGTCTAGGTTTTTTTTTGATTGCCACATAACACTATTGTTTCATATTGAGTTTATAGGTCACAAAAATCCTCAGACCCTTTTCTGTTTCTGACCAATTCGCTTTTAAGTCATATTGACCCATTCACTTGGGGCAGTTGGTCTTTTAAAAAAATCTAAAAGCAAGACTTTACAATTATTCTCGTAAAACTGGATTTTGTAGGTTTCAGTCCATTGTTCCCGCTTACGATTTCAAATCTTACTCCTGACTTGTCCAAGTCCCAGAGCTAGTCATTGCTGGTGATGGAATTTGAACTCTGATATTTTGACTTCATGTCTAACTACACTGGTCTTCTCAGAGTTTCTCTCTCTACAGTACTTAATGGGACCTAGGACCACAGGCCATTCTTTCTGTTTGAGGAGGATTCTTTTCTTGTGTAGGGTTGCTGATGAGCAGCACCTTGAGGACTTGAATTCCCCAATGAACAATGTCTTCAGTCCAGGAGCAGGCACTTCATCCTTGTGATGCAGTAAACTCACTCTAGAAGCAAAAGGCTTTCTATTTTACCCATCTCAGCAGGCCAGGGTTGGCTAGTGGATGATAGACAGTCATCAGAATGGAAAATGTGAAAATAAAGATTAATTAAATATGTCCTTTTGAGGCAAGCTGAACTTTGAAAGTGGGATACAACAGTGGACTTTATTAAAACAGATTCAGCGTGATGTAGGAAGGAAATAATACATCTAATGATAGATTTTACTTAGAGGCAGTGTTGTATAGCAGAAAGAACACTAGATTTAGACCCAGCTTCATATCTACCAAAGTCTTAGATCTAATATGGTCTGTGTATGGAACCTTATTCTCCCTGGGCCTCGTTTTCATTAAAAGCAATGCTGTTGGACTGGATTATCTCTAAGATTTCTTCCAGCTTGAAATCTTTTGATCTAGTCTTGATGAGGAAACCATTGCACAACTCTGATGAATCATTATTTTATATTCAAAATATGCTTAAAGTTTTTAGAATAAAGAAACTAAGCCATGATGATCTGAGGTTTGAGGCCAAAGAAATAAGAATGATTTCCATCAAGGACAAATGGTTCAATGCTAATAGTTACCGAATAGGTATAAGAAAGGAAGAGAGGAATAAATAAGAACTATGCCATATTTGAAACGTTTGATGTGGGATCTTTGTCCTGATTAGAAAGTGAGAGTTACAGGAAAGAGAAGTATACTTCTTTCATGCCACTTTCTTGAGGCTTCTGTTCAGTTTGAGCAATGGAAAGGGTGGGGATTTTCTGTTTGGCTCCCAAAAAGGATTGGAGAAGAGGAGAGTTAGGGACAAAAGACTGTCTTTGAAAAAGACATATTAAATTAAAAACTGGTGGGAAATACCAAATCATACCAAGCCCCAAAGTGCTGTTTCTCACCGTGAGTGTGGGAACCCCTGAACAAAAGGAAAATACAAGATCAGAGGATTAGAGCTTCTTTTAAGTAATTTTTCATAATAGTTTAAGACTAATAATGTAAAAGCACTAGTAGTGCTAACCAGTTAGATTTCTTGAAACCTTGCTTCTTTTTGAGTATCATATTCTTATGGTTACCTCATTCACTGTTATTTTTGATCAAATTTTGTTATTGAAAAAATAGCCTCATAAAACTTTTGGCTTGTAAATTTGATCCCATCTCTTGGTTTTTCACATTTGGGAACAACTCAAATACTTGGCTGCTACTTCATATATACCAAAGTATCCCCATATACCTGGTGTCAGCTAATAAAAGGCATAATGGCAAGGAAGAATCTAGTCACCAGAGGCCGTGTCTTGTAAATGTAACCTTACTAAATGATCATAAATATTTTAGTGCCTTATGGTTATTCTCTTCTATAGAATTCAGTTGCTTGCTAGAAGATACATTTCCCTAGTTCCCTTCTCCATTCAGAGGAGGAACCGTTCCCAGACGTGGAAGCCTGGACTGTCACCATCAGTGCTCTTATCTTTCAATCTACATGTTGTCACTCTCCACACTAGTGGTGAAATGGTTTTCTACCCGCTCTGTGTGAAGGCTGGGATTCCTTGTTAGCGTATATCCTGGGCAAAATTGTAATTTTGACTCTCATCTTTATCTCTTCTTACTGTGGTCTTTCAATGCGCTACCCAACTACGGTCCTCATTCTATCCTGGGTTTCTCTTGGGTGGATAAAAACTCCTCCTGCATTGATAAATAAATCTGCCGAAGATATTGGACTTAATGTAGGTTAGCATTTAGTCGTTCCTGTAGAGGGTAGGTCCAAAATACAGATTTTACAGACCAATAGATAGATGACCACCTTTTTTACTCATTTTGTAAAGAGGGTAGTGCTTCCAGAGCCTTATGTTTCCTCCTGTGGAGATGGATTTATGAAAAATTAGGCCCTTTGTCTTTCCTTGACAATCAAATTTTTATCGTTTCCATTTTATAGTTGGGAAAATCAAGGCAACAGGCCCAAGAAACCAGAGCAGCCAAGAAGAGCCAGCTGAAGAGTTTCCTGCTCTCAGCTCAGGATCATGAAGGGGAAAGCAATAAGGAAATAAAGGGAAGGTAATTATGATACCTACTACTTAACAGGCAAGGTGCTAAGAACTTTAAAAATTCTTTCTTTTATCCTCAAGACAGCCCTGGGGGGTAGGTGCTATGATTGTCCTCATTTTACAATTGAGGAAACTGAAGCAGGCAAAGGTTAAGTGACTTGCCCAGGGTCACACAGCTAGTAAGAGCCAGATTTGAATTCAGGTCTTCCTGACTCCAGTGCTCTATCCGATACATCACATCGCTGCTTCAGCTTAATCATGATACTTTCTTGGGCACTTCCATTCTTACCTCTGACAATTCTCTCTATGGTGAAAGCTCCTCTGATATCTCCCAGCACCCCTCTTCCTTTTATGTCCAGGAACTCATCTTGTCACTGGACTGCCTGTGTTTTCAGTATGATTTATCACCCGAGAGTGGCAGCATGGCATATGGATAGTGCATTGGGTTAGAAATCAAGAGGACTGGGGATCATAGCCTGCTTGTGAAATTTACTAGTTGTGTGATCCTAGGCTGGTCACCTCACTTTTCTCCTTTTATAATAAGGGAGTTGGACTTCACATCCTCCGTTGAGATCTAAAGCTCTGATACAGAGAACCACGTCCCATCCCCTGACGGAGGCTCCCTTCTTCAGCTCCTTATCCAGAGTCCTGGGCTCAAAACAGGCCCCTGGTAGAGATGCCCTCCATCAAGGAAGGAAAGATGATAAACGTAGATGAGCAGGGAAAGCCTAGTGACTTGAGATGAAGAGAACAATCAGATTGCATCTCTGCTGCCCCTCTCTCTTGGAAAAAAACGAGCCATCAGTCCCTGGAGACTGAATAATGCTTCATCTGCTGATATCCAGCTGCTTCAGGAAAACCACTTCTTAGAGGCAGAGTAATATATAGAAATGTGAGAATTTTAAAGGGATATTGTCAGATAAAGTCTTATTTTTACCTTAATTTTTAAAATTCTCTATTGTTGGTAATATTATCAAAGAAACTAGAAATCACATTTTTCAAAAAAGACTTTCTAAGCCTTATATCCTTGGAAAAATGTGATCTTTTCCAAACTCATTTGAGGTTCAGAGGAAATTAAGAGTGAGGGATTTTTTTTTGGTGGGGGTGGGGGTGGGAGGGTAGAGTTCTTGTATAGGAAGAGCATTCTGGCTATGAAGAGCTGGCCTGCTGGTAGAGAGGAGACATTTCACAGTGCCTTTTAAAAAGCTGGTAGTAGACAAATAGGTTGGCTAAACTGTAAGAGATAAATAAAACATTATTCCAATTACTTAAAACCTATAGGTCTTTCTCACTGTAGTTATTTTTTTAAAAGGTCTATTTGGGTTCAATCTCTTGGAATTATTTTTGTGATGGTCAAGTGGAGGGTTTTGGGTACCGTTTAACTGGGCTCAGCCCACATGTTGCTCTCACATTTTCTTCTTTATATTCCATTTTTGGCAAACTTGACAGTGAATGCGAGTTCTTAGAAGATCATACTGCCCTTCAGGGAGGGGCAACAGGGATAGCTTTACTCCATACCCTTATCTCTTTCTTTTGCCACAATCCTTCAATAACTTCCTGACCTATGGTGGTTGTCATCCAATCATTTCTTCGGTTCAAATGAAGAACAATATTCGTCCGTGCCCACGTCTTTTTGTAAAGGACCTTGGAACATCCGAGCATAGAATGTCAGAAGGGCCCTTTAAACACAAAGCATAGAATGTCAGGGCTGAAGGGGTCCATAGAAAATAACAAAGAATGTCAGAGGCTCACTTTCTTTATCTAGAAAATGAGGTGTTGGTCCAGGAGATTTGCAAGGTCTGTTCCAGCTTTATATTCGATAACTGATTATATCCTTCCAACAATCTATGTAGCTCAGGTTGAACTCTTTAGGAAGGACTTTGCCTTTGATTTGGGCTCGAAGATCCTTCATGCCCACAGTCCAATAGATCTACAATTGGCTAATTTTCTTTTGACATTGACTGGCATTGGTGGTGTTTGAAACACTGCTGGCCCAGTGCTCCTTCTCCCCTCCCCCTCCCATCTCCCATCCCCTAGAGCTGGGCAAGTGCGGGGACCAGGCTTTCTAACCAGAAATCCAATAACTTTTTCATATAAATTGTCCGTAAGAGAAAACTTCTTGTTTTCGGTCTTTGTCGCTGTTTCAGCATTTTTCTGTACAAGATGAAAAACTTTTGCATTGAGCAAAATACAGATTTATGGTCAATAAAGTGAAGTTTAACAGTTTATGGGGCTATACCTTCTTTTTTTAAAAAGCTGATATTAAAAGTGATTTTTCTGAGCTTTGTTAGAATGGCTTGTTCTATCAATCAAAATTCCAGCTTTTAAAAATGACATGAGAATTAGAAAAAAAAATCACTAATCAGTAAGAAAGAATCCATGTGGCATAGTGGGAAAGTCATTGGGTTTAGAGTCAGGAGGCCTAGGTTCGGATGTTGTGTCTGCCACCAACCACTTGGTAAGCACCGCATATAGTAGAAAATGTGCTGGGCCTGTAGAAAGAATGACCTGAGTTTAAGTCCTACTTCTGACATTTAGTAGCTGCATGACCTTGAGCAAATCATGTCTGTGCCTCATTTTTCTCACCTGTAAAATGGAGATAATCATACATTTACTCTTTGCCTCACAGAATTACTGTGAAGAAAGTATTACAGTAAATGGAAAACAGCAAAAAACTAAGTACAGGCCCCTGGGGCGCTCCACCAGAGATTACCCTCCAAAATCAGGTTAAGCCATTTATGACTAAATTTTGGGTCCAGTCATTCAACCCATTCCAAATCCAGTTTAACTTATGCTTGTCTGGGATACGTCTCGTCATCTTGTCCACAAAAAAGCATGGGAGACTTTTTCAAATGCTTTCCTGAAATCTAGATAAGCTAGGTGTACGGTGTTCCCTTTATCTACTAGTCTAGTAACCGGGTCCAAATAAATAAATAAAAGAAATAACATTACCATGATATGACCTTCTTGATGAAGCCATGCTGGCTCTCAATGGTCACTCTTTTCTTTAACAATATGTTCTAGAATTTTGTCAACAATTGAAGCTCACTGGCATAGTTGGCCAAATAACAATTCCTTTTATCACTTGATCTTGAAGGATGGATTTTTCACTAGGGGAAACCAAGAAATAGTTAGCTACTTTGATTTTGGCAGAAAAGGAGGGCTGTGGCAGATGCCTGAAGGGTAGAAATCCTCTATCACCATTACAGCATGGCTTTGTGCAAAACCATACTCCTTTCTTTCTTCCTTCTGTCCAAGTGGTCTGTAGTATACGTCTATGATCTTTCCTTCTGTTTCTCTCTCCATTTATCTTCATCTGGATGTCTTCCTCTCAATATATCTTGTTCACATACTGCTTTCTCCCATTGATTTATTCTGTTTCATTTGAATAGGGGGAGGGTCTTGATTTCATTGGTAAAGAAAAATTCCAGATAAGGACACTCCCTCTACCAGTGCAGCTTGGTACCTTCTTTGCAGCTTAGAGTCTTAGAGATTTGCCTAAAAGAGTGATCTACAAAACTTTTTGGTAGTACACTCCTATCAGTAAAATGAATTTTGAGTATGCATCCCCAAATGATGCATATTTACATATTGTATGTAAATGATATACTTGCACTAAAGAAGAAATAATAATTATGATAATTATATAGAGCTATAAAGTTTATGAAGAGCTTTACAATTATTATCTTATTCGGTTCTCCCAACAACCTTGGGAGGTGGGTTTATTATTATACCCATTTTACAGGTGAGGAAACTGAATGGCTTGCTTAGGATCATATATCTATTAAATATGTAAGGCCAAATTTGAATTCAGGTGTTCCTGATTCTAGGCCCAGAGCTCTATCCACTATGCTGCCTAGGTGTAGTGAATAGAGCGTCACTCTCAAAGCCATGAAAACCAGGATCTAAGTCCTACTCCTAACACATACTGTCTACATGATCCTAGGCGAGTCACTTAACCTTACAGTGTTCTAGTCCAGCGATGTCAAATGTGAAGGCTACATGTAGCCCACAGCCTTCCTGAGTGCTGCCCAAAAAAGCTTGTAAATATTTATAAAATAAAAATATAATAAAACATAGATATACATAGATACACAACAAAACATAGATAACAGGTAGTTCTCTAAATCAATATGGCGCCATAGGAATCCATATGTATGATTTATTGGTCCTTCTTCCTATTTGTGTTTGACACTATTCGGAGGCCTTCTTCAGTTGTCCTGGTCTGTATATCTGGCCACTGGACCCAGAGGGCTCTGGAGGAGAAAGTGAGGCTGGTGACCTTGCACAGCCCTCCCTCACTTAAATCCAGTCCACTTGGATGTTATGGCATCATCTTCCTGATCTCATGGTCCTGTTCAAGAACGAAGGACAAACAATGACACCATTCTAGCACTGTAAGTTACAAAGAAGGTACCAACCTGTATTAATAGAAAGACTTTCTTGGCCTGGCAAACATCTATGACTAATGAAATCACGGGTCTAGAACCTATTTCTCTCTTTTTATTTATTTTTTAAATTTATTTTTAGTTTCCAACATTCACTTTTATAAGATTTTGGATTCCAAATTTTTCCCCTTCCCTTTCCTGCACTCCTCCCTCCCCAGATGGCATGCAATCTGATATAGGCTATACATGTACAATCGTATTAAACATATTTCCACATTAGTCATGTTGTGGAAGAAGAATCAGAACAAAAGGGGAAAACTAAGAGAAATAGAAAGTAAAAAACAAATCACAAAGAGAAAATAGTATGTTTTGATCTGCTTTCAGACTCCATAGTTCTTTCTTTGTATGTGGATAGCATTTTTCATCAGGAGTCTTTTAGAATTGTCTTAGATCATTGCATTTCTGAGAAGAGCTAAGTCTATCAAAGTTGATCCTTGAACAATGTTGCTGTTACTGTGTACAGTGTTCTCCTGGTTCTGCTCCCTTCACTTGGCATCAGTTCATATAAGTCTTTCCAGGTGCTTAATAAACACTTGTTTTTATTTGGGGGATTATTAGGGGTGCCATCTTGCTAAACAGCACCTATGGATCTATATCGTCTTTCCCTGGAGTACAGGCAACTGCTTCCTTCCTTCCTTTTTCTAGAGGACTCAGCTCCCTCTTCTTTGGGAATAGCTTTCCAGAAATCCAGTGGATTTCAGAAATCCAGTGGATTTCTGAAATCCACTGCTCATCATTTCTTATACAACAATAGTATTCTGTAACATTCATATACTACAACTTTAGAACCTGTCTCTTTAAATATACATATTCTAATAATTATTAATAATACAAAACTCAAAAATTGAAATAAAAAAGAATGAGATAAAGATGAAGCACCACTTAATGCCAGAATAAGTAAGGACTTACTATAATTTACTGAATAGGAGAGTAATGCTCTGTTGGAAAATCCCTTTGGTGGCTGTGTGGAGGATGGATTCAAGTAGGGAGAGATCCAAGGCAGGGAGATTGGTTAGAAAGCTATTGCAATAATGCAGGCAAGAATTGATGAGGATCTGAATGAAGGTGGTAACTGTGTGAGTAGAGAGAAAGAGGACAGATATGAGAGAGATATTAGGGAGGTAAAAAAAAATGGAGATTTGTCAGCTGGTCACATGTCCATGGGGTGAGAGAAAGTGAAGTGTAGAAGACGACAAAGATGATGCTGTGGCTGTGAGCCCAGGTAATCAGAGGGAGGGTTGTGCCCTCAATAGAAATAAGGAAGTTTGGAAGAGGGGAGGATTTTGGAGGGAGGGATAATGTAATAAGATCTTCAATGCATACTGCAATCCATTCATGCCTGCTCGTCCTCTATGACTCACTTTGCTTAACCTCAAATGAAAAAGGCAGGGAGTGGGGTGGGGGAGGAGGCAGAGCTTTCCTGACTCATTGATCACTACCTGGGAGCCAGAACCTGCCATCCAAGGGATACCCGTCACAGACACAAGGTGATGTGGGGGAGGGGAATGGTTATATTGGAGTGAAAGGAGGCAGAATTTTCCCAATGGCACCTGTACAGTAGGCATCCAGGCAGAGGTTAGGTTAAGTTATAGGGCATGTGTATGGGGAAGATGGTAGAGTTTGGGAACTTGCCCAGTGAAGTCAGACTCGGGGGAGCACTGGGGGATGAGAATAAGTTTGGTTGTATTAGAAACAAGCCCCATTATTGGTTATCATAGGAAGGGTGGAATGCAACCCACCTTCCTACCTTCCGATTGTTTGATCACAAAGCCACTGGGGTGAGCCTCTTATCCTCCAGAGGGGTGCTGCCCACACTTTTGGGAATACCAAGAGGTTAATTAACTAGCCAGGGTCACTGAGTCAGTATGTGCCAGATACTGGACTTGATCTAATATCTTTCTGACTCTGAGGTCAGTTTTCTACCCATCGTAGCATGCCACCTCTTCTTTTGAACAAAGTTTAAAAAAATGCTCTTCCAGAACTAGATTTCAGTCATGAGTCCCTTTTCAATTTGTACTGATACACATGAGGTCAGATTTGGTTCCTTGCATCAGGACCTCTTGTTTGCCAGATTTATTGCCCATACTGTGTATCATTGTGTATCTATATGACTTTGGGCAAGTCACTTAACCTTCCTAGGTCTCAGTTTCTTCATCTGTAAAATGAGGAGATCAGACCAGATGGCCTTTGTTATCCCTTGTAGCTCTAAATCTGTGATCCCTTTGACATGCGCCCTTGGATTTTATTGGTGGGTCTTTTCTTGGATTTTGCCTGCTGTGAGTTACTGACCGTATCTACTGCTAGTCTTCTTTCCCTGTTACATTTGTGGTTCTTTATGGCATTCTTTATGGTATCTAGTGTGATAGATATATGTAGGCAGTTTTCTTCCTTCCCCTCTTTTTTGTTTAAAGCCCTTGGTCATATTTATAAGACTCCAGGGTAATAGATGTGTTGGGTTTTTTTTTTAAACCAACCCCATTAGATACACTCCCTGGCCAACAGCCTGCTGACGCTATATTTTAAACTGTGGTCTGGAAATCCAAATCCTATTCTTTCTATTGTTCACTTCTCAAATCTTCCCTTCTCTCTTGAAGTTCTTGCTTTGAATGGGCAGAAGTAATGAAAGCACCACCTATACCTGTGCTCCTAAGATTATCAACTTCTTATCCAGGGCTTCCAAAAATTCAGCAGAATTGGGTAGTGGTCAATAGGTCTGACCAGTCTTGAGAGGTTCTTCACGATGTCCTGGTTTGTATAGCATACTTCTATTGTTAATGTCAGTTTGACAAACAGCTGTATTAGTGCCCCTGGGCATCAAATCACTACCACTTGGCTCTTCTTCATTTGACCCTCAATGAGAATACAATATAAGCTTTTTAAGAGTGGTGATTGGCTCATTTTTTGTCTTTTTATATCCTGCGTGGTGATTGGTTCAATTTTTGTCTTTTTATATTTGGTGCTTAACATAGTGCCTGGTATATAGTAGGTGCTTAATAAATACTTGTTTTTATTTGGGGGATTATTAGGGGTGCCATCTTGCTAGACAGCACCTATGGATCTGTATCATCTTTCCCTGGAGTACAGGCAGCTGCTTCCTTCCTTTCTTTTTCTAGAGGACTCAGCTCCCTCTTCTTTGGGAATAGCTTTATTTATTGTCTTTCCCTATTTAAATGAAAATTCTTTGAGGACAGAACTGTCTTGCTATTGTATTTGTATCCACAGCAGTTACAACAGTTTGCTTGGCACATAGTAAGAGCTTAATAAATTTTTTTTCATTCAATTATTCATTCATGTAACTTAGGTCCAGGCTTTTCCTCCATTCCTTCTTCTTTTGCATTTCCAATAATATAAGGATTTCCCCTTCACTATTTTCATCCAGGATAGGTCAGTCAAAATTTCCCAAAGCCTAAATTCTTAAATTAGAATTCCAGACCAAGCTCGCTGAGTCAGGTCTATGTCCTAACAAGTTTTAAATTAAAACTCTATATTGCCCTCATCCAGGAGGTATATGTATATTATAGGATTATATATTATATATAGGTATTATATAGATTATATAGTATGTCTATATATAGGATTATATATTATAGGATATGTGGGCATATTTTAGGATTTAGAGAAAAAGGGACCTTAGAGATTATCTAGTTCAGAAATTTTTAACCTAGAGCCCATGGACAGATTTCAGAGGGACCCATGAACTTGGATGCAAGAAAAAAAATTGCATATTTATTTTTATTCTCCTCTTACTGAAATTTTTTCCTTCAATTATGAATGGTGGCAACAAAAACATTATTTTGGACAAGAGTCTATAAGCTTCACTAGACTGCCAAAGGGGTGCATGACACAAAAGCTTTTAATTCCCTTATTTGAAGAGGAAGAGATTCCAAGTGACTTACCCAAGGTCACTTAGGGAGTGAGTAGCAACAGCTGGGAATCAAATGAAAGGTCTTTTACTCTAAATTGGATGTTCTGTTCACCATTTCACTGCTTGTTCCTTTCCATATTGATTATCTTTGGGGATCATTTAGGCTTAGTGTTTCTCTTCTGTTTTTCTCTGCTGAATGAGCATCCCCTTGAGAGGATGGGTGATAAAAAGAGGAAATGAAACTAATGAATGTCTACTGTTCTGGACATTTGTTTTCACCTCGGCTAAGTAACAATACCACCAGCAGCAATAGCTAGCACTGAGATTGCAAGCTTTAAGGAGTGCAAAGCACTTTACAAATATTATCACATTTGATCCTCATAATAATCCTGGCGGGTAGGGCCTTTTTATTATCCGCGTCTTACAGATGAAGAAACCGATAAAGGTTAAGTGATTTGCCCAGGGTCACGCATCTAGTAATTGCCTGAGGAAGGATTTGAACTCAGGTCTTCTTGAGTCCAGGTCCAGTGCCACCTCAATGACTCTAAGTAGTTTCCTTGGGGGGGTGGGGTGGGGTGGGGAGGGTCAGAATAAGAATTAAAATTATTTTCTAAAAATGAGATCACTGGAATGGAAGATTATCTGACCCCCTTACCATGGCTGTTTGAAAGCTTATAGTACTTTCCCTCTTCTCCTTTGTATTACTCTTTATTTTTTTCATCTCAGATGCCAACATTAACAATAAATACCATGAGACAGACTGTTTGATGTAATAGGGAAAGTACTGTATCTGGGGTCAGGAGACCAAGGTTCTCGTCCTGGCTCTGACACTTAGAAGCTGTGTTATGGGCAAGTCAGATTGGCTTTCTGGGCCTCAGTTTCTCTACATGTAAAAACCCTCACTATTTATCACACAGAGCTGTGAGGAAAATGCTACAGAAATATGTTATAATTTTCTTACCCACAAGCTGGAAAATCTTATTAATACGATCGATTCTTAGCTTTATTTGGGAAAAGGGGGTGGGGAAGGACAAGGGTGAAAGAGAATGTATCCCAGAAGTTTATTACCCTGGCTCCACTTTCCTCTCCACTCCATCACACATAAAGAGCACCACCCAGATTTGCAACCTAAGAGTCTTCCTTGACTCGTCACTCTCCTACCTCATGTCTAATATCTAATCAGGTCTTGTCAATTTTGCCTCTGCAACATCTCTCACACCCATCTCTCTCCACCCACTCCCACAAACCCTAGGCCAATTCAGGCCCTCATCACATTCCTCTTGGAGTATTGCAATAGCCTCTTCACTGGTCCTTCTGCTTCTAGTCTTTCTCCTCTCTAATCTGTCTCCTCCGTAGGCTACCAAATTAATAGTCTGAAAGCAGGATCTGGCCGTGCTGCTCCAAGCTCAAGAAGCTTTAGCAGATTCCAATTACTTCCAGGATAAAACATAAGTTCCGTTGTTTTGCATTTAAAGCCCTTCCCATTCTGGCTCCAGCCTATCTTTTCAGACAGTTCCACATTACAGCTCCTTTGTTGGTTGTTGAATTGTTTCAGTTGTGTCTGGCTCTTGGTGACCCTATTTGGGGTTCTCTTGGCAAAGATACTGGAGTGGTGCGCCATTTCCTTCTCCAGCTCATTTTACAGATGAGGAAATCAAGGCAAACAGGGTGAAGTGACTTACCCAGGGTCACATAGATAGTTAGTGTCTGAGGCAGGATTTGAACAAAGGAAGATGAGTCTTCCTGACTCCAGACCTGGCACTCTATCCACTGCTACACCTAGCTGCCTGATTCCTATTATGACTCCAGTCTCTCTTTTCAGACACATTCATATATTACAACCCTATGTTACACTCTCAGTTCCAGCCAAAATGGCCTACTTGCTGGCAGAATTCCATTTTCCTCTTCCATCCCTTTGCATGAGTTTTTTCCCATATGCAGAATGGATCTCTTCTTTACCTCCTCCTCATAGATTCTGCAGCTTCCTTCAGACCTCAGCTCACTTGCCATCTTCTACATCCATCAAGCCTTTCTTGATCTGCCTGCAGCTGCTAGACTCCCTCCCCACTCTACTATTCCAGTTACTTTGTAGTTACTATGAATGTATTTTAAATTTACTTACCTGCATATACGAACCCAGCAGAATGCAAACTCCTTGAAGTCAGGGATTACTTTATTTTTGCCTTGGTATCTCTCCACAGATGCATACACAACAAGAGCTTAATGAATGCTTGTTGAATGAATGATAAATGCTGCTGATAGGCATGTTGTAATCTCCTCCTTTCTCCTGGGGACCATGGCAGTATAGGTGGTATGAGTGCCTTGTCTCCCGCTCCATTCCCTCAGTATCTGCCTCAGGAACTTCTGACTCTTTTTGGATGAGGTATAGAGTTTTCCTTATGTACCTCAAACCTACGGTCCACAATCAGTAGCCCCTGCTGAGTTTTTCTGTCTCTGCTTGGCTGTCGTTTTATCCTGGGGCAACCCTTTCTCCCCTTCTTTATATCGCCTATTAAAACTCATCCATTCTCTCAGAGCTCTGTCTTCCACTATGGATAGTCTTAGAATCTCATGAATGTGGTAGCTGCATAATGCTTCAGCCCTTTTGAGTAATCTTTTTGCTTTAGGTGGTATGGCACGAGAGAAGGAACATGGGATTTTCGATCCGACTGAATTGGGTTCTAATCCTGGATCTTTTACCAACTTGTAACGTAAAACTTGGTTAAGTCTTTTCTCTTCTTCAGATCTCAATTTCCTTAATGGTCAAATGGAATCCTCACATGGTTGTTGTGAAGATTAAATGAGATAATGCAAATAAAGCACTGCATTGTTTTGTTGTTCGATCATTCCCAACACTTTGTGACCCTGTGGACCATAGCATACCAATATTGTTGTCCAAGAGGTTTTCTTTGACAAAGGTACTGGAGTGGTTTTCCATTTCCTTCTCCAATCGATTAAGGCAAACAAAAGTTAAATGACTTGCCCAGAGCCACACAGCTAGTTAGCATCTGAGGCTGGATTTGAACTCAGTTCTTCCTTACTCCAGGCCTGGTGCTCTATCTACTGAGCCATCTAGCTTCCCCTAAAGTGCTATATATACATGTATGTAATTACATACATTAATTTTCAATCCAAGGAATTACTTTGATGCAAGAAATTTCAGGTTTTCTAAGACAGGCAGTGGAGGGAACATTTCTGAGCTGGGGCCTTCCATCTTTATAGCCTGCTGTAGAAACAGTTGTCTCTGCACCCAGACTTAGCCTTGAATGCTAGCATTAATCCTCAGTTGTAGTAGATAGAATATCTTGGAGAGGATAAGCTCCTCTCCTTTCCTTTACTAAGAGCCTGAGGGATAAGGAGCTTCTATCTGACACTGAGCCAGGAAGCTTGTCTCCTAGCCATGCTAGGACCTGTGTGCTCCAGGCTTTGAAAAGAGGGTCAAACTGCGTGTCTGTCTATAGGAGACTCTCTTCCTGGGGATTCTTGCCAAATTGAGGGGAGATGCCAAAGACAATTTACCTTCACAACAGACTTTTGCTAGAAATATCCAGGTCCGCTGGCTTCTATGGGACTGAATATTCTACATCTTTATAAATGTTAGGAATAATTTTTCAGAGTAATGGAATCTATTCTACATCAAGTCCAACTACAAGAAAGATTCTCTATTGATGGTGAAGTTCTTCAAATGTTCCTATTTGCAGATATAACACTGAATTTAGCCCTGGAAAACTACAAAGTTTCCTCAGTAAAATCCATAGATGTATAATATAGAGTGGTGTAGACATCTACTCTGAAAACACAAAGTGGATAAAAAATTATGATTGCCCAGTTTATGACATATAGCTAGACAGGCAGCCTTTTGAGCTAGTCCATCAATGTTTAGCCTAGGGATCTTTCCTTTGCATTCCATCCCTCTTAGTTGTTATATGTGAAGTGCCAGCTACACTCAGACTATGGAATAATATTTTTCATTCTATTAACAGCAACAGGAGCCGAGATATACCAACACACTATGCATAGCCATTTACCAGAGATGGACAACGTATAGAAAACATTGTTCAGATTTTAAAGCATTATGTATGTCTTCCTCCACCCTCCTTCTCTCCCTCCCTTCCTGCTCCCTCCTTCCTTTTCTCCTTCCTTCCTTCCTTCTCCTCCTTCCTTCCTTCCTTCCTTCCTTCCTTCCTTCCTTCCTTCCTTCCTTCCTTCCTTCCTTCCTTCCTTCCTTCCTTCCTTCCTTCCTTCCTTCCTTCCTTCCTCCCTCCCTCCCTCCCTTCCTTCCTTCCTTCACTTCCTCCCTTCCTCCTTCCCTTCCTCCCTCCTTTCTTCCCTCCTCCCTCCCTCCCTCCCTTCCTCCCTTCCTTCCCCTGTGTTTCTGGTGAGTATAGCAGAGGCAATGACCTTGATGCCTGGATTAAGCTTGCCTCTGTAGTTTTTCTATCTAGTCATCTACATAGGTGAATGGGAGAAGCCCCAGGGTTCAAAAACTGAGGAACCCTGAATTACAAGGGTTATCTGGGAATGATTAGGTAAATAATCATTACCTGATTTAAAACCTAGCCTGAAATCAGATAAGAATTTGGGAATGTGTTAGACAGTCACCATGACCTACGGTGGGGTCTCTGACAGAGGTCATGAAGTGCTATATCAAGAATTAAAAAACAACCAAACCTTAAGCCAAGGTATGTTAGTTAGCTGGGATGGTTCTGCTCTTTGTTCCAAAGATCTTGGCATCTGAGGCTGAGAATCTCATGATTGAAAGAGGGAAAACCTTTGAAAATAGACCCTTAGGGATCAAAACTGGGAAGGCTTCTGTTGGTACTAGGGTTAGGGTTTCTACTTTTCCTAAGAGTGGGCTAAAAGAGATAAGCAGTATGCTAGCCAAGGATTTTAGCTGAGTTAGAAGCTAGAGGCAATGGAAACCATAGCCAAGCAATGTCCACAGAGCTTCCAATAGGGTGGCTTCCAGCAAAGCAGAACCTGCCAGCTCCCAATGACCAGCAGAGCAGCACCCAGTGGGGAGCAAGCCAGTATTGCAGAGACTGAGACCAGTGTTAGCGTTTGCAGCAGGTGTCTGCAGTATAGGAGGCTTGAGTGCCTTGTCCTTCTGTCTATGTGCCTTGGTTCTACACCCTAGCAAGTGCTTCAGTCTCATGCTTGCCCAGCAAGACTGAGGTTGGGGTCGGGAGCTGCATGCCTTTTACCCTCCAGTCTTTGCTTCCATACCTTCTATTGTGCAGTGTGTTCTAATAATGCCAACTCCCACAGAGCAGCTGTTCTTGCTCATTGAAAGGCATGTGGCTTAGGGGAAAGAGGGATTCAGTACAATGGACTTTAAGTCAGAGACCTGAGTTTGAAACCTGCCTCAGTACCTCTCTGACACTCGGTTTTCCTCACCAACAATGATGATGATCCCTGTGGTGCCTACCTTATATGTTGTTATAAAATCTCAGATAGGAAATGCATGATGTAGTGGACAGAGGGACTGGCCTCCCAATCAGGAACATCTGGGTTCTCCCACTTTCTCTGACACTGTACTGTGTAACCCAAGTCATTTAATTTCTCAGGGTTCCAGATAAGCCTAAAAGGTGAAGAATAAGCGAAGATGTGCCTTGTTGGAAGCAGTTTCCACACCTGGAGTTCCTTAGTATTAAGGCCAGATGCATGTAATATTTGATTGGGACCTACGTCTCCCAGAGTTGGGTGAGGAAGCCTCCTAACTGTAAAATGGATTCCATTTCATCGCGTGGTCCTGAACTGGACAGAAGGAGGGCCCATAGCTTTCCCGCTTTTCCCACTTGTGTTGCCCATGCCTTGAGCTGCACAAAGGGCTCTTTCCCCCAGTGATGGCTGAGCTGACATTACCCACGGTCTCTTTAAATGCACGCGCTGCAGGATCGGTACTAAACAGCTAGTTTGACTGACAAAGCGATTTCTCGCCAACAGCAACTGTTATGCAATTACGAGCCTCACAGAGATAATGCTTGCGTTCCACGAGGGGATGGAGCCTCCACCTCCCTGCAAAGGCAAGGCTGGTGCCACCGCAAAATTCCCATCATGCAAGATGGCTCATATTAAGGTTATGCAATGATCTAATCGCCGAGATGAGGCAGGAGGGACGCACGGCGCAACGTGCGAGCTCCCATCGCCAGCCGCAGTCTTCGCTGGTTTCTGATGAGCTCCGCCAGCATTAGGGCCCCATTAGCCATTTTGCCAGAGTCTCATTCAGCATTTCCACCCGAGACAACATGTGCGATGAGTGATCTATAACAAACCATCAAATGAAGACTAAGCGATTTGGGGGGACTTTGCACTCATAAAAATATACATCTCCCGGCAGTTTGCGCAAAATATGCTGGTGGCTGTGAAGGAACATTTCCCCAACCCTACCCCTCCCACCCCAAGTTGGAAGTTGTGCATATAGCAGTGTGCTGAAAAATTTGGCTTTGAAAAATGTGGCCAGATAACCAGAGAATCAGAGTTGGAAGGGACCCCTGTTATTCAGTCTTGTTTGACTCTTTGTGACCTCATTTGGGGTTTTCTTGGAAAAGATACTACTATGATTTGCCATTTCCTTCTCCAGCTCTTTTTGCAGATGAGGAAACTGAGGCAAACAGGGTTAAGTGACTTGTCCAGGGTCACACAGCTAATAACTGTCTGAGGCTAGATTTTAACTTGGGAAGAGAAACCTTCCTTGAGTCTAAACCCAGGACTCTATCCACTGTACCACTTAGCTGACCCCAAAAGAAGGGACCCTGGAGGTCATCTAGTCTAACTCTCTCATTTTATATTTCAGGCCCAAAAAGATTAAGTCATTTGCTCAAGGTCACAAAGGTAGTAAATAGCAGAACTGAATTCAAACCCCTGGGACTCCAGAGGCCATGTAATCTAACCTCCTCATTTATATTTGGAGAAACTGGCACTCAAATACTTACCTGAGGTGAGTGGCAGAGCCAGAAATTCAACCTAGGTGTAGGTCCAACATTCAACTATGACTTAGAAAATTGCTCTCTAGAGAGCTCAGCTTGCTAGAAAGACAAAATGGGGAGGCCATTCCTCTTGGGGACACTTGGGCTTAGCAGTAGGCTAGTGGTAATGGGTAGGGATGGGAAACTGAGTCAAAGAGGGAGAGGTGAGCATTTATTGGCTTAGGGCCTATCAATTAACTTCTCATGGAAGACGTATAATAGAAAGACTTCAAGTCAGGAGTGATTTGGATTCACACGCTGTCTGTGACATTAGCTGTGTGACCATGTGCAGTCAAACTTTTCTGCGCCTTAATTTCCTCATTTGTAAAATGAAGATAATTATACCCACATTTTTTTCTTTCAGGGTTGGTGCAAGGTTCAAAAGAGACCACAGGGAGGGAGTGAATAAATGAAAGAGAAACATTTATCAAGCCCTTACTGTGCTCAAACCACTGAGCTAAGTGTTAGAGATACAAATAGAACTGTAAGACAGCCCTTATTCTCAAGGAGCTCACATTCTAATAGGGGAAGACAAACACATATTGATATTTTCAGCATTTTAAATATATAAAGCGCTATATATAAACGTAGGTAATGTCACTGTGATCATCATTAACTCTTAGCTTTGATTTATTGGCAAGTCACTTCATCAGCAAAATGGCGCTAATAATCCTTGTAGCCTATCTCATCCAGTTTTTGTGAAGGCCTCCTGGAAGAGATGACATTTGAATTGGACTTTAAAAGCTAGCAAGGAACTCAATAGATTTAAGTAAAATTAATGGTACAATGACCTTAACTGAAAGTACGTGTAACATTTCATATCTGTAACAAACCAACTTATCTATTTTGAAATAAAATTACAGAAATCTATTTTCTCTCCTTCTTATCCCTCCACAAATCCATTGTAAAACCAGAGAAGAAAAATGCATTTCTTGTAACAGATATGCATAATCAAAGCAAAATGAATTCCTTCAATAGCTGTATACAAAAATGTGTACAGTGTGTATTATTCCACACCGTACATCCATTACTTCTCTGTAGTGGATAGCTTGTTTCATCATTGGTCTTCTGGGGTCACGAATGGTCATTGCATTGATCTTAGTAGTGACATCTTTCAAAGTTTTTTATCTTTATACTGTTGTCATGCTTAGCACATAGTAGGTACTGGCATATAGTAGGCACTTAGTAAATGCTTGTTGAGGGGCTGATTGATTCATTGACTCCAGAGAGAGAGAGAAGTGCCTGTGTTGGTCAGAACCAGATGGGACAACACTATAGAGGGGACATTGACAAGATTAAGCCAGCCCACTTAATATAAAGGGCAGCCCCGAAGTTCACATAGGTTCTAAACAGCAGACCTGGGATTTGAATCTAGGTCCTTTGACTTTCTAAAATCATAGATCTCTAAAGGCTCTTCCTTCCCCTGTCTCTTACAGTTTTTCTATATTCTAGCCAAACTGTACTATATTCCATCCCTAGTTCTCATCCAGCCTTCTCCCTCACCTCACGGATGTTACTCCTCCCACTCAATAAACCTCAGCGACTCCCTATTGCCTCCAGGATCAAATACAACATCTCTGTTTGGAGTTCAAAGCCCTTCATAACCTATCCCCTCCTGCCTTTCCTGTCTTCTTACACCTTATTTCCCTCCAGATAGTCTTCCATCCAGTGACACTGGTCTCCTGGCTGTTCTATCTCTCAGCTCTGGGCATTTTCTCTGTCTGTCCCTCATGCTTGGAACATTCTTCCTCTTCATCTTTGTCTACCAGATTCCCTGGCTTCATTTAAAGTCCCAACCAAAATTTCATCCTCTATAGGAGGCCTTTCCCAACCCCTCTTAATTCTAGTGCTTTCTCTCTATTAACTATTTCCCATTCATTACGTATATAACTTCTTTTTCTATATTTGTTTGTTGTCTCTCCCATCAGACTGTGAGCTCTTTGGGATCAAGGACTGTCTTTTGTCTCTTTTTGCATCCTCTGAGTTTAGCACAGGGCTTGGCATGTTGTAGGCATTTAATAAATGTTTATTGATTTATTGTTTGATTGACCTCCTGTCTCCATTTGTTTATTCACAAAATTTCCTATGTTTGGAGCCGACCCATCTACTTACTTCATCTGTCTCTGTTTGTAGAAGTCCCTCCCTTCCTTTAAGGGCAAATTCAGAAGCCATCTCTTTCATGGAGTTATCTATAACCCTTGGTAAAAGTGACTTCTCTTTGCTCATATATTTTCATGGTACTTTGTTTGGCTCTCCTTTGCCCCATCGCATTGTACCTCATATCCAAGAATGTGCTGGTAAATATTTAACAATCAGCTGTCCAAAAAATGTGTCCACAGACACATTTTTAAGTTTAATTTACATTATTAACATTTTCTCCATCACTTTCTTATTCTAGAAATCAACAAAACAATAAATCGAGGTCTGATACTTTGTAACATTTGCCAGTGTCTGAGGTATAAATGCTCACCCTGAAAATTTAACAATTGGCTCTCTTGAGCTCACCCTTGAGGGTGAGCTCACTCCCTACATCCCTGCTTTTATGATACTTGTTTGTGGACAGGTTTTATCTTGTCCTCCCTCTATTTGAGTGCAAGCTTCTTGAAGGCAGGGAACTGTATCTAAAGCTGAGTATCCCCCCTTAGCATAGGACTTTGGACGCAGTAGGCTCTTGGTAATTGTAGAGGTAGTACCTTTGTGCTGAGCAGAGGAAAACAAAGGAAGACCGGTGAAATTTTATTGCTGGAAGATATGCATCATTAAAGCAGACCAACCAAAGGGCTTTAAGACAGCAGCCTTGGCTTCCTTACCTAGGTTTTGTTCCTGCCCTAACTTCATTTGTGTACCAATCAAAGATGATTTTGGAAGTGAGGCTCACTTTGGTGCCACAAACTCTATATGGCTCTTGTGTTTTGTTTTGTTTTGTTTGTTTAGCATTTTCTCTGAAAAAGATTTTTTGGAACACAGGATTACAATCATGGTTATGAGGAATTTCTCAATTCTAAGTCAGATAATTGTCTGGAACCAAAGACTGAATCAGCACTAGACAAAAAAACAGACAATCTTAGATTGTGGTGTTTGGTTAGCTTCTGTTAGCTGCCTGATCAGGTAAATTCATAGCACTCAGCTAGGCAACAAAAGAATTTTTTGTCTCCTTGTGGGACCACTAGCATGTTCCCTAGTCATATGTGCAATCTCTGTGTGTGGATGTTTCCTATGTTTAGAATGCTTTCCTTCCTATCTTTGCCTTGTAAAATTCCTGGCTTATAATTCTGGCTCCCCATTCAGTCCTGACTTAATTCCCGATTCAGCTCTAGATTTATCTTTGCAATTACCCAAAGGCTGCTTCAAAGTCATCTGGTCCAGCACTTTTTGGCTTCTCAAAGGACTCCTATCCATTTAACTCCAAGCCATATCCACCTCCCACTTCCAGCCCTTGCTTCCTGATTGGGCTCTGAGACTCTCTATACCTTTTCCTCATAGGGTCAACTCAACACCACCTTCTATGAGCTTGGACCTCAAGTGACAACCTATGATCATTAATCATCTATCTGCCTCAATGGCCTTCTCCTCATCTGCTGAACCTATCCTTTGACATATTCCTTAATGGTGCCACACTCCTATCCCCTTTTACTCTCTCTCTATTCCAGAGTTATTGAACCATATAGTTGCCTGAGGAAAAAATCTCTTCCCCCTACAGCTCCCCTACTCCCACCTACCTCACCCATTGTTGTTGTTCATCCTTTGTTTGCAAAGAGGACCAGTGACATCATGGGTGATGTCTTGACTTGTGCGTGAATTGGATTTAAGTGAGGCAGAATCCACAAAGTTGTCAGCCTCACTCTCTCTTCCAGAGTCATTGAAGTCCAGTGGCAGGACAGAAGTTAAAATGACTGGCAATGGCCCAGGAAGCAGTGGATGACCTTGGCATCTTCAATGTCTGACCAAGCTCTAAGTGCTCCACAGAGCCTGCTTTAGTCATCTTCATGGCCATTGGAATAAATTGTTTTCATCTGCCCATTCTGCTGGGGAGGTGTTCACATTCTTGGGGCAGACATCCCTTTAACTCACTGACATATTTGAGGCTTGTTGGTCACCCTCAACCTGGTTTAGATCATCTAGGTTTTACTGGGGTATGGCCAATGCACAGCTTCTTGGAGTCACAGATGAGAGTTGAGTGAAAGGTAGACACCAAGATGAATAAATAGACCTGAAAAGGGGTTAGCAAGCCCTTACTCCAGAGGTGCTAGTCTTCCCCGAACACCCCATATACCCCAGCCATACTTACCCAATGTACCCACTCAACCTCTTTTACCATGCCCTCTGAAATGCTCTGTAATTAACAAACTCGATTTCACATTAAACCTTTTCCTTTCTTATTCCTCCCATCTGAATGAGACCAAATTCCACCCATTCCCGCTCCTCCCGTTATCCCCCTATGACACAGCTTCCATAGCCACCGTTTCCAGCATAGATGACACCTTCATACTCTCTTACTCGCTGATTGTGGTGAAGAAGTCAGAATACTCTTTGCTCCTCATTGCCACTTCTATACTCTTCCCATACCACTTCACCTTTGATATGCCTGCTATCCAAATTTATCACCCAATTCAGATTCTGTAGGCTGTTATCTATTGACTCCCCACCTCCACATTCTTCCTTCTTTCTCAAAGAGTTCAGTGCCTTTCACACTGTCTTTCTCTCCACCCTAACTTCTTCCCTTGTACTAGGAGACTACAACTTACATCCTGATGTTCTCACTTTATCTATCCAATTCCTATGACCTATTCATCTACTCCAGCTCAGCTACATATAGCCATGGTCATAACCTTGATCTTGGCATTACCCACAAATCTTCTACACCTATGTCCAGAAACTATGAAATTCATTTATTATCTGATCCTAATCTTTTGTCATTTCGTCATTCCTTTTGACCTCCAACCTTTCTATAGGGGGAATTCCCACACAGGTAGGGATTTGACTGGATACCCTCTGAGGACTCTTTAAACTGTTTGATCCTAAGACTCTAACATGAAACTCTCAGGAATTCATGGTTTTGCTGCATGGAGAGAGACCCAAAGAGCTCTGGGTCCTGCCCCTGAGGCTTTGGCTCTGAGCCCATGCTGTTTGGATGGAAGCCGTGTCCTGGTGAGTGGCTCGTTACTCACTGGGGATGTAGTTGTAAAATGTACAGCAAATGTAACCCAGAATAATGCAACATTGCTGAGGAAAAAGAATGGGCTGTCCTGAGGGCCCTAACAGAGAATCGTTGTGCACTTTTGCAAACTGAAGTAATCCTTCTGGGAGAAACAAATCTGTTCAAGGCCACATCACTGGCTTTCTGTTTGCATGAACTTTAGCTTCTGTGCCAGGATCCAGATTCAAATCCACTTTAACTCTTATCTGACTTTGTACTGTTATACCGAGAGCGAGTGAGGCACGCCACAGAGGATAAGTTTTAAATGGAGAATTTATTAGCCAGCGTCCATTCGGGGTTCAACCCAAATCAAAATGGCCCTGAATTGGGGTGAAGATGTAGTATTTATAGAAAATACAGGGTGCAGTGGTTAATTATCTCTTGAAATTTACATGCCAGGTCACGGGGTGGTCCGGGGGTACAGGAACCAAGGTCCTGACAGATCACAGATTCTGACAGGTTATCATTAAGTGGGATAATCTTATCTATTGACATTCCTTGGAGGAGTCAAGGAGCCCCAGGAACATTTGCTAAACTGCAAAAGCTCTGAGTCCATTCTTTATTATGCAAACTGGGGTTTTAGTTAGGGGCTGGGGGCAGGGTTCTCCTTGATTTCTCCAGTACCACAGTACCATCCCATTTTCCTGGTGGGACCAGAAGTCCTGAGGCATGGCTGAAATGGATATGAATGATCCCACTGGAAACTTTTTGAAGCAGAATCAAGGATTTGCACTGTTTCTCTCCTCCCTCCCCTTCTTCTCTTTGACTTGATTCTGACACTTGTGAAAATCTGTATGGATTGGCTCTACAGTTTATATAAGGAGATGTTTCTAATTCTAACCTTTTAGGGAAAAGTGCTCGATTTTTCACTGCAAATTCCTGTGCATGTCCAATTTCTGATCATAGAAATCACAAATCTAGAGCTGGAATGGACCATAGAGGCATGTAGTCCAAGCCCTCCCCCTCATTTCATATATGAAGAAAGTGAGGAGCAGAGCAGTGAAGTGATTTCTTTTTTTATTTTTAATTTCTTTTTACTATTTTTAACATTCACTTTTACAAGATTTTGAGTTCCAATTTTTTTTCTCCCTCCTGTTCCTCCTCCCTCCCCAAGACAGCATGCAATCTGATATGGGCCATACATGTGTGATCATATTAACCACATTTCTACATTATTCATGTTGTGAAAGAAGAATCAGAACAAAAGGGAAAAACCATGAGAAAGAAAAAAAAAACCAAAACCAAGGTGAAAACAGTCTGCTGTGATCTGCACTCAGAGTCCATAGTTCTTTCTCTGGATGTGGATGGCATTTTCCATCATGAGTCTTTTGGAGTTGTCTTTGTATCCAATTTGTCATTGTATTGCTAAGAAGAGCCAAGACTATCCAAGTTGCTCATTGCACAATGTTGCTGTTACTGTGTACAGTGTTCTCCTGATTCTGCTCACTCACTGAAGTGATTTCTATAAAGAGAAACCCTTTGACTTCCTTCCCCTAAAACCTTCTCTTTCCCTTACATTTTTTCCTCTTTTCCTGTCCTCACCTGAGCTAGGAAGGGGCTGGCATTAGATTGTTAGACCCAAGGACATGGGATCACAGATGGAGAGCTGGAATGGACCTTAGAGACCATCTAGTCCAACCCCCTCATTTTACATATGAAGAAACTGAGGTTAGGGAGGACTTGCCCTTGGTCACGTAGGTAGTCAATTGGAAGGGTGAGGATTTGAATTCAATTCCCCTGAGGACAGACCCTTCACTCTTTCTGCTGAACTGAAGTGTTCATTGATAGATTCTTTGACCTTAATGGACAAAGCAAGACTCAAATTATGCTGCGCTTCTATTGTCAGTCAACTAGCATTCTTAAGTGCCTTCTATGTGCTGTTTTTCATCCTTCATTTTTGAAGAGGACCAACGACATCACAAGGTGATGTATTCATTTATGTGTGAATTGTATTTAAGTGAGGCAAAGTTGCACAAAGTCGTCAGCCTCACTTTCTCTTCCAGAATCATTGCAGTCCAGGGACAAAAGTCAAGATTACTGGCCATGATCCAGGATGCAGTGGATGACCTCCGTACTTTTAACATCTGACCAAACTCTAAGCCCTCCATAGCACCTGCTTCAGCCCCCTTCATGGCCACTGGAACAAATTGTTCTCATCCTCCCATTCCACCAGGGAAAGACTTCACATGCTTGGGGTAGACAATTCCCTTACTCACTGATGGATTTGAGGCCTGCCAGATACTCTCCATCTTGTTAGCCCATCTGGCTAGATGGTTTTACTGGGGTGTGGCTGCTGTGCATACTTCTTGGAGTCACAGATGAGAATTGGGTGGACACCTAAGGTGGATGAACATCCAGGAAAAGGGTGTGGCAAGTCCTCCCACCACAGGTGCTAGTCCTCCCTGAACACCTCATGGGCACAGTGCTAAACACTGGGGATGCAAATAAGGGCAAAAGACAGCCCCTGCTCCCAAGGGACTTAGTCTAATGGAGAAGACAACATGCAAACAACTATGTACAAACAAGTTATAGATGGGATAAATTGGAAATGATCAACAGAGAGGAACTAGGGAAATCTTCCTGTATAAGGTGGTATGTTAGTTGAGATTTGAAGGAAGACAGGGAAGCTACAAGACAGAGATGAGGGAGGAGAGGATTCCAGGTTTGGAGGACAGTGAGTGAAACCTCTCAGTCAGGAGACAGAATGTGAGAGGGACAGCTGGGAGGCCAGTGTCGTTAGATCACAGAATACATGGTGGAGGGGGAGGCTGGAGTAAAATGTAAGAAGCCTGGCAAGACAGGAGGGGGCAGGGTTATGGAAGGTGTAATAAGAGCTAACATAGACATATGCTCACTGCATGCCAGACATGGCGCTAAGTGCTTTACAGTGATGATCTCATTTGGTCCTCACAACAATCCTGGGAGGGCAGGACATTGTCTCCCTTATTCTGAAACACTCTGCCTCCATGAATACAGACTACAACTGCAGGAACTTTTTGGAGCTATGGTGTCATACTGCTGATGTAGCCACTAAAATTCTCATGTGCTCTTCATAAATTCTCACGTGCTCTTCATATGAATTGTTGTATAACCATGTTTTTCTTTTTACTAACTATGTGATCATGAGCAGGCCACTCTAAGCCTCTGAGCCCCATTTTCCTCGTCTATAAATCAAGAGGACTAGAGCTCAATTATCTCTAAGGTTCCTTCCAACACTAACTCTTTCACCCTATGACCTTACTATATTTGCACACATAGAGTTTACATTTATTTTGATTCAGTTTTATCTTCTTTGAGTTGGCCTCCTCCATTAAGCCTGGATCTGATTTTGGAACCTGGTTTGGTCATCCAACATGCTTGCTATCCCTCCCAGCTTTGTGTCATCTGTGGTTTTGATAAGCTTGCCATCTATGCCTTTGTTCAAATCTCTGACAGAAAAGCATGGAAGACTTTTTCAGATGCTTTGCTGAAATCTAGCTATACTATGCCTATGCCCTTTCAAAAAAGGAAAGATGGTTAGAGTGCCATGGCCTATTCTTGATGAACCCAGGTTGGCTCTTAGTACTCACCACTTTCTCTTTAAAGTATCCACAAATTCTTCTGGTCCCCAGTGAACATCAGGGTATTTGTTAGGGAACTGAACGAAAACCGAGTGTGAGTAAGGGCAAGGTCCATAGAGGTAATAGAAAAAATTTGATTCTTTTAGGAGGAGGCTTTCTTTTCTTCTCTTTTCTCCCCTCCCTTCCCCTTCCTTTCCTCTCTCTCACTTTTCTTGCTTTAACCCTGACCTCCTGTGCTATTTTCCCTGTAGACATTTTAACATCATAAACCACTCTGCCATCTCTAGGGTGTCCATACCAATCTCTTTGAGAGCAGGGATTGTCTTTTTTTTCTACCTTTCTTTGTATCCTCAGTGCTTACAAAAGTGCCTGCACACAGTTGGCACTTAATTCTTGATGACTTGACTCCAGGCCTCTGGGCCTCAGCTGACCCAATTGTGAGCAGTGCTGCTAAGGTACCAAGGGCTTCTTTTGAATGAGGAGTCCTGGCTGTCCCAAGAGGCCCAGAGACTATTTATAAGAGGATGCTAAAGAATGGCACTGATAGGGAGATATTTGACAGCTCAGATTGAGAATATAAATTTATTTCTCCAAATAGGGCATCATTCTAAGAGGCTTTATATAGATTAACCTCTTTTTGGTCTGGGATTGGGCAGCCAGGTGGCTCATTGGATAGAATGCTAGGTCCAGAGTCAGGAAGACTGGAATTCAAATCCAGCCTCAGACACTTGCTAGCTGTGTGACCCTGGGCAAGTCACTTAACCCTGTTTGCCTCAGTTTCCTCATCTGTAAAATGAGCTGGAGAAGGCAATGGCAAACCACTCCAGTATCTTTGTCAAGAAAACCCCAAATGGGGTTACAAAGAGTCAAACACAACTGAACAACAACAAAGTGTGGTTTATTTGCTTTATCAGGGTTAGAAGCAGGCACAGGCGTATGGACGTCCCAGACTTAATGCTGAACTTGGAGTCAGTAGGGATGGATATAACCTCTGATATTTGCTAACCCTATGACCATAAACAAGCTACTCTGAATCTCAATTCAGCTTTTGTGAAATGGATATGATTATGCTCATGCTAGCTACCCTTGGTCAGCCTTAAAGCACTAAAGAAATGCAAATAGAGTGAGTAGAGGTGCCTGTGGCTGCTGACATCACCACTTTTTTAGACTTGCTTCTGGCCATTCTCAACTGACCCCTAACCAGAGCATCGAGGACCCTCCAGTCACAAGATAATAGATATAGAGGTGGAATAGACTTCAGAGGCTATCTGGTCCCTACCCCCTCCTTTTAGAGATAAAGAGAGTGAGGCCCAGACAACTTAAACAAGGCAGCTAGGTGGCACAGTGACTAGAATGCCAGGCCTGCAAACTGGAAGATCTGAGTTCAAATGTGACCTCAGACAATTACTAGCTGCATGACCCTGGGGTTCACTTCATCTTGGTTTCCTCATCTCTAGAATGGGGATTATAATAGCACCTACCTCCCAGGACTGTTGTGGGGATCAAGCAGGAGTGTAAATTGTAAAGCGCCTGGTACATGGTAAGTGTTACAGAAATGTTAGCTATAATGATGATAATGACGATGATGAGGATAATTATTATGTAACTTGCCAATACTATGCAGGTAGTGAGCGTCAGAGCTGGGATATGCGTGCAGGCCCTCTGACTGCGGGGCTTATGTTCTTTCCATGGGGTCCGCATCACCTGCGCTTGCTTCCCTAGATAGCCTGCTGTCTTCTCTGAGCAAATGCCCGGGATTGTCGCAGGTCCATTGCTCGGGGGTGGAAACACACCATGAACACACAATCAGCCAAGATCCCTGAAGGATTGGCAGGTTCTGCCGGGGCCAGAGAGGCCTGTGCCTGTGCCAGGCACCCCATCAGATGGCGGATTCCCTCCAGGCAGGGTCAGGTTCTTAATTTTTCAAGTGCCGCCAAGTAGAAAATGACATGGAATAAAGCAGGCTGCGCAAAACTCTCCGAGGCTGCCGCCACAGCTTCAGCGGGGCACAGTATTTTATTAAATAGCAACATAATGCTTAGGAATCAAAAGAAAGCTGCTGGGGCCAGGCCGCTCTGCTTTCCAGAGATTCCTTTTTAAAATTTGATTTGCGACAGAAGCACAGAAGAGTGGGGCAAACACTCAGGGTCCCAACTCAGCAGGTAGAAACGGTCTGAATTATTCCCTGGGAGGGGAGCTGTGGGCTGTGCCTCACTCTCCTTTCCTTCCCAACCAGGGTCTGAAAAATAATACCTTACATGGCTCCAAGTCCTTCCAGTCTCTGGGGGTAGCTGGGGACAGCATTTTTATGTCCATCATAAAGGCCAACTTCCGTCCCTCCTCTTTGATGAATGCTTCTCTATTTTTGCCCTAATTGGTCTCCTCTTTCTCAGAACTTCAACATAATGAGAGGGAGAGGAAGAGAAAGAGGAAGGTGGGGAGGGGGAGGGAGGAGGAGGAGGAGGAGGAGGAGGAGGAGGAGGAGAGAGAGGAGGAGGAGGAGGAGGAGGAGGAGGAGGAGGAGGAGGAGGAGGAGGAGGAGGAGGAGAGAGAGTGCTCTTGTGGAGAGAACACTAAATTTGGAATCAGAGGACCTGAGTTCAAATCTCTATCCTGCTATTTATTATCTGAGAGGCCCCCAGCAATGTATTTAACTCTTTGGGCAGTCTTTCCTCCTCTGTAACTAGACCAGGGGAAATGAATTTTTTTTGTGTGTCACAGACCCCTTTGGCAATGTGGTAAAACTTACGAACTCTTTATCAGAATAATATTTTTAAACACATAAAATAAAATACATAGGATTACAGAGGAAACCAATTCCATTGAAATGGTTGTCAAAACATTTAAAAAAAAACAAGTTCAGAGGCTCTTATGTATTTCTAAAGCACGTACTGCATACCATTCACGGGGATGTTTGCTTGGACTACAAGAACCAAAAGTGAAATAGTCTCTTCTCACAAAGCACTTATATTCTAAAGAGGGAGACATTAAGTATATTGTACAGCACAAGTATAAGGAGAACAGACAAAAATATACAAGGCAGTTTTGGAGGGAGGCTACTAGTGTCGTGGGGGGGGGGGAAATAAGGAAAGACTTTTTGCAGGAGAGAGTGCTTGAATTATATCTTAAAGAAAGAGATGTGTTCTACTAGGTGGAGGTATGGAAGGATTGCATACCAGGCATTGGGGGGCAGCCAGTGCAAAAAACCAACAATCCCCCCAAAAGCACAGACATGAGAGGTGGAGGGGCATTCTAAATTCTTCATAATTTTTTGCCACCTTACCTTTCCAGTCTGATCTCAGTTCACCCTCTTCCATTTGCTCCACAGTCCAGCCAAATCAGATACTCTCTGTCTCCCAAAAGCACACTGTGCTTTGGTATGACCATACCTGTTCTCACACTGCAATACTATACTGCGAATTTCCTTCCTCTTTATCTTTGCCTGTTATATTTATACTCACCATTCAAAGCCTTACTCAGATGGCACCTCTCTGCAAAGACTTCCTTGATCCATATCCTCTAAGATGAATAAAAAGAAAAAATCTTTCCCCCTTGAAGGGACTAATACAATACTGTAGTTTGCATTTGCCCTAGTGCATATTGTATAATAGCGTTTAGCACATTTATCTGTGTTGATAACTTATTCCCCACTGGACTTTAAGTTCCATGAGGGCAAAGACAGTGTCATTTAAAATTTATAACTCTTGCAGCACCTGGTACAGGTCTCTATACACAGTATACACTTAATCGATGTTTGACAAAGAAGCAGTTCATTCACTCATACATTCATTCATTCAACAAAAATATATTTCTCAAGTTTTAGAAGTAGGTGGTATTGTCAGACAGGTTGGGCACTACCCATATGTGCTACCCTTACTTTCCAGAAATTATGGGGAAATGTAAGATGCCATACAAATATATCATGTCAAAATAGTTAGGAAGGCTTCAGTGGTTATCTGTAATGAGTTCTGGGAAATGATGGGGGACACTGCAAAGACAGAGTGGCATAGCCTGGTATTCATCCAGAGAGGCTCTTCCAAAATGGGAAAACATATCCCCTTTTTTGTCTGTATATAGTCCTTCTTCTCCACCCCTACCCCCAATTCCTGCCCATGTTACCATGATGATAATATCATGACAAGATGAAGTCTCCAACAATCAGGCCAGAAATGAGGCCTGTTGATGAGAAGGTATGTCCTGTCAAAGAGATGTATCATCAATAGGTGACTCATGCTGGCCTGGAACAGGTAAAAGTGTGGTGGAGTAGAAAGCACAATGGATCTGGAGTCAGAGGACCCAGGTTCAAATCCCAGCTGTGCTTTTTACTGTCTGTCTCTAGATGAATCATATCTTGTTTTTTTCTGTGTCTCAGTTTTCCCGTCCGTAAAATGAGAATGTAGACCTCACAGGCAGGTAGGTGGCACAGTAGATAGAGTGCCAGGCCTGAAGTCAAGAAGACTTATCTTCCTGAGATCAAATCTGGCCTGAGACACTTATGAGCTGTGTAACCCTGGGCAAGTCACTTAACCCTGTTTGCCTCAATTCCTCATCTGTAAAATGAGCTGGAGAAGACAATGGCAAACCACTCTAGTATCTCTGCCAAGAAAACCCCAAATGGGGTCATGAAGTCAGACACGACTGAAAAATGACTGAACAACAAGATCTCAGTTGCTCCAAAAATCCTTTCTACCACTGAGATTCTGTGACTAGACAATCTTTAAGTCCCTTCCAAATAGAAATCTGGTGATCATATGACCCAGGCATATTGTAGACACTCATACAGCTAATGGACAATTTGGGGGAAGGGAGGTACTGGTTTTTAAATATTGACTATACAATAGAATGTCAAGGAAAGAGTCCTGGACTTGGGTGGGTCAGAGGGCCTGAGTTCTGGTCCTGGCTTTGGTTCTTACTAGCTGGGGGCCTAAAGTCATTCTCCCTCCCTGGGCCTCCATTTCCTCATCTGTAAAAGCATGATAATAATCTGCGTCCATCTCACAGGAGTATCACGCAGACCAAATGAGCTAAAGGGCAAGCAAGCGCTCTGCCAACTGTGAGACCTTCTTAGGTTTCAGTTAAAGTCTCAGGCCCCCTCCTTCTCCCCCTTCGCCCCCTTGCCTTCACTGGAAGTTATATTGGCGTTTCCATGCAGGCTCTGGGAGTTCAGGATTATGACAGAGGAAAAAAAAAGCTTTTGTGGCATAAAACCCAAAGACAATAGGAATGTGGAAAACACCTAACCTCAGCAAAACAAAATGAAAGGGTGCGTTTGATTTTTACAATGTGTGTGGGTGCATCTCCTGAGGCAGGCTGGCATCTGCCGCTCATTCATCACCAGTGGAGAGTCATGGGTCTGTAAGAGGCAGCAGGAGGTAGAGGCAGAAGAGGAGAAGGGGGCCTGGAGGGGGTGGTGGGGGAGGTGGGCCTGCCTCTTCAGCTCCTTGGTTGTTTTTCCAAGCCACTCTGTTTGGGGAGGAGAGAGGATCCTAGGGCTCAGGTTCTGAGGAAGGGGTGGGTACAAGGTAGGTCTGTGCTTCAGGCCCCCTGGCCTGCCTGGCTTGTTACCCATAATGCCTGGTGGGGATGGGGAGAGAAGGGTGTGTGTGTGTGTGTGTGTGTGTGTGTGTGTGTGTGTGTGTGTATGTATGTGTGTTGGGGGGGATGAGATAACCCGATAGTTCCACTCTCACTTAGCAGAATGCTGTATCAGCCACCCCCACCTCCCACTCTACCTTGCTGTAGCCTCTCACAATTGGCTTTTTTGGTGGCCCAGATCCACAGTCTCTAGAGAGCAAATCAGATTAGGGACAGGTAGTAAGCAGCAAGGAACCCCCTTTCCCTGAGATCCCAGGGTATTTCTCATCCTCCCTGCTCCCTCCTTCTGTTACATTTGATGTCTCTCCCTCTGGTGCTCTGGTGCCAGCATGGTGGACAAGGAAGGCAAGATCTCCACAGCAGCTCCCCCTGTTCCTGATGTGGCATTCAAATGCCTTCTCCTATGTGGATGGATGCCTGTTTGTCTTGGTTCTCCTCCTTTCCTTTGGGGGAGGGACATTACCTTGCCTCAGAAAAGAAACCACTCTTCCATTGTCCAGTGATCTAGCTGGTAGGGGTGGTAGGGGGTAGGGAGACAGGAAAGCCATATCATTTCAGTGGGCAAGCTGAAGATCTCAGTTTTCATCCTGGTTCTGCTTGTATCTGGCTGGACCTCAGTTTACTCATCTGCAAAAGTGTCAGCACTTCTTACACTGTGGGTCATGATTCCATATGAAGTGCTGAAAGAATCTGAGTGGAAAAAGTTTATGAAGCCCTGGACTAGATGACCTCTAAATATCCTTCTAACTCTAAGTGTACGATTCTATATTCCCAAGTCACTTCATCCCCTCACCCTAAAATAAGATGGTTGGACTGGACAGTGTCTATGGTCATTGGAAGGTATTCTGTGAGTCTATAAAATTACACTTGAATCAACCTACCAGCCCTGCTTCCACCCATCCTTGAGGGTCATGACAAGAAGAGATCTCCAATGACAAGATGAGGTCTGTCAATGAGAAGGAACCTCATGTTTAATAGATATCATCTGTAGGTGACTCATGCAGGCCAGGAACAGAAGCCTAAACTTTGGCTGTCTTATAGCTGAGCATGCCAAGAGAGCAGTGTCTTATTCAGGGAATATGACTTTATGTCTTATCTGGTACACAATCACTGCACCAAACATTCCTCTGATCCTCACTGATCCCTTTTTAATTTCTTGAAATTAAGAGGTGTGTAGGGATCTCTATTATGTGAAGCTTCTTCTATTTGGTCTTTCTGGCATAGGCGAAATGGGGGATGGAGAAGAGGATTGGTCCAGATGTCATGGCCCAGATGCTATGTTCTGTGGAAGTTACAGAGGTTATAGCTAATGAGGTCACATTGACACCTACCCACCAGTAGAAGTTGAGAGAGAAAAGAGATAGACATCTTCAGTGTCCCAAGCTGCTGAGAGATCAAGGAAAATGATGATTGAAAAGGGGACAATGGATTTGGTGATTTTTTAATCACTGGAGACCTTTGAGAGAGGTTTTCTTGTTGTGGTGGAGACAGGAGCCAGATTGCCAAGAGCTGAGGAGTGACTGGAGGTAGAGAAGAGGAAGTGAAGGCAGTGAGTACCAATGACACTAAAAGTTGGATCATGCTCCCTCCCTTCATGGCAGAGAGGGGATGACTATGGGTGTGGAATCCCACATTTAATGCCAACCTCAGTCGATGTGTGGTTAGTTTTGCTCAACTGTTTTATACTCTTTCTCATTCTTTGTTATAAGGGATAGCTCTCTGAGAGGGGAAGTGGTAGGGTGTGATGGAAAATGAAGTGACTTAAAGCGAAAAATATTGATATTTTTTGGGAATTTATTTAGTATTTTATTTTTCCCCAGTTACACGTAAAACAATTTTTAACATTTGTTTTTAAAACTTTGGGTTGCAAATTCTCTCTCTTCCTTCCTCCCTCCCCCCACTGAGAAAGCAAGCAATTTGATATAGGTTATACATGTGTAGTCATGCAAAACGTTTCCATAATAGTCATGTTGTGAAAGAAAACACAGGCCAAAAAAAACCTGAAGAAAAATAAATAAAAAATTTTTAAAAAAGTGTGCTTCAATCTGTATTCAGACACCATCAGTGCTTTCTCTGGGGATGGATAGCATTTTTCATTCTAAGTCCTTCAGAGCTGTCTTGGATCATCATATTGCTGAGAATAGCTAAGCTATTCACAGCTGATCATCTTACAATATTGCTATCACTTTGTACACAGTACATTTCACTTTGTATCAGATCATGTAAGTCTTTTCAGGTTTTTCTGAGAGCCCTGCTCATCATTTCTTACAGTATAACAGTATTCCATCACAATCTCATACCACAACTTGTTCAACCGTTCCTCAATTGATGGGCATCCCCTCAATTTCTAATTCTTTGCGGAGAGCTGCTATAAATATTTTCGTACACATAGGTCCTTTTCCTTTTTATTTTTTATCTCTTTTGGGGTATAGACCTAGTAGTGGTATTGTGAAGTCAAAGGGTTTTATAGCCCTTTAGGTATAGTGCTAATTGCTCTACAAAATTGTCGAATCAGTTTATGACTCCACCAACAGTGCGTTAATGTCTCATTTTCCCCACACCCCCTCCAACATTTGTCATTTTGCTTTTCTGTTTTTTTAGCCAGATATTGATAATTTTTTAAAGGAATAAAGTAAGTAAAAATTTGATCATGAAATCAGGGGTGGAGTAGGGAAGAAATGAGACAATAGCTTGAGGAGGTAACAGGGTCAAGAGGATAGGAAAAACCTGGGGGAGTTTGGAGATATTTGGGAAGGAGTCAGTGGAGCAGAGAAAGATGATGGAGTTGATAGGAGAGGATGAGATCAAGGCTACAGGCGGAGGTATTTGCTTGGGGAGAAAGGAAGAGAAAGGAAGGAGGCAGTCTGGGCAAATAGGCAAAAGGAAGGAAGGTAGTAAGGAAACAAACAAACATTTATTAAGTGCCTACTGTGTGACAGGCTGTGCTAAGCATTTTACAAACATTATCTCATTTGATCCTTACAATAATCCTGGGACCTTACCACCCATCTGGGAGAGAGGTGTTATTATTTTCCCCCTTTTACAGTTGGGAAAACTAAGGCAGGTTAAGTGAATTGCTCAGGGTCCCCTATTAGCTATGCAGAGAGGTGGACTGAGGGGCAGCAATGTTGCAGTGGAAAGAGCACTGGACTGGGAATGAGGACACCCAAGTCCAAGGTCCATCTCTCCCACTAGCTAGCTATAAGACAATGAGCCTCAGTTTCCTTTCCAGGCCCAAGTTTCCTTATCTATAATGAGGGAGTCAAGCCAGATAGTCTCTAAAGCATCTTTTAGCTCTCGCAATCTGTGAATCTATGGAGCTGAGCAAGCTGACGTCAGATGGCCTCAATCTTTTGAGCAAAGGAGATCTATTCCAGTCTATTAATAGTCATTTCAACAGTGCTGACTCTTGAAGCCAGTTTGGTGCAGTAGAAATACTGATGGACTTTGGTGTCAGGAGATCCAGGTCCATATCTGGGCTCTGACACTTCTTGGCCAAGTGACTGTAGGCAAGTCGATTTTTCTGTGACTCGATCTCAGTCCCCTGTAGAATGAGGATAGTAACACCCCACTGACCTTACAGAATTAGTTCGAGGGAACACTTTCAAGTACTGTATCAATGTTCATTATGAATTATCGTTGGCTGTTTGTCTTTTCAATATTTCTTCTGTCTTTGTTCATGAGATAGAAACTTTATCTCTCCTAATTTTAAAAGAAATTGAGTTTGCTACCTAGATGTATTGAGCTTCTTCTCTCCATTTTATAGGGTCATACAACTGAGATTAGAGAGTTAGAGCCCCAAGCTTCTAAAGAACATCTAGTTTAACTCTCTCATTTTTACAGATGGAGAATGAATCCCAGAGAAGTGAAATTACTTGCTCAGAGTCCCACCGTATAAACATGTAGGCTGAGCTGGGATCTGAAACCAGCTCCTCTGCCTCCAAATCCGGGATTGTTTCTATTGTTCCATGCCAATTCCGTGGGCTGAGACCTGATGGTCACTGGTATCCGTAAGATGGAATTCCTCTTCTTTACCCCTGTAAAATCATCCTATAGGCTTCACTTTATTCTGGACTCTCACATGAAGGGGTTTTCATTCAGAAGGGAGCTAGGCTCAGAACTTCATTCACATTTAAAGTACCATAGAAATTGAAGAGGGGTAGAGGTGGAGGCAGTTAGGTGGTACAGTGGATAGAATGCCAGGCCTGGAGTCAAGAAGACCCTTACTAGGTGTGTGAAGCTGGGCAAGTCACTTAATCCTATTTGCCTCAATTTCCATATCTGTAAAATGAGCTGGAGAAGGAAATGGCAAACCACTCCAGTATCTTTGCCAAGAAAACCTCAAATGGAGTAAAGAAGAGTTGGACATGACTGAAATGACTGAACAACAGTAACAACAGCATGGCACATCATAACATATCACAACATAACATGCTGTAACATACCATACCATAATATTATAATATGATACAATATATGATATGATATGACATGACATGACATATTATAATATAATATAATATAATATAATATAATATAATATAATATAATATAATATAATATAATATAATATAATATAATATAATACAATATAATACAATATAATATAATATAACACAATGCAATATAATATAACATAATACAATACAATATAACATAATACAATACAATACAATACGACACAATACGACACAATACGACACAATACGACACAATACGACACAATACAATATAATATAATATAATATAATATAATATAATATAATATAATATAATATAATATAATATAATATAATATAATATAATATAATATAATATAATATAATATAATATAATATAATATATAATGTGATATAGTGGCTGCGTCTGCCAGTGCATATAACATTCTTCACCTGCTATACCTTTACTGAAAGGAGGGAGGTGGTTTCTAATCTTTATTTCAGGGCCAAGATGGGTCATTTTACTTATTAATGGTCTGGTTTTTAATATGTGTTTTTGTAAGCAACAGGAGCATTCTTGTAATTTACACCATTTCATCTATGTATATTGTTCTCCTGATTCTACTTCTTCCTTTTGCATCAATTTATAGAAGTCCCACCATGGGCTTCATGGTTGTCCCTTCCTTCCTTCCTTCCTTTCTTCCTGCCTGCCCGCCTTAGGGGATTTCACTAAGGACTACTCTGTTCAAGACACTAGACTAGATGCTAGGATGGCAGAGATCAAAAAAGACACATTCCCTGTCCAAATGGTGATTTATGGTGCTTTCTTGGAGAGCTGGCTTTCAGAGCTTACTCACCTATCAACATACAGCTCCTCTCGTCTCTCTCTGTCTCTCTCTGTCTGTCTCTCCCCCCCATCTCTGTCTCTGCCTCTCTATCTGTGTCTCTTTCTCTGTGTCTCTGTCTCTGTGTTTCTCTCTCTTTCTCTCTCTGTCTGTCTCTGTCTCTCTGTCTCTCTCTGTCTCTGTCTCTTTCTCTGTCTCTCTCTCTAGGAATTGTTTGGGAGTTGGATGACCCAACAGTATCTCTTTAACAACAGCTGCCTTTTCCTAATAACCCCGTTTCTAGGCCTTCCCATCTCTCCCTGAGACAATGGCAGCAAACAATAGATCTTTCTCACAATAGTGATGCTCAGTGGGTCCTACTCAGCTCCTTGATTTTAGAAATCAAACAATGATTAGTAAGAACAAAGAAAGGATCCTTGGTATAATGATGACAGAACTGTTAGTACACAGTGGTGTATTTTGTTAAACAAGCTTGAAGAGCTTTCTTAGTGACCTCTCTGTGGTCTTTTTAATTTTACAGACAAATTCCCTGCCTTTTACATTCTAATTTTAATTGGGAATCATTATGATACTGCTGGTGCTTTCAGTTTTTATTTCCCATGCATGCAGGGTATAGATGTGAATGTTTCTCTCTATGTGTGATGCTGTGGGTGCATGTGTGTAAACATGCAGGTGTGCACATGCATGTACCTGTGTTTATGAAGTACATTTGTGCATGTACATGTATAATGATGATGATTATAAATTGCATAGGGAGAGGGACACCTAGGTGGCACAGCAGATAGTGTGCTGGGCTTGGAATAAGGAAGACCCATCTTCCTGAGTTCAAATCTAGCCTCAGACACTTACTAGCTGTGTGACCCTGGACAAGTCACTCATCTGTACAATGAGCTGGAGGAGAGACTGGCAAACCACTCCAGTATCTTTGCCAAGAAAACCCCAAATGGGATCACGGAGAGCAGGACACAACTGAAAAATGACCAAACAACAATAATGTGCCAGGCGGTATGTTAAGCACTCACAGCAACCCTATAAGTTAGGCGCCATTGGTATTTTATCATCATTTCACTGATGAAGAACCTGAAGCTGAGAAAGATTTAGTAACGTGCCCGGGTTCACACGGCTGGTCAGTGTCAAAGCTTCTTGCTTTCCAGTTCAGTGTTCTTTCCAATATATGTGCAAGAACATGTGTGAAAGTGAATCCACTTACATGTGCCTGTGCCTGAAATGTGTGTCCGTGAGAGTGCTTGCACATGTCTGAATGTATGCGTGTATGCTTATGAACACACAACTATTTGTGTATCTGCTCACTGCAAACCGAGAATCCAAGATTTCGGGGTGCTGATTTCATTCCTGGGAGGGAGACTGAGGGGAGGAGACAGAGCCTGTACGGGAGCAGCCCTGCTTCATTCCCCACAGTTCTGTGGCTCTCCTGACCTCTCCGGGACATGTGTTTCCTTGGGGGTGGGGGATGGGGAAAGAGTCCTGTACAGTCCTGGGTTTGGGAGAGACAATGCTCTTCCAGTTCTCTCCTTAATTCCCTAAATGCTGAACAAAGCAGAAATTCGCCAGTTGAAATGGGAGAACAAAGTGTCCTAGTGGCCAGAAAAAGCTGGGAAAAGATCGAGAGGCTGTTCTGTTGTGTGGAGTTTTCAGTGTGTGTCTGAAGTAGTTAAGAGATCAGGAGAAGGATGAAACATTGCGGCCTGTCTCCCAGCATTAGGCAGCTCCATCCATCTACACAAGGAGTACTTCCTGGATGGAGCTCCCAGGTTGCTTTGGTCCAAGGGCCAGGCTATAGCGGGACTCCTGAGAAGAATGGGTCCGGGGGGGGGGGCGGGTGAGAGGGGGAGGACACGGGGAGGTCTGGACCAGGTGACTGCTTTGCACACAAAACAAGCTACTCAGGGGTCAGCCTACTAGGAATCCTGTTTGAGCATCACTCAACTGACATTGATTGCTATTCTTTCCTTCCCTCCTCTCTCCACTGCGCCAGGGAGGATGGCCTGGGGGAATGAGCTCATCCTTCCTACAGATCTGAACTTAGGGGTAGACAAAGTGGGCAGCCACCTAGGACCCCTTGGCACAGGAAGACAGTGGGGCAGGGAGGAGACTCTCTAATATAAGATTTAAGTTGTTTTTACTGATATCTTTTGTTGTTTACGTCACACATATTTCTGAGTATCTTTATTTCTTTTCCTTTCCCTACCCAGAGAGTCATCTCCTGCAACAAAGAAAAAAAAAAGGAAAAAAGGCAGTTTAGCAAAACTAACCTATATATCAACCAAGTCTGACAGTATATACAGTGTTCTACTCCTATGGTTCCCTCCTTTGCTCAGAAGGGAGGGAGGTGCACTTTCTCACCTTTTCTTTGGGAACAGGATTGTCATATATAGAAATGTACATGCATTTTAAAAATAAATTTTATTTTTGACTTTTGCTTTTATACTATGGTTATTTCCCCTTAATTTCCTGCCCTTCTTGTGAGGGAAAATGTTTATGTAGAGCCTACCAATGGTAAACAAATCTGACAACATGTACTCTGTTCCTCATTCATAGTCCCCTACTCTACTGAGGGGAGGCAGGTGTGGTCTGTCGTGGGTTCTCCAGGACAGAGATTGTTTATTAGAATTCATCAAAGTTCTATTGCTTTTTAGTGCTGTAATGATTTCCCTTTTTGTTATGATTATGCAGATTGTTCTCCAGGAGGTTCTTCTTTCTTTACTTTGCTTTGATTCATCTACATTTTCCCATGCTTCTCTGAATTCTTCATGTGCTTTCTCCTGACAGAGCAAAAATTTTCCATTATATTCCTATACCACAATTGGTTCTGTAGGTCTCCAGGTTTCCAATGTTTAGCTACTATGAATGTTTTTGTTATTTATAGGCCCTTCTTTGTTATTGGTCTTTTTTGTTTTTTGGAGGGGGGAAGGCAGGGCAATTGGGGTTAAGTGACCTGCCCAAGGTCACACAGCTAGTAAGTGTGTCAAGTGTCTGAGGCTGGATTTGAACTCAGGTCCTCCTGACTCCAGGGCTGGTGCTCCACTCACTGTGCCACCTAGCTGCCCCTGTCATTGATCTCCTTGAGAAATGCACACATTTTAAATGCCAGGAAATTCCCATTTCCCTTTTTTTGGTCCTTTTCCCCATATTCTAGTATTTTTTAAAATTAAATTAAATTAAGTTTTTGGTTACATTTTAAGTTCTGAACTCTCTCCCTCTTTCCACATCCCACACTAGAGAAGGACATCATTTGACATGATAAAAATGTATATTATATATATACATGATATATGCACACATATATACATGTGTACATATGTATACTTTAATTTGTCAGTCCTTTCTCTGGAGGTAGATAGCATCTTCTTTCATAGGTCCTTTGTAGATGATTTGAGTATTTATAATGCCCAGAATAACTTAGTCCTTCACAGTTATTCTTCAAACAATATTACTGTTACTGTATACAATGTTTTCTTGGTTCTGCTCATTTCACTCTTGATAATTTCATGCAAGTCTTTCCATGCTTTTCTAAAACCAATCAGCTCATCATTTCTTGCATCACAGTAGTATTCTATCACAATCACATACCACAATTTCTTTAGCCATTGCCCTCAATTTCCTCTTCTTTGCATTCACAAAGGGAGTTGAAATTCCTGTTTCCATGGCCTATAGAGATTTGCTTAGTTAAAAATCATTCAAGGAAAACTTGAGTCTTGGCCCTTACCTCTGATAGAACATTGGGGAGGAAGGAGGCCAGGGCTGGACTATGTTGTATAAATAATTTACCTAGTTTCCCATATACTTTTGTATCTCAGTCTTTTCATCTATACGATAGGGATGATAATACTTTCCCTGTCTACTTCACAGGAAAGTACTTTATAAATTGTAAAGGGCTATAGCTTGTTTGATTGTGATTATTCTTCTGACTAGCTGAGGAAGGGCTTTAAAAAATCAGGGGAATCTTAAAATATGAGATCTATTAAGACCAGGTGGGGCTTATACAATTTCTCCACAGAATGAGCAGTTAGGATACCCCTGAAAGTACAAAGCTAGGGAAGTTTGAGCTGTGGAGGCAAGACTTGGTGAAGGGTAGAAATAGACTTAATTGAGAACTTTTCTGCTTAGAGAACAAAGAACAAATTTTAGCTGACGTCTGGTGAAGATTTCAGAACATCTTTGAACATGAAGCAAGTTTTTTTCTTATTTGAAAATCATGAATATGTTTTTAAATGGTAGGGAAACAGACACTTTTTATGAGTATGAAGAAAATTTAAACTGTACCTATTATATGAAAAGCAGCATGGCATAATAGACAGAGAGATAATCTTCAAGTCACAAAGATCTGGGTTCAAGTGCTGCCTCTTAGACATGGTATCTATCTATGAGCTCATGGCATCAATCCCTAGGAATCTCTCTAAGACTCTGAGTTACAAAGGAGTTGTCATTCCCCATTTTGGGAAGGTAATTTCTATCCTGTGATTTCTTCACATTGAAGAAATCACAAATCTGTTCTTCTTCCTGCTATGAGAGCCTTCAAATCATGGAGCTGTAAGGGACTTTGGTATAGTGGAATAAAACCAAAAATAAAAGAAAACTGGATTGAAATTTAGGAAACCTGGGTTTTGTTTCCAAAGATACCATCCATTAATGGGTAAAATGCTTACCTTTTTTGGCTTTCATGGGAATCATGGGATCAAATATCAAACCCAATCCCTCCTTTTACAGAGAAAGAAACAAAAGTCTAGAAAGATTAATGGCCATAGGTAAGGTCCAACAGCAAGTTTTCAGCAGAACTGGGGCTAAGAAACAAGGTCTTGACTCCTAATTCAGAGCTATTTCCCACTTTCCCCCTCTAAGGTCCCTTTCAGCTCCCCCAGCCTATGATACTGTGTGATCTTAGAGATCATGTAGCTCAGCGTTCCCCACTTACAGGTAAAGGAAACTTCAGAGGCCTCCAGTCCATGTCCCTCCATTGGAATTGGAATTTCTAATGGAATCCTGGAGGCTGAGAAGGGTGGCTTATCATTAGCAATGACCAATTTGCTGAAGACACATGTTTCTTTTGCAGTTCCTTGAGGGCTCCTTTAAATACTTGAGGGACATTGGCTGTTTTATGAAGCTAATTGGACTGCAGAGTGACCAGCCTCCTGTCCACAGGGACCTTAGAAATCATTTTGTCCAACATCCTCATTTTACAAATGAGGAAATTGAGGTCCAGAGAGGTTACGTCACTTTCAAAAGGTCACACTGGCAGTAAGGGGGCAGAGCCAAGATTAGAACTCAAATCCCCTGACTCCAAGGGCAGCTCTCTTCCTGTTGTGACGTGCTACCTCTGGGTTCTAGCTGCTGTTCTGCCAGCCACAGTGCCATAGAAAGCACAGAACAGGGACTGAGGTCTTGAGCTAGGGTCCAAGAAGTTCCCAGAAATGTGAACCTGGCTGTCCATATGCCTTTGATCCCATTGAACCTTGAGCTCTCAAAGCTGTTCAGATACCTGGCCTGATTGTGAAAATCTTAGGGATGGTTTACAAAATATGAATGTGATATTAGATACTGCCAGGGAATGGGTAATAAGAGCTAAAACAAAGGGACATCATACAGGGTATCCCAAAAGTCTTAGTGTGATTTTAAGCTTCGGTGGTTTCAGGCTTGATAGTAAGATCCACTTCTACTGAAGCTATGGACAGGAGGTTGGTCACTATGTGGACTAGTTTATAAAACTAGTTTATAAAATAGCCACTGTGTGTAGTATGTGCGTATATGCACGTGTGGACATATATATGCATACATGTATATATACACAAATAAGTTTATATACGTATACATACATATAAATGAGTTAATATATACACACGTACTATATACACACATATAAATAAGTTAATATGTATGTGTATATGTACATATATATGTATATTTATACATACATACATGTAATACACCTATCTCTATATCTGTGTCTGTATATACATATATACACATACATACACACATCTCTCTATGTCTATCTTTCTCTCTGTGTCTTTGTGTCTGTCTCTCTAAACTTGCCCATGCTTATAGCTAGTAAGAGCCAGAGATGGGCTTCAAGCCCAGATCTTTGTAATTCCAAGTCCCCCATTCTATCCAGTAAACCACATTGCCCTTCATAGGGAGCATAGGTAGTGGGGAGAGGCCAGAAGCTAGTAGAATCATGCTAAAAACTGCTCAGTAGTAACTCCTGGGAGATGAGAGGCAAGGGGGCAGGTGAGAGCCTGGAAGAGATGAATGATGTTCCAAACACTGCTCTGTGGGGAGGAATGGGAAGTAAGAGGCAGAGATCTGGAAGAGTCATTCTTATCCCAATTCACTGGTGACTCCTGGGAGGTGAGAAGTAGGGAGTGAAAAGCCACATTCTAAACACTGCCCAGTGGTGAGTAATGGGAAATAAGAGGCAGGGACCTGGAGGAGTCTTTGTGAATGCTGCCCAGGGGGGTGAGTGGCAGGGAGGAGCTGGTGACTGACCCAAAGTAACCATGTGAAGCCGGGAATTGGGCTTCAGATTGAATTCTCTCAGGCCAAGCTCTCTTCACCTAACCATGCAGCCTCCCTTAAGAGCTAATTAACAATTTAATTACTCTCCTTGCTCCCTCACCCTTCAAAGGGGAGGAGAATTCACCATCATCAATCATTTCTGAATGATTTGCAAAGACAGACCCTGAAAGTAGGCTTTTGCATGTTAATTTCACATTCGAGACCCTCATGGGTTTTTTTTTTTTTTTTACAAAATTAAATATGGTGGTTTGTCTCTGCAAGGAGGTTATGGAAGATTGGGGGGAGCAGGGAAACCCATGAGACTTCCCTGGAGGGCTGTGTGGTACAGTCAAAAGAGCCCTGGCTCCATAGCCTCTTGGCTATGGAGCCACAGGACCTGGGTTCAAATCCTACCTCTAATGCTTATTTCCTGAGATCTTGGGCAGATGACTTAACATTTCTGGACCTCAGTTTCCTCATCTATAAAATGAGAGGGTTAGACTCAATGGCCTCTGATGTCCGTCTGGATCTAGATCAAGCACCTTATCACTGCCTTGGGGTCTCCGACTCTGGAAGACTTTATCTGGGATGTGGCACACATCTCGAGTGAAGGCTCTCTGAGTCCTGACTGGCCCAAGCTCTCAGTCCCTTCTCTTCCCACGTCACAGAATTCTAGATCTGGAAGGAACCTCAGAGGCATCTAGTACAAGGTCACCTAAGTACAAATACTTTCTGCAACAGCCCCAAATGTGTGGACATCCAGTCTACAAGAAGGCATCCAGTGAAATGGAACCTTGGATTCCCAAGTCTTGGTGAGTGGGGGTCATTTCCTCTGTCAGCAGCGGCTGGATTAGAAAGGCGCTATGGTCCTTTCCACTTCTTTCCCCAGTGCTTAGATGCCCGAGACCTCCATAATGTAAGGAGGTTTGTGGTCTTTGGGAGTTCCCATCCCATGCAGCTCACTGAGGCAGCTGGAATGGATAAAGTGGTAGGCTTGGAGTCAGGAGCACCTGAGTTCAAATCCTGCCTCAGACAGGTAAGATAACCTTATGTAAGTCATAACCTCTCCTAGGCTCTATTTCACCATTTGTAAAATGAGTATTTAAAAAAAAAACACCTTCACAAGTGGACCAAATAAGGTTGTATAGGTAAAGTACTTTGTAAACTTCAAAGCACTATATAAATATTAGAGGTTTGAGTCCTTGAGGTGAGCAAGGCAAGGATGCTGCTTATATCTTTTGGGGAAGGTCAGCACTTGATTCTGAAAAAAAAAAAAAATTTATTCCTTTCTCTTCTTTTAGTGTCTGTCAAGATTGTTCCTGTAGACTGTTGCATGACTGAGTGTCAACCCTTGTGGCTTATGGAGAGAGAGACATGTAGTTTTCCCTCATCTCTTCTCATACCAGTGTGACCTGGTGGCAGAGAATGATGTTTCCCTTAACTAAGTGGGTCCCCTCTACGTGGTAGGAGCAACATCTACTCTGTTTGAGCTAGGCTAGTTTTTCCCTAAGAGGCAATGGAACCATGCCCAAGACTTAATTGGTTCAAGGGACTAAGACTCAAACTGATGTAGTTTCCTGTTTGTTTAGGCATAAAAGCCCTATATACACTAGGAATCTAGGGATATTCAGTCTTGACACACCTCTCTGGCCAGGTGTGTCATTGTCGCAAGCATGGAGGAGAAGGAGCTGGATCAGTGCTGAATACCCTTTCCATTCTATTAAGTGAACATCTTTTGTTAAATGTGACCTGGTCTACCATTGTCTCACAGATGGTACAGTGACTGAGGTGCTGGACCTGGAGTTGGGAAGACCTGAGTTTAAGTTTGGCTCGAGACACTCAGTAGACTTGTGATCTTGGGCAACTTCTGTCTGACTTAGTTTGCTCATTTGTAAAGTAGCACTTCCGTACTTTCCTGGGTTGTTGTGAGGCTAAAAAGAGATGACGTTTGTAAAACACTGTAAACCTTAAAGTGTTATCTAAGTGCTAGTTATTATTATTATTAAGATTATTGTAATTAATAATAATAATAAATAATAATAATAATTCCATTCTAATCCCGACCCCGAAGCACTTAACTGGCCTGAGTCTGGCCTGACTCAGAATAACTTGGGAGCTCCAAGGTCAGTGTCACTGCTAGGCATGCCCCAAGGTAAAGGGAAACATTGGACAGAGTCTTTTGGTCAACCTTGAACCCTAGGGAATCTATGATGCTCATGACTAGTTAACCTTTGTTTCTAGATAGCACAAGATGAAGGGTCAATCAGCCTCAGGGCCTAGATACCACAGAATTGTTAATTATTTTCCACCGTAATTCAGACCCCGGACAAAACCCCCTGCAAGGCCCTGGAGTGAGGTGACATTCATTCCCATCATTCTTGGGAAAGGCAGTTCCTTTCCAACATTGGTTGAACCCTTCCATGTAAATTTGTTGTTGAGTCATTTCAGTTGTGTCTGACTCTTTGTGACTTTATTTGGGCTTTCCTTGACAAAGATAATGGAGTGGTTTGCCATTTCTTCCTCCAGCTCATTTTACAGATGAGAAACTGAGGCAAACAAGGTGAGTGCCTGAGGTCACATTTGAACTCAGGTCCTCCAGATTTCAGGGCCACTGCACTACCTGGCTTTCTTTCTGTGTACATATCATTATGCTAGGTGTTTGGGAGAAGAAACAGAGTTTAGAAAAGACCTGATCCTTGCCCTTGTGGGGCTTACAGTCAGTCTTCTATTCAGCTTTGAAACTCCTGCCTAGGGGCTGAGCTGTCTGGTTTTGAGAGTAAGCGAGTGCAAATCTAGCCCAACTATACGTAGTTGGCACCAGACTAGACTGTGGTTCATGGCTCTCTGCCCCAGTTATCTTGCCATCTGTCTGCCATTGCATTCTTTCATACCCCACTCAGTCTTGCCTCCTGCCTAGCTATCAGATCAATGTCACCATTCCTTCTGGAAAGGGTGTGTCAGCTGGCCGCTCTATGGATCAATTCATCATTCCTGTGACTCCCCAGACAAAAACTTCCTTTCATGGTTGCCACTCCCTTATGTGTGCTGTTTCACCTCAAGGGCAGGGATGGTCTCACTTTTGCAGTTGCATTCTCAATGCTGAACTCAGTGACCCCCACATTAAAGAATGTTTTTTCATTCATTTATGCTAGAACTGCAAGAGAAATCAGCAGTCAACAAGTATATCACTCCCCACCCCCCCTCCCTTATTTTACAGATTAAAAATCTGAGACCAATAAAGGGGATGTGACTTATCCAGCATAACACTGTTAGAAAGCAGCAGAGCATGGGTTAGGGGGGAAAGACACAATGTGGATAACAGTAGGATGGTGAGGCAGAAGGAATACTGGATGTGGAGATAAGAGAATTGGGGTCTTACCCCAGCTCCAAAACTTAGTAGCTGTGACTTGGAGCAATTCAATTCATCACTCTGGGCCTCAGTTTCTTAATCTGTAAAACAGGGATCGTAACACTTGGGCTACCTACCTCACGTAATTGTTGTGGGGTTACATGCTTTGAAAATCTTAAGATGTTATATAAATGTGAACTTTTATTGTATTTGTAGCAGGCACGTATCAAGAGTGAGGGTTGGACGATGGAAAATCTGTGTGCTACAGGTATAAAATGGTAAGAAGCCTAGAGGAAGGTGCTAGGGAGAATATAAACGGACTAAGTCATACGGATTAAGAAAATGCGGAGGATCCTGGAGTTTTTAAGTAACTTAATTAAGACATCAAGTTCATGTAGGTGGTAAATGGTACAATATGAACTCTAGCCCAGTTCTTCAGTCTCCAAATCTCATGTTCTATTGAAGAGGGGCTGATGTTAGGGGTAGATATAAAGGGTGACTTAGAAGCCTCTTTGGAGAAAAAACGTGAAAAGATTCTCTGCAACAGAAAATCACAGTAGGTAGCAGCAGAGACAGGAGAACTGAAGAAGGCACAGAATCGTAGAATTTGAAGGTGGAAGGCTCCCGAGAAACCATCCGGTACAACTCGAAGCAATCCCTACCGTGCCATAATAGGCAAGTGGTCATCTAGCCTCTGCTTGAAGGCCTCCAATGAACAGGAACCTCCCACCTCCCGCGGCAGCCCCTTCTATTTTTTGCATAGTCATTATTACTAGGAAGTTTTTTTCCCCCTGAAACTGAGCCTAAATTTGCATCTTCCACTGCAAAAGAATCATAATGCTAGCTAATGTTTATATAACCCTGTGAGGTTTGTGAAGCCTTTCACATAAATTGTCCCATTTTATCCTCACAATGATTATCCCCGTTTTACAGATGAGGAAGCTGAGACTGACAGGTTGAATGACTTGCCCAGAGTCACCTAGCTTGTAAGGGAATGAGGTCAGATTTAAACTTAGGTTTTCCTGACTTCGGCTCAAGTGTTCTATCCACTATGCCTCCTTTCTTATTATACCAATGTGAACTTGAGTCTTTCCTTGAGCCGTGATAGGCCAGCCTTGAGGGGGACCTACAGCCTACCGGAAAGCAGGTTTGGCTCTAGAGGTTTCCTTTGGGGTCCTCCCCTACCAAGGCCTAGCTAGCCTGAGAGTGGGCAGAGCCCAGACTAAATTGCAGATGTAGAAGGAGAGGGAACAACCCTTGCTTGCTAAATTCTCTTCTGTGCTGTAAGATGTTAGTATTTAGGGCTGGGAGAGAGCTTAGCAATCATAGAGTCCAACCCTCCCCTCCCAGGTGGAGCAGCACCAGGGAGGGCTGATTGACTCAGTTTCACATCAGCCCTGGGATTGAACTATCAGGATCAGTGAATGAATGGAAATCCCTCTAACCCATTCTATCTAGCCATCCTAAGATCATCCTTCACGCCTACCCATGCAGGGCATCTTGCCTTCTGCCTTTGCAATTCAAACCCAGTGCTCCCCTTCAATGTTTCCATATTTGACTCTAGTAACAGTAGGGGAAGGGAAAAGGAAAGGGAATAAGTATTTAAATAGCATCTACTGTATGTCAAGTACCGTTAAGCACTTAACAAATATTATCTCACTTGGTCCTCACAACAACCCTTTGAGGTAGGTGGTGTTATTATTCCTGAGGCAAACAGAGGTTAAGTGACTTGTCCAGGGTCACACAGCTAGTTAAGTGTCTTAGGGCAGATTTGAACTAAGGTCTTTCTGATCCTAGGCCCAACGCTCTGTCCACTTTGCCACCTAGCTGCCTCCAATTATTAAATCAATATTTCCATTGCTACTAGAAAAGATGTGGCAATCTTCTCTGTGATCCCTCTGACCAAAATTCCCTTCCCTAATCTGAGTTCCCTATTGTGTCCCTCTACTAGAATGTAGGTTTCCTGAGATCAGAGACTGACTTCTTTTATCCTTAGTACCTGGTTCAGTGCCTGGAGCCTACTAGATGTTTAATAATGCTTTTAAATCAATTCATTCATTCATTCATTCTCATTTTATGGATGAAGGAAATGAGGCCCAGAAGACAGAAGTGCCCAAGATTACACAGGTAGCAAGTAGCTGAGGGGCCAGGGCTCTTCCCTTGGGATCCCTTGGGACCACCCACTCTTTACTTCCCTGTCCATACTGCCTCCTTATTTGGCTCTCCTGGGCCTTCTCCTGGAAAGGGACAACCCATGTGTCAGCACGAGGCAGACCACAGGCTCTACTTGTGTTTCTTTGAGGTTTCTATTTCCCACTGACTCTCATTTCCGTGGCCTCCACACTTCCAGGTTCCCTGAGAATCTCTATTTCTGGCTGGCCAGGCAGAAGGATTAAGCAGGAATCCATGGGAAAGTACATAGAGGGAAAGGTTTTGTGCCACTGTGACAGACCCCCTATGGTTAGGTTGGATGCTTGGTCATCTTTTCAGGACACAGCCAACCTGGGGGATCGTCCTGGGGAAAGTGATTTTCTTGGAGTCCCAGGCTGAGTGCCTGAAGTCCCAAGAAACCAAAGGAAGTGGAGAACCATTTCAAATGAGTCAGTCATTAGGGAGAAAATACTTCATGTCCAATTAATTATAGGCACCAGAGAGTTAGATGTTCCTACATGGACCTAGGACCATGGGAAGCAGCAGGATTAGAACCTGGAGCCAGGATCTTTATTCTCATTTCTATAACTCTTTATGGTTTACCTAAGTTCTGTGAGGTATAGACCAAATCTCATTAGCTCCATTTTATGGATGAAGAAACTCAGCCTCTGAGAGACAAGAAGACTTAACCAGAGTTAGTCATGGAGAAGGAGCCAGGACTTCTGCCTCCTCAGTACCTTCTACTATTCCACACTGTCTCAGTGATATCTTTGCTTCCTGAGCTGCCAGCCTGGCCTTTTTATCTTTGTACTGTTTCTGAAGGATGTTAGAAATGATGCCCTTCTACCCCCTCAAAGGGGATACTACATCCCATTGACTGTCCACACTCTACACAATATAACACAAAGCACTGGTTGAGGCCTCCAAGAAACACAAGGAGGGGAAATGACCTATATTCCTCCCATTCTTGCCTCTCTGGGTCTCAGTTTCCTCCTTTGTAAAATGATGATGCCTGTGTATGGATTAGATGGTTTTCTAGTTCTTGTCTAGCTCTAAATTCCGTGATTCTCTTTGCCTTGGTGATTTAGAGATCCAGAGATATCATTGGTCTAGATCTAGAACTCTATCTAGAGTGGAGTGGCTGAGGCTTTACCCCTAGGAGCTGAGATGTGGAGGGTGCTGAAAACTTTTGCAAATCCTTTAGCATAATAAAAAAAAAACTGAGCTTAGCATCCACTAAGCAAAAATAACACATTAAAATAGGAAGCTACTACAAGGCTTCTCCACTATTATAAGATCATAGGGTCATAGGTATATTGATTGAAGGGATCTCAGGGGCTACTCAGTCTAATCCTCTTATTGTGTTTTATTTTTTCACAAATGACTACATGGAGAACTCTCCCATTTTACAGTTGGAAAAATGGAGTCCTCCAGCTGCACTCTGGGAAGGCCCCTCCCTGACCCAATCATCCCCTAACCACCATAACTGTGGCCTCTCTAAACAGTGGCTTCCCCATATCTAAGGTTCTCTGTAGCTCCTCTTCTCCAGCTTAATTGAGGAAATATTTTATGTTGCTCACCCTAGACTTGAGAATGGTTGGCTGTGGCTCAACCTTGGCCTCCCCTGTCTGTCTGATGAGGTCTCAGTCGATCTAAGTACTCGGTTTCTGTTACTTACCTGGGTTGAGCTCTCTAGAATGGAGATGCAAAGCTTTTAGAGACTGGGGTAGGCAAATAGTAAAACAGAAACAAATTTGCTTCATATACAGTAGTAAGAAAAGAAAGAGGCAAAAGCAATAAAAGTAAATGAAGGGAGCTTAAAAAATGAACCTGATGTACCATTGGTGGAGTTGTGAACTGATCCAACCATTCTGGAGAACAATTTGGAACTATGCCCAAAGGGCTATAAAGCTGTGCATACCCTTTGATCCAGAAATACCACTACTAGGTCTATATCCCAAAGACATCAAAATAATGCAAAAGGACCTATTTGTACAAAAATATCTATAGAAGTTCTTTTTGTTGTGACTGAGAATTGGAAAATGAAGGAATTCTGATCAATTGGGGAATGGCTAAACGAACCATGGCATATGATTGTAATGGAATATTATTGTGCTGTAAGAAACGACAAGCAGGATGATTTCAGAAAGACCTGGAAAGACTTACATGAACTGATGCGTAGTGAAGTGAACAGAACCAGGGGAATGTTGCACACAGTAACAGCAATATTGCTCAATAAAGAATTGTGGATGACTTAGCTATTCTCAGCAATACAATGATCCAAGACAAACCCAAAGGACTCATAATGATGCATACTATCCATCTCCACAGAAAGAACTGGTATTGATTGAATATAGACGGAAACGTGCTGTTTTTCACTTTCTTTCTCTCACTTGTTTCTTTTATTCAAGTCTTCTTGTACGAAATGACTAACATGGAAATATTTTGGCATAATTGCACATGCATAATCTATATCTGATTGCTTAATGTCTCAGGGAGGGTGTAGGAGAGGAAGAGAGGGAGGGATAGAATTTAGAACTCAAAACTTTAAATAAAAATGTTTAATTTTTTTTTTTAAATGAACCTGCATTGCCCTGGAGTAACTATTTTCCTGCGCAATGGATTTGAGAACTCTCTCTTGAACTCTTTGGGGGAGAGACAGATTCATTTTCAATGGAGTTTGATCTGGCTCTTGGATTCATTGGTGAGACCAATTACAGAGCATTTTGTATAGCAATTACTGGCATTAAAACCCTTCGGTTCCGTCTGACAAATTTTAGTAGTAATTGGACAGAAGAAACTATCAAATGAGAGGCTGTCCAATTGAATTGGCCCACACACTGAACTGTAATTTCTAATGCCCCTGAAATGTCGGTCACCTCTGGAATTTGTTTAGCAAGAGCTGAGCCTGGGGACAGACCTTGGCCTGGAGAACCTGCTTGGGTTGTGTTCGACCGCCACAAGATGAGAGCTCCCTGGCATGGTCCCACATTGTTCCCTTCCTCAGAAACATCCTTATAGCATCTCACCCATGGAGCTGATGTCCCATAATCTTTGCCTCCTCACTCTGGGGCTTTGTGTCCCAAGTTATAAGGTCTTTCCAGTTATCTCGCTCAATTGTTTGCCCCAGAGATGTATTTGCCTTTGGTACCAGATTTGTTAGTTATGGGTTAGGCTCTGGTTTTCTAGCGAATGCTGGGATCTTTTCCTCCTTTTTCCTTCTGTATTTGAATGACTAAGGAGAGAAAATGATACCTTCCTGAAGACGTTCTATGGCTAGAACAGGCAGAGACTGGATTAGTAGGACTAAGAAAGAAATAGAGAGCTCTTGAAACCTTACACAGAGATAGTCCTAATGGTATTACAGAATTAGAGAATGTTAGAGCTTCATCTTTGCTTTGCCATTAAAAAAATGTATTTTGGAGGTGGAGAGAGCCAAGAACAATGTTGAATAGGAGAGGGAAGAGAGAGAGGGAAAAGAAAGAAAGGGAGAGAGAGAGACACACACAGAGAGAGAGAGAGAGACAGAGACAGACAGAGGCAGAAATAGGGAAAGAAAGACAGAGAGAGAGAGAGAGAGAGAGAGAGAGAGAGAGAGAGAGAGAGGAAGGGAGAAAGGAAGGGAGAGAGGGAGGGGAGGAGGAAGGGGAGAGGGAGAGACACAGAGAAGAGAGACACAGAAACACAGACAGGGAGAAAGTCACCCTGTTACTCCTCCTTTGATCAGTAGGAGTTGACAAAAGAGAAAATTTCAATTCAAATCAATTCAACAAACATTTTATGCTCCAGGCACTGTGCCACATACTGGTTGTACAGCATGAAACAGTCCCTGCTTTCAGCGAGCTAACATTTTACTAGGAGAAACAAAATGTAACACCTAATATATAGTATTGTATGTGTACATTGATACCAAATATGTGTAAATTAATTTCTGGGGAGAGGCATCCTTTAAGAAAAGGATTTATGCTGAATGAAGGGCTCTGCCAGAAGAGCCCTCAGATTTGGAACTCCACGTGGCCCTGGGACTAAGGTTTGCTCATTCAGTGTCTCTGCTTTGTTTTCCTTCTTTTTACACTTTTCTTTGTAACATGAATTTTATACTTGCAAGGGAGAAATTGATGTCAGTGTCCTGGGGAATCTGAGGCAAATATTTTCCCAGGTTTTCTGAGTGGGGACTACAAGCTCAGGGAAGTGAGAAAAATCACCTGCAGGGTACCTTGCCCGTCGTACCCATCAAACAAGCATTTGTCAAGCATCTTTTGTGTGTTAGGCGCTCTGAATCTTTACTCCTTCAGAACGAGAGAAAGAAGAAAACCTCAGGGAGGGCGGGCTGGCCCTTCTTCCTGCCCAGGTGATGCATTCCAAGCTTTATTTCTCCCTCTTCTAGAAGCTGGAAGGAGCAGCGGTTTGGCACTGAGGGCTGGGCACTGGATCTGGACTCAGGAGGATCCTAGGATCAAACATTTATAGCTGGAAGAGACACTGGAGGTTACCAAGTCCAACCCCACCCCCCATTTACAGGTGAGAAAACTGAGTCCAAGAGAGGTTGAGTAACTTGCCCAGGGTTATGTGGCTAGTAAGCGTCTGATACAAGTTGTTAGTGGAAGAGGTAGGATTTGAACCCAAGTCCTGTCATTCCAGATCTAGCACCTTTTCCACTCCAGTGACTCCCTATCACTTACAAGATGCAATACAAAATCCTCTGTTTAGTGTTCAGAACCTTTCATAACCTAGCCCCCTCCTACCTCTCTAGTCTTCTTACACCTTGCTCCCCCTACAGGTACTCTTCCATCCAGTGACATTGGCCTCCTGGCTGTTCTATGATCAAGACACTCCATCTCTCAGCCCTGGGCATTCTCTCTGGCCTGGAACAGGCCTCTGTGCCTGCAACACTTTCCCCTCCTCTGCTCTGACTACTGACCTCTCCAGCTTCCTTTAAGTTCCATCGAAAATCCAATCTTTTACAGGAAGCTTTTCCCAACCCCTCTTAATTCTAGTGCCTTCCCTCTGCTAATTATTTCCTATTTATTCTGTTTATAGTTTGTACATTTTTATTTGCTTGATATCTCCTCCATTAGATTGTAAGATCCTGGAAGGCAGACTGTCTTTTGACTCTTTTCGCATCCTCAGCTCTCAGCACTGAGTGTGCCTTGCACAAAGTAGGCCCTTAAAACTGTTTGTTGACTGACTGGCTGACTATAATACCAGAACTGGGTTGGCCATTCAGTTAGGTGACAGTGGATAAGACCTATCATCATACCTCTAAGTCTCAATTTCTTCTTCTGTAAAATGTGGTTGATGATGCTTCGCAGAGTTATGATGAGGTAAGCCCCTAAACAGATGGGACCTATCTATTCTGTGACTTTTTCCTCTGGACTACAGCATTGGAAATGATGCCTTCTCCTAATCTAAAAGCAGATGTTGAACAGAGACAGTGTCTGATTTACTTCTCTGTATTACTTCCCAAGGCAATTTGGGAGGAGGGGAAATAAATGTTTATTTGTCTCTTTTTTAGTTTGTGAGACTCTAAGCATATCCAACTTCAACGAGTGTTATTAAGAACTAAGATTTTCCCTTTCTTTGCTTCCTCCACCCTGAGTAGATTGGGCTGTTTCTGCTTACACAGGGGCAGGCACAGAGCTCAGCAGGATTTCCACTTTGTTTGGCTGTGGCTGCAGGGAGTTGAATGCAGTTCTACCTAGGAAATGGAGAGAAAAAATGGCTCCTTTTATTCTTCCAAATGGAGGCTATCTATCTTCCTGATGCTACCCAAAAGCAAAAATCCCATCCCTTTTTCATGCAAATACATCAGAGCAATTGGATTTTCATTGGGGGCCTACAGATTTTAATTTATACTTTTTCAATCCAGTGGGACAAAGGTGGCATTAGTCTGTTGTGGGCCATATCAGTTGATCAGGGTTCCCGAAGGAAGGGGTCTATTCTGGCCCAGACAGACAATGCTTTTTGGTCTAGTGGTTTGCCCTCTGACCCGTCTGCATCCCAGTAGGGTTACCGAGACTTTAAGAGTGACTTTTAAGCGCAGCATTGGTTTTAAGAGAGGTGGAGGTTATGAACAAAATAAAGGCATCTCCCTTGTCTGTTGCCTAGGCCTAGAATTCCCTCCCTCCCTCCTCACCTCTCCATCTTAGTAGCCTAGCTTCCTTCAAAGCTCAGTTCAAGTACTTCCTTCTATATGAGGACTTTCCTGATCCTCCAGTTGCTAGTGTCCCTCCCCATTTTTTAATAGTATTTTATTTTTTTCCAATTATATGTAAAGACAAATTTAACCATTCATTTTAAAAAATTTTGAGTTCTAAATTTTCTCCTTCCCTCTCACCCTTTCCCTGTCCCTAAGACTGCAAGCAGTGTGATATAGGTTATATATGTGCAATCATGTAAAACATTTTCATTTTAGTCATGTTGTGAAAGAAGAAACAGAAAAAAAGGAAAAAAAACCCACAAAAAATAAAGAAAGTGAAAATCGTATGCTTTGATCTGCATTCGGACTCCATCATTTCTTTTTCTGGACGTGGATAGCATTGTTCATCGTGAGTCCTTTGGAATTGTCTTGGATTATTGGATTGCTGAGAAGAGCTGAGTCATCCATAGCTGATCACTGTACAAAGCTCTCCTGGTTCTTTACACTTCACTTCGCATCAGTTCGTGTAAATTTTTCTAATTTTTTTCTGAAGTCCAATGGGGTCCCCATCCCCATCTTAAAATACCCCCTATTTACTTTTCAAGTAAAATCAAGCATTTATTGAGCATTTACTATGTGCTAAGGACTGGGGATACCAAGAAAAAAAGGCAAAAACCAGCCCTTGCCCTCAAGGACCTTTCAATCTGCTAGAAACAATATATACATGTCTATGTATATACAAGATAAATACAGGGTAAATTAGAGGTAATCTCAGAGGAATGGCACTAGCATTGAGGATCTCCTGGAAAGCTTGGAGAAGGTGGAATTTTACTGAGACTTGAAGGAAGCTAGGGAAAGCCAGTGAAAAGTCAGGGGGTCAGAAGATGGAGTGTTGTGTGTGAGAAGTAGCAAAAAGGTATATATTTTGGTTTTCTTTACATGGGTGCATGTTTCTTCCATAGCTGTATCCCCAGCACCTTGAATAGTGCCTGACACATAGTAGGGACTTAATAAATGCTTATTGATTGGTTGATAGTGGTCCAGTCTTCAGACAAGTTAAGCTATATAAAGGAAAGAACAGGAGTACCTCCAGAGACCCTGCGCTCCTAGAGAAGGAGAGAGGTGCCAGTCAGGTTTCACTCCAGCTGATTCCTGTGTCCATCTGGAATGGAGGGAAATCTCTGGGGGCCTTGGATGATCCCATCTGGAACCTCAAGAGGCAGGAGTAAATCTAGGACTTAACCAAGATGGAGGCTTGGGAGCTCAGACTTTGGATCCACTCCTCTAGTCTGGAATTTGTGCCTGGCACAGATATATGCCAGTGTGCATGTATAAGATGGACAGGGATGAAAATGAGGAAGGGCAGATGATAAGGGAGGGAAGAACTTCCTTGGAATGGCGGCATAAGAGGGGTGAGGCTGGTCCTATGTATTAATCCTAGTGTTTCTCAGGAATCCATTCAACAAAGATTCCCTGAACAAATACTATTGGACAGAGGACACTTGTAGCAACGTGGGGGTTATAAGGCTTGGTATGGGGTTTTGGGAGCAAGGTTTAAGGGCTTGGGAATAGAGTTGGGAATTTAAGATCAGGACTGGGGTACTTGGGGAGAGGGTTGGGAATTCAGGGACAGGGATAATGTACAAAGGTCAAGACTGAATTCAGAGGCAAGAGTGGTATACATATAGGTGAGGAAGGAGATTTATTGGGGATGCAATTGGGGATTCAGGACCAAGAGACATTCAAAGGCATGAATATGCATGGGGCAAAGCTGAGGATCCAGGAACAAGGCTGGGGTAGAAGGGGAATCCATAGCAACTAAGACTGAAATATATATATCAGTTATTAAAGGTCTTCCCTATAGCTTTAGATGGTATTCGTTGACTTTCCTAGCAGTGACTTTGCCCCCAGCTAAGAACCTGCTGAAATCTTTGAGACCTCACCCATGCCTTGCCTATGTTCCTGTCCATGCCTGTGCCCATGCCTACCTCAGTGGTTGGCTTTGATCCTTGGCAGAAATGGGGTAGGTGGATACAAAGGTGAAATTCAGTCCCTTTTGGCCCTTGGTCTCAAGTGGAAAGGATTGACAAAGAACACTAAAATTAGAAGAGTGAGAAGTCAGTCAATATATGGGATTCATTCTTGGAGTTGATAGTGCATTTGGCAGTGAGGGGAAGCAGAAGGACTCCCCCAAAATGCCCAGTGTGGACAGAAGAAAACAAAGAACAAATGGATCAGTGGAGATCTCAAGGGAGACCTTTCTGGGATGATTATAATGATGATGACAGAAAGAGACAATGAATATATTGATTCAAGACAACTCCAAAAGACTTGTGATGGAAAATGCTATTCACATCCAGAGAAAGAACTATGGAGTCTGAATGCAGGTCAAAGCAGACTATTTTCACTTTTTTTTTGTTTTTCATGGCTTTTCCCTTTTGTTCTGCTTCTTTCTTCACAACATGACTAATGTGGAAATGTTTAACATGATTGCACATGTATAACCTATATCAGATTGCTTGCTGTCTTGGGAAGGGCGAAGAATTTAGAATTCAAAATCTTATAAAAATGAATATTAAAAACTATCTTTACAAGTAATTGGAAAAAAATACTCTTTGCTAAAAAAAGACATAGAGAAAAAAGAAAGAAACAATGAGGATGACAATGTTTATATATCACTTTTTTTCCTTTTACCTCAAAGACCATTGAATTCAAAGCCAAGAGAGCTGGAATAGAATACTGACTACTGGTGAACATTTGGAAGGCCATTCCCCTACTATGGGTCTAAGTTTCCTCACATGTAAAATTAGGGGGTTGGAGCAAGACCAGAAAAACAATTCACACATTGACAACAGCATTGTAAAAGCAAGCAACTTAGAGAGATTTAAAAATTCTGATCAACTCAACGATTCCAGAAAATTCATGAGGAAGCAAATTACTTGCCTTCTGACAGAGAGGAAATGGACTCAGCCTACAGACTGAAACATACTTTTGGAGATGGCCAGTGTGGGAATTTATTGTGCTTAATTATGCATATTTGTTACAAGAGTTTTGTTTTTCTTTGTTTTTCATGGAGAGGTAGAATGTAGGAGGGAGCGGAAATAGATTTTTATTCATTGAAAACATTGAAAACAAGGGGGTTGAAGTGGATAATCTATAAGGCCTCTTCACTTCTGAATCCTATGATCCTATGGACTCTGTGAAGTAGATAGTGTAAGTATTATGTTGCTCATTTCACAAATGAAGAGTTTGAGGCTCAGAAAAATTAAATGGAGTGGGTGGGGGACATTTAAGGGAAAAGTAACAGAAACAAGGAGCAGTTAAGGTGTTTAAAAAAAGTACAAAGAAGTCCTTTTTATTTCTTTGGGAGAAGAGGTGAGGATGTTCTTCAATTAGCTTCTGGATGGAAGCTAACTGTTGCCTGACTGAAAGATCTGCCACTCAGGTGCTGGCCTTTAAAAAAAGCAGGGCTCTTTTTAATGCGGATATCTATGAACTTGTTAGAAAAATTGGATAGCTGATAATATTTCAATAATATTTAAGAAAATGTTTTGATAATATTTTGATAAAACATTTCAATGACTACTTCAATAATATTAGTTTTGTTTGCATTCCTATGTGTTTACTCTGTGCAATCATAAACATAATCCTGAGAAGGCGTTCCTAAAGCTTCACCATACTGCCCAAGGGGTCCAGTGCACAAAGCAGGTGAAGGACCTCTCTTCTAAGGAGGCCATTCATTCATTCCTCCATCCTTGATATTATAGAAAATATATAGTTATAGAGAAGGAACTCAGCACTTGAAAATAAAAATCTCTTTGCCTTTCCCTTGCTTGTCTTTCAGAGTTCGATTGGGGTTGGTTGCGGGAAGTGTATTTCTCTCTCTTCCACTGAAGACTCTCAAAGAACAATAAACCTGCCCCTAAAGTACTCAACTTATGAGTGAATATTGGGGGTGGGGTAGGCTTAGAGGGGCACCACATAAGTAATTAATCTAAAGTTATACAGATAGTGAGTGTAAGAGCCAGGATTCAGGTCCAGGGGTGCTGACATCTAATTCAATACTCTGACTAAACCAAGCTATCTCTATGCCTTTATGCCAAAGACCATGGAGACAGTGAGCTAGGGGAGGCTCATAAGAGGATGGGATTAAGGTTGGAGGTAGTGTGCCTCAGGGGAAGGTTAAACTACCCCTGTCACTGGGAGCCACAGGTTATGAGTCTTTGATGGATCAGCCTTCTTGGTGAGAAGAAACAATAGCCCTGGATTCCATTTCTGTCTGGGCTAATAGTCCACTCTTCAGACCTCACTTCTCCCTTGGGCCTGAAAGGGCTACTCATTATCCATATAGACCACAGGATGCTAGGAGCCACCCGGCAGCAGGTAATAAGCCTTCAAACCCACTCAGTAGTCTCTTACTAGATTGTAAAAGTTTGTCTTGGCATGGAAGTGGATGGTGAGCAGGAGCTGACATCAGCCAAGTCCTAGCTAGGAACCTCTTTCCAGGTCAAACAAACTTACTTCTGAAACAGGCCATGGTAAGATTCCAATTCTGCTTCTTGTCCAACTATTCAGTGGACTGGGATTTAGAGGATGCCTAATACTCTCCTTACAGCTCATCCCTGGCCCATATCTGTGCTTCCTGAGAAAATCAATGGCCTGAGTGGATCCCCTCTTCGCCCTAATCTGAATACCTTTTCTTGGCATTGAGGCTATAGTAGTACCTTCCCTTGAGCCCAAAGATACAGAATCATAGATTCAGAGCTAGGAGAGACTATGGTGATCATTTAGTTCATCTCCCTGATTATAGAGGGGAGGAAACTGAGTCCTAGAGAAGGAAGTTGACTCACTCAGGTGGTAAGCGGCAGAATTACGTTTTGCACCCAGGTTTTTGGACTCAATATCCAGTGCTCTTTCCACTCCACTGCCCTGCTTCCTGATCCTTTCTGCTTGCATCTTGAGACCCAGACTGTGCTAGGGAAAGGGACTCCTGTGGTCCAGTTTAACTCTTGGACTCATTGCGGAGGTGCCATATTGGGACCTTCTGATTATCTCTTTATTATGGCTTTGTCATGGCAGCCCTTGGATCTCCCTCTCCCATCCTCTGTCTTGTGCAGCCAGCCTTTTTCTGACCACCAGCCTATGTTATAATAAAAAAGAGGCTGGATTTTAATTTGTGTAATGTTTTTGGCTTTTTTTTTTAAAGAAAAGCCTAATTAGGAAGCCCGTTAAATGCCCGCAGTTCCAATATAATTCTATTAAATTCTCCCTGTAAAGTTAATGTTACAGACTTTTTAACAGATGTTTTAATTAGACATTGTTATTAAAGAGAATACTGTAGAAATTAAAGTCAGACCCTAAATGTGTTAACAAAGGCACTTTTCTCGAGCTGCTTAAATGGTAGCATCAGCCTGGCAAAGAGCTTTCAACAGCAGGTCACAGAAAAGGGAAAAAAAAGTATAAAGGGGAAGAAAACCCACTGAGAGATCCAGTTTGCTTAACAGAAGAGGCGGCCAATATTTCTTTTCCACTTGCTCACCCACCTGCCCACTAACCTGCCCACTTACCTGCCCACCCACCTGCCCAACCCTTTGTCTGACTCAACCCTTAAAGTGACCCAGAAGAATGAAGACAATCAAACTCAGGCACTAGTCCCCTTGGGCATTTAGCTTCTTTTGTGTATGTTAGTTATTGTATCTTTTACATTATAATTATTTCAAAGAATCGCAGAATTTAGAGTTGAAAAGGACCTTAACCAATCAACAAGCATTTAAAAATATTGACTATATGTAAGGCTCTGTTCTAGGCTCTAAGGACACAAAAACAAAAAATGAAAAATTCTTGCCCTCAGAATGCTTATATTTTACCTTAAAGATCATCTGGTTCAATCTTTCTCATTGTACAGTGTTGGAAACTGAGACCCAGAGACAAAATGATTTGCTTAAGGCTGCACAGTAAGGCAGTAAGAGGCAAAGACAAGATTCAAAATGAAGTCCTTTGACTCCACATCTACCACCCTTTAATCTCCAACCAGACTGTAAACTTATAAGTTCATAATTCTAGAGCTGGAAGAACCTCAGAAGTCATCTAGTTTGACTCCCTCATTTTCAGAATAAGAAAAATGAAAGAAGCTAGGAATTGTAAATGGCTTTCCTAAGACAGATGCCATGATCTTGTTCTTCGGAACGTCCTGAACCACAGTAGATGCTTATTCAGTGTTTGTTGAATGAGGGTCTTGTTGATGCTTAGCCAGTGGGTGAGACACGCTGCAGAGAGCAGTATCATGAGCTCAAATTCCACATCAGTTCACCTTTCCCATGGCCAGCTAGCTTTCCTGCCCACGTCTTCTTTTTGCCACCAAAGGTTCGTTCATCTCACTCATACCTTCCTGAGAGTAGGCTAATCAACTTTGGGTAGCATCACTGCGAAACAGAATTCACTTAAACAGATACTTATTAAGCCCCTGGGGTCAGAGGATCACAGACTTAGAGCTAGGAGGGACCCCGAAGAGCACATAATCCAATCCTCTCGCTTTACATTTGTTAAATTGGAAGTTCAGAGAGATGAAAAGGAAGTAGGTAGCAGAGTCAAGATTTGAATGCTGGTCTTTTGACTTCAGATCCAGTGGCATTCCCACTCATTCTGCTCCATTCTATCGAGAGCAAAGCCCTCTGCTCTGAGTGTAGGAAATGCATTTAGATAAGAGACAGTTTTTACCCTTTTATGGAATTCGTAGTCTAGTGGACAGCTTTGACACACAAATAACTAAAAAATGTAAAATAATCCAGGCAGTTAGTTGGGCAGTTAGTTGGCATAGTGGATAGAGTGCCCAGCCTGAAGTCAGAAAGATTCATCTTACCAAGTTCAAATCCGGCCTGAGACACTTGCTGGCTGTGTGACCCTGGTCAAGTCACTTAACCCTGTTTGCCTCAGTTTCCTCATCTGTAAAATGAGCTGGAGGAGGAAATGGCAAACCACTCCAGTATCTCTGCCAAGAAAGCTCCATGGTGTCACCAAGAGTCAGATACGACTGATAAACAACTGAATAAAGCAAAGGGGGGGGGGAGGGAATAAGCATTTATATAGAACCTACAAAGTGCCAGACATTTTACAAATACTATCTCATATGATCCTTACAATAATCTTGAGAGGTAGATAGAGGCTGTTATCATCCCCATTTTGCAGTTAGAGTAATTGAGGCTGGCAGAGGTTAAGTGACTTCCCCAGGATCACACAGCTAGAAAGTGTCTGAGGAATGTTCAGCATATCTACTGTGCCACCAGCTGCCTCAGGAGGTATATACTATGAGAAATTTGAAGGAGAAAAGATCATTACCAACTCTGTGAGCCAGGGGTTCAGATACTGAGAGATTTTAGACAGAGATTTGTTTTGATCTGTACCTCTGCCTTAGAACCAGGCAGGATGGAGTCAGGACTTTCCCACCCTTCTTCCTCCTCTTTTACCATTTATGCATGACTAATTACCACAGAGTACAGTAATAATTACTCCTATCATTAAATACACAGCCAATTAACTTTGTTGTAAGCTTTATTTGATTACAATACTGAACTCTGTTAATATATGCTCAGTCTTAGTAATTTGTTGTCCATAAAGCATGATTGTTCATTCAAAACTTAAAGAAATTAGAAGGGAATGTTGTCCAGTAGAACAGTCACCTTGGAGAAGAGCATTGATTGACAGACCATGCTTTTCTTTGGCAAGTATAGAGACAGGGTGTGGACTTGTGATCTCATTACCATAGTTATTGTGGTTGTTTGTCCTTCCTTCTTGAAGATGACCCCCTTTCATTACCATAGGGCATTCCAGGATGAGGAAATTCCTTTTACCAACAAAAGTTGGTATTTTCTCAGCAATTCATAGGATCAGAGTTGCCTAGTGAGCACTGAGAGGTTAACTAATGTGTCCGGTGCCATACAGCCAGTATGCGTCAGAGGCAGAATGTTAGGTCTTCCTGGCCCCAAAGCTGGCTACAGTAAGTACTTAGCCTCTCCACCATACTCTCTGTCCAGTTTGGTCTTGGTTCTTCTCACACAACACTCTAATCAACACAGGTGATTGTTGATGGGAATAGCCTAAGTTTAGAGGACCTCTTTGAGGGATCAGACACTACCATTCATGACAAAACCTGTTGCCTAGGGGATATCTGCCTATCCCAATCCCATTTGTTCTTGTGTTTCTTCCCCCTCCCTCTAGTCCTCTCCTCTTCCATGACACTTTTCATTCCAGAAGATATTGATTCCCCGGCTTCAGTTGTCTGAACTCCTGCACCACACCACACAGTCCAAAATTTCATCAAAACCAGTCATACGTTGCTTCCTCATTCTTCCAAGGGTGTGAGCCTTCATTCTTTAGCAGGAGACTGTAAGGCTCTTGAGGACAGGAGGGGAACCACATCTTCTGCTTTCCTTCCCCATGGTGTCTATCTAGTACAAGGACCAATATCTTCTCGGCTGACTGATTCATACTCACTCAGGCTAGCTCTTCTCCAAGTCCCTCACCTCTGAGATTTCTATTGGTCTAGAAGGACCTTAGCTTTCCCTAGGCTGCTTCTGATGCCTGTAAGATCACTGAGACCAAGAGCTTGTGTTAGATTACAAGTGAGCCTCACCCTGGGGTGACTAACAGAGTCAATGACACCCTCTAAAGGTTGATTTTCTTGTCCACTTTCCAAGGCTGATGGGTGGGGAGTATTTAAATAAAGCTTATTTCTGTCCTGTGACCCAGATATTTCTGCCATAAGCACTTCAAAAAGCTGGAAATAAATTTTAAAAAGGAGTATGGCAAAGAGAGACAAGCCATGCAGTGAGTCTCAGCTGTGAGGTCACCGACATCCCAAGGTGGCACTACAGCCTTATTTTTAAAAGTTGCTTGTTATTCTATAATAGATGGATCTGACATTTTAATTTCTTCCTTCTCCCTCTCCGTTGGATGGGTAATGTTAGTGTCAAAGCGAGGAACTATAAAGTAGACAGCAGGAAAAAACAAAGCCCGGGGGAGATCCTAGGAAGGAAAAGGACAGTCTCAGTGGCATTCTTGTCCCAGAGCTCAGGGGCTCAGTGTCAGATGCCCATTCCATTGGACTACAGATTCCAGACTTCTTAGGAATAGGTTGAGTTCAAATGTTTCCTAAAGCAATGCTATGATTAGTTCATTTGGGAAGAGGCAGCATGGAAAAGTGGAAATATACCTGAATCTGGAATTACAAGGTGTGGGTTTAGAATTCTGGCTCTGTCAGTTGTCACCTGGGTGACCTTGGGCAAGTCAGCCTCTCGGGGACTCAGTTTTTTCCTCTGTAAAATGAAGGGTATTGGACCAAAGAATCATTCAAGTCCCTTCCTGTGTTTAAATCCTATGCCTACTAAACATTCACCACTTGACTTTCCTGGGATTGTTTCCTTACCTGTAAAATGAAGAGATTAGAAGAAATGGCCTCCAAGGTCCCACATCTTTGATCTTAGACTTTTGTTTGATTTGTGCTTGCCAGGTGACTGGGAACACATCTTCTAATGGGGAGTATCTCTGGCAGCTCTCTAAAACTGATGTTTCAGGCTGCACTGGCTGAATGAGTTTCCACAGTGGGGGCCCCTTATACTCATGAAATCAAAGGTCAGGCATCCTACTCTGTTTCCTCCTCTTCTTTCTCCTCTAAAGGCGATGGAAAGAATTCAGGATCTAGAGTCAGGAGACTTAAGTTTCCCTTCCAAGTGCAACATTTACTAGTAGAACTCCTTTGTGGCTAGGAAAATTACTTAACCTCTCTGGCCTCCAGTTTTCTCATCCGTACAATGGGGAGACACACACAGACAAATATATGTGTGTGTATGTATATGCTATACATACACATACACATAACCTCAGAGACGAGCTGTTAAGAAGTCATGTTGTGAACCTTAAAGCACTATTGAAATGAGAGCTTATCATGTTGTGCAATATGTATCCTGAATTTTAGTGTTTTTCATAATGCTTAGTCACATTTTGGTCCTTTTGCTTGAAGGGTGACTTTACTATCCCACAGTACTACTTCTCTGATATCATGTACTAGCTGCTTACTTCCCAATGTAATGTGATGGAAGCAGTTCTTCATAATCACTCCTCTCTCCCTTCTACCCCCTTGTCCCACCCTGCCATGCCCAGCTACTTCTCAACTCTTTGCTCAGTGGGTACCCAGGTTGCCCGTAGGGAGACGGAAAACTTTGTAGTGGAAACTTTCACCCAGTAGAGAGAACATTCCTTCCTCCAGGTAATCATGGGGCAGTCAGGTTGTGCCATGGTTAAAGTATTGGGCTGGGTGTCAGAAAGACATGAATTCAAATGTAGCCTCAGACACTACTAGCTGTGTGACCCTGGGCAAGTCACTTAACTTCTGTCTGCCTCAGTTTCAGGAGATAATAATAGCATCCACCTTCCTGGATTGTGGTGAGGACCAAATGAAATATCTGTAAAGTGTTTTTGCAGAACTTAAAGTGTTATTATTATTATTAACAAGACAACTTGGTTCAACTCTTCATTTTCCAGAGGAGGAAGCTGAAGCTTGGAGAGAGGATGGGACCTTCCCAAGGTGACGCATCTGGGCATCAGCAGAACCCAGCCCGGGTCTCCCTCCCCCATCCCGTAACCCCACCTCAGCGCCCTTCTGAAGCACTGAAGGCTGCCTTCTCCTGTCTCCCCGCCATAGCTCCCCCTTCTCATTGCATGGTTGATGTAAAGGAGGAGCAGGGAGGAAATTAGGTTCAGATGTTTAGCTCTGAACAACAATTGAGTCAAACCCAATAGAAAGCTCTGTCTCTACAAGGCGGACAGGAGGGGAAGAGAGAAAACAATCTCCCAGAGACAATTGGCTAATTAACTGATGTAAAAACTGACACAAAACAACAGAGATGGCAGCTCAATGAGAACCCGGCGTGGCAATTACCCTCCGAGAAGCCGGAGCTATCCCAATTAAAAGTAATTCTGGGAGTGCTGCCATTAATTACAGAGGTGGGATTGCTGCAGGCTGCACTGGGTCTTTCCTTTCTTTTCTTTTCTTTTATTTCTTTTTTTTTTCGGCCCACATTCCTGATGTGTTCAGAAAATGCTAGCATTTGCAAATCGCTGGCTTATGATAAATGGAATGTCGAGAGTCAGCCCATAGGTTGGGGCCTGGCTAGATTTCGAGGCACCATCCCAGCTTGCCGGCCTGCCTGCACAGCCCTGACCCTCCTTTCACACCCATTGATCACAAGCAGTGCCCGTGACCAGCCCTCACAGACTCTCCAGCGGGTGGGGGGGGAGGGGAGACCTGCCTCCGGTGCTGATTTCTGCTCCTAAAGCCCAGGCTGGGCCCAGAGTCACCTGAGACAACTGCCAGCTCCTTATCCATCTCAGATCCACAGGAGCACTCTTCCCACCCCTAAGCTCCCCCATCCCAAACGTGGGTATCTGGGAGGGGGATTCTCACAGTTTGGCTTAAGCTCTCTGAGACTCATTTCCCTGCTGACAGCATCTTTTAAAATCAATGATAACCGAATTTTCCCACTGAGACTAGCAGGAGGCATCAGCAAGCCACAAGAAGCTAATGGTGGGGGACCAAGGATTCTCAGGCCAATGGTGATATGAGAAAGGGCCTAGAATAGACCTGTGGTCAGTCCGGAGGACTGCACGGTAAACCAGGAAACCCAGTTTTTCCTGGATGCTTCCGGGCCCTGTGTACAAACTTGGTCCAGACTGGGAAAATACAAAAGAGTGAATTTAGTCCCTGCTGTTGTTTTGAGGACTAGTCATTGTAGTTGTCCTTTTCAAAATAACTGGGTGGTCTAACTGAATCTGAATTTATTTTGGCCTCAAACCCTTTGGTGGATGAAATGATTTCTTTGCGTGTGAGACAAATGCCCCAGCTCCTTTGGGCCTCTCCAAGGTAGTTGAGGATGGTTTTGGCCCAGACCTGTCATTTTTCACTGCTATAAGAAATTCCCTGTATCAGTACAGACTGACCACTGGACCAAAACTTGTAGTCCTAGTGTTGCCTGGGGCATTTAGAGCTCAGCTTCACACAGCCAGTTTGTGTCAGACACAGAAACATGGTTCTCCTTGACCCAGAGGCTCTAGATCTCTATCCACTAGGCTACACTGCCTCTGGGGAGAGTCTGAGTTATAAAAGGGGAAAAATAGAAGGAGAAGTAGCAGCTACCATTTCTAGGACTTATAAGACATTTTCATTATAGCCAGATAGGCAGCAGAAATGGAAGAAAAGAAGATGCATCTCTTCTCCTAAACATGCCATGCCACCAAAATATCATGATATCTCAGGGGAGAATTCGGTTATTATTAATTTTATAAGATGTCAGCAAGAAAATGAATCTCAGGGAGCTAAAGCCAAACTGTGAGAATCCTGTTTCCAGGCGCCCGTGTTTGGGAGCGGGGGGAAGTCTAGTCTGGGGGTATGGGTGAAGTGCTCCTGTGAGTCCAACATAGATAAGGAGCCCTAAGATGTTCAGTGATTTCATCACTATGGGGAAAGTCCCAGTGTGGGCATTCCCTCTAACAACTGGTACCTGTCTGTGACTTATAAGAGCATTCCTAGGTAGCTGCTTGAGAGGCACAAAGGTGGAGTGATTTGCCTACCTAAGTGACTTGAATGACCTAATAAACATCAGAGATGGGATCTGAACCCATATCTTTCCTGATCCTGAGTCCTACACTCTATCAGCTATGCCAGGTCACCTTCTGACTAACAGGCTGGGGATGGGGCTGCAATTTTATATTCTTGCCTCCAATGCAAAATTGGCTAATTATTGCGCAGGCAGGTGATATCAGTATCATCATCTCTATTTTACAGATGAAGAAACCGAAGTAAGTGACTTGCCAGTGCCAAGAGGGTGACATATAGGGTGTCAAGAAGATTCCTAAAGGTTACCCAGTCCGATCCTTTCATTGTATAGATGAGGAATCTTAGGCCCATATTAAGTGACTTGCCCAAGGTCACTTAGCTACTATGTGTCACAGCCACTACCCAGATTAAGGTCTTTCTTGGCTTTTTTTTTTTTGGGCAGGGCAATTGGGGTTAAGTGACTTGCCCAAGGTCACCAGGTAGTAAATGTGTCAAGTGTCTGAGGCCGAATTTGAACTCAGGTCCTCCTGACTCCAGGGCTGGTGGTCTACACCACCTAGCTGCCCCAAGGTCTTTCTTAATTAGAATGCTCTTCCACTTTACCTTTGTCCCTTGGAATCCTGAGCTTCCTTTAAGACACAGCTCAGGTTTCTCCATCTACATGAAGCCTTCCCCTGATCTCCCAGTTGTTAACATCCTTTCTTAAAATAATTTTGTATGATTTTATATACAAATTGTATTAACTTTTCTCTGTTCATTCTCTGCAGACTATAGTGCTCCATGACTCCCAAACATAAACAATATCTGAAGAATTTGATGTTGAAAAGATAGGGATTTGTTTCGGGGAGCAAGCGAAGGCCCTTAAAGAAACTATAAATCACCAGAGATGATCTAGGCTGCTTTCTTCCTGTTTAATTCTTGGCTGAGCTCATTGTTTATTTGCAATGTCCAAGATAAACACACACACACACACATGTATACACACAAATGATCTCTATAGGCTGTCCATCCAACCACATACTATTGTCTGAACTGACACTCCTCATCCACTTTGTTTTTCCTGAGTAGATGGTCTGGCTGAATTCTTTTGAGAGAATATAGATCTCATCTAGGAGGCTTTAGGTAATATTCTAGGGTTTTGATGCATTTAGCACACTGACATCTGCAGACAGGAGTATATGGAGGACCTCAACTTGAAATGAAATTGAGGCTCACCCAAAGGGCAAAGGAGAGGAGTGTGGTGGGTGTGAGCAGGTTGCAATGCTTTACAAAAAAATACATCTTGAAGGGTGAGTGGCATAAATATTGTCATTGAAGAAATGCATGGTTGGAAAAGAAGATGGGCTGGTCATGCAGCGAAAGCACGAGATGGACAGCCTTGCTCCACTGGCATCCTCAGGGTATGAAGACAAGAAAAGGAAGGATCTTCTGTGTCAGACTCATGGGAGAACAAGGACAAGAGTCATCATACAGGATGGGCAGGAGTGGATGGGTTATGATCTGTATGTTGGAAGGAATATCTATAATGATGAGAACACAAATCCATTGGAACACTGTAGCATGCCTACATGATGTGTCACCCATCCCCATCTCCACTTGTAGGAGAAGGTAAGCTCCTTGAGTGAAGGGGCTATTTTGTTTTTGCCTTTCTTTAGCCAGGGAAATTGGTGTAGTAGAGAGAGTAAGGAAGGCTTGGGTTCAAGTCTTTCTTTGGTATTTTCTGTCCATGTGACCCTGGGCAAATCACTTAAACTTTTAATGCCCTAGACAAGTCTCTAAGACTAGAAACTACAGAGAAAGTGCCAACCTTTATTGGTAGAGGGAATTTATTTCCCAAGAATTCCCCATACCAATGAAATCACAGGTTCATCTTAACCACCACCACCACCAACACCACTGCTGGACCTATATATTCAGAGATATTTATTTCAGCCCTTTTTGTGGTGGCAAAGAATTGGAAATAGAGGGAATGCTTATCAATTGGGGAATGACTGAACTAGTCGTGGCATACAATTGTGATCCGGTACTATTATCCTATAAGAAATGACGAGGAGGTGGTTTCAGAAAAAAAACATGGCAAGACTTTTATGAGCTGATACAAAGTGAAGTGAGAAGAACTGGGAGATCATTGTGCCAATAACAGCAATATTGTAATGGTGATCAATTGTGAAAGACTTGGTTACTCTGATCGATACAATGATCCAAGACAATTCCAAAGAACTCATGAAAACAGCTAAACACCTCCAGAAAGAGAACTGATGAATTCTGAGTGCAAATTGAAGTATAATTTTCTAACTGTATTTTTAGCTTTTTTTTCAATATGGCTTATATGGGATCCATGACACATGGTAGTCTCGTAGTAAATGTTTGGTTAATTGAATTTACTTCAAATCCAATACTTCCCCTGCTATGCCAAGCTGCCTCTCAGATGTAAAAGTTGACAAAATAATATTACTTCACTTAAGACAATAGTAGGAAGAGTTTTGGATTGGGAGGTTTTGACCCAACATTCAGTCCCTATGAGATTTTGGCTAAGTCCCATTCAGGCAGGCAGTCAATGGTTAATAAGCATGTATTAAGCAAACTGGTATGTGCTAGGCCCTGTGCTAAGTGTTGAGTATACAAGAAAAGGCAAAAAAATTAGTCTCTATTCTTAAGCAACTCACATTCTAATGGTGGAGACAACATGCAACAACTGGGCGCAAGCAAGCTATATTGGGATAAATTGGAGATAATCAACTAAGGCAAAGGACTTCCCTTCTCTAGCCCTCACTTCTCCTAATCCTTAAGGTGCGCAGGGTGGAAGTATTGGAACGTTGACTTTTAAGGTCCCCTTCAGCTTGAATATTCTGCAAGATGATTCAGTAATTGAGTATTTTTAGGAAATAATTTCCCCCTCAAATTATTTCCTATATGTATGTATGTATGTGTGCATATGCATATAGACACACACATGCCTAGATATGTACATATATGCATGTAGATGCTGTTTGTATATATATATATGTAGATATATATATCTACATATATATATTCCCTTTGAAAAACAAAACCAATTTCCATTTCAGATATGTTAGTCATTGCTCATTCTCCTTTCCAAGGAATCTTTTCTCTCAGGAACTCAAGGCACTTTATGTAAACTTGGAAATTGTTTTAATTATATTGCACCTGCAAAATTTAATGACTGCCCCTGTGCACCTGAAAAACTGGTGCTTATGTACAAAGGGGTATTTCCTGTCTGGAAACTGGGTAATTGCTTCCACAAACAGTAATTACATGCGCAGTTACCTGATCTGTGTATACACAAATACCCCTTTGTGTGTGCATAATTACCCAATTTGCATATGTAAAATTCCTCTTTGTGTACTCAAATGTGAGCTGGAGCCCAGAGGTCCCCAGGCAAACCCGCTGCCTCAGCCAAGGCAGCCTTCTCAGCCTTGGGGGTCCCAAATGCCACATCTGGTCCAGACTTCTTCTAGGGCCTGGAGGTCTTGGTTAGGCATCAAGATAATTTGGCCTTCTCTATGACTGAGCGAGTTAACTGGTACAAGGAAAAAGGAGCTTGGCTTGGAATTCAGGAGACCTGGGACCATGGACTCATACACAGAAACCACTTGCCTAGAATTACCTTGGGGCTAAGGGGATGGCTGGCTTCAGTCAAACAACTAGTTTTGTTTTGTTTTGTAATATAGTGTGGTGGAAGCATCCCTGACCTTGGAGTCAGAATGTTTGGACTGAAATTCTGCCTCTGCCATTAAATCTACAGGTCTCAGATTCCTCCTCTGTGAAAGAGGGAGGTGGGAGAAGTAGACTTCTGAGACCCCTTCCAATCTGAAATGTCTGATGCTGCTTGACCTCTTAGTGGTGAACTTGCCTATGACCTTGGAGAAGACACTTGATCTATCCAGACCTCAGGGTCTTTATCCAGAGTATGAAGAATTTGGACTAAACCAGGGTGAGGAATGTGTAGCCTCAAGGCCACATGTGGCCTTCTAGGTCCTTGGGTGTAGCCTTTTGACTGAGTCCAAGTTTTACAGAACAAATCCTTTTATGAAGAGGATTTATTCTGTGAAGTTTGGATTCAGTCAAAGGGCCACACTTGAGGACCTAGAGGGCCATATGTGGCCTGGAGGCCTCAGGTCCCCCATCCCTGGACTAAAGGTCCCTTCCAGCCAGAAAGAATCTCTCATCTAGTTGTGGAAACGTTGCTGCTACAAGAAGAGATTCTTGGATATGCAGGGGAAAAAAATTCCTAAGAATCTAAGTGAACATTTAGAATTCATTATCTAGCAAAGGCAGGTTAAGAGCTGTGGTGGCACACTGAGGAAGAGGGGAATTAAGGAATATGTTTTAGGGGAACTTCATACTGCTTTTATTCACACATCTTTGTACTGGGTGTCCCCCATGCCTGAAATCCTCTCCTTTCTCATATCTACCTCTAAGAATCACTGATTTCATGATTGTACATGTTATCACCTGTATCAGATTGCATGTTGTCTTGGGGAGGGAGAAAAAAAATTGGAACTCAAAATCTTGTAAAAATAAATGTTGAAAACTATCTTTGCATATAATTGAAAAAAAATACTATTAAGTGGGGAGAAAAAGGAACTTTAAAAAAAGAATCGCTGATTTCCTTCTAATCTTAGATCAAACAATACCTTCCTCAGGAAGCCTTTCTGGGTCCTGCCAGCTGCCAGTGCCCTTCTCTTGAAGGTTGCCTTCCAATTCTATATTTACCGATTTATGTGCATGTTGTTCCCCTCCCTCCTTGGAATGTAAGCTCCGACATAGCAGACTGTTGCTTTTTCTTTGTACCTGGGTGCTCAGTGTAGGGCCTGGTCCATAGAGATTGATAAACAAACGCTCGTTGGTTTGATTGATGCCAGTAGGATTCATGTCTGCGATGCACTATAGTTTGGACAGTATTTTCCTCACAAGAACACAGAGGGAGTACTGTTATCTTTGTTTTAGAGTCAGGAAAACCGAAGCTCAGGAGATTGAAGCTCCTGAGGAGCGAGGAAAAGCCTTAAACTCATAAGATCATCGGATTTCCATCTCAAAGGGACCTCAGGGATAATCTAGACCAGGGGTGGAGAACCTGTGGCCTCTAGGCCACATGTGGCCCTCTGGGTCCTCAAGTGTGGCCCTTTGACTGAATTCAAACCTCACAGAACAAATGCCCCTCTATGTCCTCAAGTGCAGCCTTTTAAATCCACCAAAGGGCCACACTTGAGGACTTAGAAGGCCACATGTGGCCTTGAGGCTGCAGGTTCTCCACCCCTGCTCTAACCCAACTTCCCCATTTTACAGATGAAGAAACTAAGGCCCAAATTGGGACTTCCCCAAGGTCACATAATAATAGAAGAGTCAGAATGTGAACCTAGGTCTTTCCACTGAACTACATCACCAGATCCCTTACCCAGAACACCCTCAATTCATGGAGAGTGGGATGTGTGGCTGAACCATCAGTCTCAGAGCAGCAGCAGAGCAGTCGAGTAGCGGCTGGATTTGGAATTAGAGGAGGGAGGTTTGAAACCCACTTCTGGAACCTACCTTAGTGGTGTGACCTTGATCAAGTCCCTTCACTTCTCTGGATTTTGGTTTCTTCATCTGAATAATGGAGGGGTTTGCTTCATGATCTTTAAAGTCCTTTCCAACTCTGGCTTCGTTGGGCTGTGGTGGAGAGAATGCTAAGAATATGGCATAGAAATGTTCTGAAAGCACAGCCTTCCGGACAGAGAACAAAATTCTTAGAAACCACCACTGGTCATGAAACTGAGTCACTGGGAAAACCACTGGGCACTTTGGCTCCAGTATTATTTTCCTTATATTAACCTCTCTAAGGTCTCCATTTTCTCATGTATAAAATGAGGGGTTAGGGTAGATAGGGATTATTAATCTTTTTTGGTCATGTCAGGTAAAGCTGAGGGTCCTTTTCTCTTAAACCTGTAAAAGTAAATATCATAGAATTACAAAAGAAACCAAAGGTTAGTGAAACCAAAGATTTTTTTTTTTCTTATCCAAGTTCAGATGCCCTGAAATCTGTCCACAAACCCCTCATGTGGTCTGTGGGCCCCAGGTTAACAACCTTTGGACTAGAGCAGGGGTAGGGAAGCTGCAGCTTCGAGTGGCTGCACTTGAGGACCTAGAGGGCCACATGTGGTCTCAAGACCGAGGGCTCCCCACCCCTGGACTAGATGATCTCAAAGGTTTCTTCCAGTTATCAGATCCAGAGCTTTCCATGATGGCTAATCACCATGGGGGTTTGTGGGATCTTTGTGGCCTAACCGTTAGCAGTCTTGAGCACATTTGATTCTTAGCCCTATTCTGGTCCCTCTCTCCCCATTGCTTCTTGTACCTTGTTTTCTTAGAGGGCCTGGAATGACGAGTTCTGTCATCATCCAACCAGATCCACAGTGGAGCTGGTCTGCAATGCTTACTTGATGGACACATGTCTCTCACGTTTCAGGCAGCTTTGATTGTCATTGTGTTGACAGAATCTCTGAGGAGAGCTCAGCCATGTTCTGAAGCCTCTTGACAATCTGTTCCCTGCTGAATGGAACCCCATTGTTTCACCAAGAGGTGCAATTAGGCATTTGAAGCAGTGGATGCGCCCACGTGGTGATTACTGCCTCTCCTGACTCATCCTGCCTCTTTGTCTCTTTTTCTCTTAGCCGATCTGGGCATGGAGGGGGGCTCCTCCTGTGATTTGGGCCTCTTCTTCATGGCACTCTGTCAAATCCTGCCTGAAGGGACCAATAGCTTTATTTACCTCTCAAGCTGGTTTTAAAATAGCCTTTAACACAGCTGTGAATAGCACCATGATGGTAATTACCTTAGTGTAACAGAGAGTAAAGCAAGACTCCAATGAGCCTCTTAGAGATCGTTGGTTGCCTAAGCCTTCTGCATTTGGGACTGCCTGTGCATGGTGGAGGGCAGGGGAGAGGAAGGGGAATCTGTCTGAAACCTCCACGGGAGCCTCCACTAAACAGCTTCCTGGCAGCCCCCTGCTCATCAAGCAACCAGTCCCCAGTTCTGACTCAGTAACCCTGGGGCTATGGGAGCTATGGAAGAAAGGCCCATTTTTGTGGTAGAAGACTATAAAGTTCACTGGCCTACGACTCAGGAGATTGGGTTTTAGTCCTAGCTCTGGCATTGACCATGGACACCCCAATCCAATCCAGTCCAGTTCAACTCAACAAGCATATGCAAGACAGCTAGTCTGGACCTGGGGTACAAACACAAAATCAGCAGCACCTCAGTTCCTACTCTCCAGGAGCCTACGTTTGATGAGCTAATAACCCTTTCTAGACCTTATTTTAGATCATCGATTTAGGAACCTTTGGGGTCGCCTAGTCCAATCCTCTCATCTAACTGATAAGGGAATTGTGGTCCACAGAGATGTGATGGTTTGCCCAATGTTACATTTGGAAGGTCCCTGATGCGTACTCGGGTCCTCTCTGACTCTAAAGCCAACTGAACCATGCTGATTCCTCCATTTATAAAATTATGTGGTCAGATTAGATAGCATAATGGGGATTCCTTTTGTCTAGGAGCTCCAATCACTGAAGTCCCTTCTAACTCAAATTGGGTGACTATGATTCTGTGATTAGAAGGGCTCTAAGATCCCTCCTGGCTCTAATGATCTGTAAGATGTACCCTGAGCCATCCTCCCTGCTCTTGAAGAACCCGTAGCTTAACAGAGGAGCAAGGGCACCTTATGAAGGGCATACACAAAACTAGCTAGCATTTGCATAGAGCTTTAAGGCTTTACATATTTTCTCGTCTGATCCTCACAATGACCCTGGTAGGTAGGTACTATTACCTTCCCTATTTTATAGAGGAGATAACTGAGGCAACCAGGTCTGCTTGTTCAGGGGACTTGCTCAGGGTCACCCAGCTAAGTGTCTAAGGCTGGATTTGACCTCAGGTCTTCCTGACTGGGCATTCAGCACTTTATCTACTATGGCACTTAGAAAGATTAGAGATGGGAAAGACCACTCAAGCGGTCCTGAAGGGCTTTCTGGAGGAGGTGAGCCTGGAGTTGGACCCTGAAAGATAGGGAAGATATGGACAAAGGAGGAGAAGCTAAAAGGGCTTGCTAGGGGCCAGCCAAGAATGAATGTGGCACGTGCAACAATACTGGACAGAGTTAGAGGGCCTGGATCTGAATCTCTACTCCTCACTCTGTGATTTTGGTGGGTCTTTTCCCTTCTCTGGGCATTCGTTTTCCTAATCTGTAAAATTAAGGGATTGTACTTTAAGGACCTTAGGGTCTCTTCTGTCTGTAAATTATGATCTTATGAGATTCCTGGCACTATTGGGGGCATCAAGGCAATCCTAAGATAGCTTCTTTAGGCCTCGATCCTCTTTCTCCTACTTGCTGCTGTAGAATGACTTGTGTGGTCTATATAGAACCAGAACTTGCAGGTGGAGGTTAAGGATGTGCCCTGATGCTGCCAGTGTCCTGCCTGCCCAATCTTTTTTCAAAATGGGGCTGGGATTGGCTCAGGTTCGGTCATGAAAGCGGGTCATTGATGGCTGTTGCTGCCATGGCCCTTAGTAAGCTCAGTCCTCCTTCCACCCCACCACTGCCATCATTATCTTCTCCTAACCTCCCTGTGGCTCCTAAGACCATTCTTTTGTCATGGTGCAGTACAAAGACAGCTGGTTTTAGAAGCAGAACATCTGAGTTCAGACTTTGGTTTAGTTCCTCACCACCTGCACGAGCTTGGGTAAGTCACTTCTTTCTGGGCCTCAGTTTCTTTACTTGTAAAGTGAGGAGGGCAGACTCAATGACCACCAAACTCCTTTCCAGTTCTAAGTAAATGACTTGAAGATCCTGGATCATGTTCTCTGATATTCCTTCTTTTTCCTGTTGTTGTTCAGTTGTTTCTCAGTCTTGTATGACTCTTCATGACTCCTTTTAGGGTTTTCTTGGCAAAGATACTGGAGTGGTTTGCCGTTTCCTTCTGCAACTCATTTTACAGATGAGGAAACTGAGGCAAACAAGGTGAAGTGACTTGTCCAAGATCACACAGCCAGTAAGTTCACAAGACTGGACTTAAACTCACGAAGATAAGTCTTCCTGACTCCAGGCCTGGCATTCTATCTACTATGCCACCTAACTTCCCTTTCCATTTTCTGGTACTCTCCAAAACCTAGTTTTCTCCTGAAGGCAGCTCATCTCTGGGCACCCTTACCACTGTTTGCTGTTCTTTTTCTTACACCTCCCTGACACCCAAGGGCCAGCAGGAGTAGTTGGTATGCTCATTGCTCCCTACTGCCACTTTAAGGCTCTCTAGTCACCAACACTCAGCAACCACTTCCTTTTGAGTTCCCTCGATTCTTTTCAGATCCTTGTTGTTGCCATCTTTGGACCTCCAAGTCACTCATTGCTTCCCAATAAATGCAGCACTTCTTTCCCAGACTTCTCCATCCCAACTCTTCCAATGACCATTGTCCCTTATCTACCTCAACTTTACATAGGAGTGATCAAACCACATAAAATACCCCCACCCCACCCCCAGCTCAACTGCATCTGTCCCAGGTGCTGGAATTTCTAGTTATGGTGGCTCTGACAACCTATCAATCAATAATAAATAAATAAAATAAAATCAATAAATATTGTCAGTCAGCAAGCATTTATTAAGTGCCTACTTTGTTTCAGGCACCGTGCTGAGTGCTGAGGATACAAAGAGAGATAAAAATCCCTACTCTTAAGGAGCTCACAATCTAATGGTGGAGAACATGAAAACAACTATCTACCAACAAGCCACAGACAAGGATAAGTTGGAAATAGTCAACTGTAGGATTATGGGGGATTGGGAAAGACTTCTTGCAGAAGGTGGAATTTTAGCTGGGATTTGAAGGAAGTTGGGAGGCAGACATAGGGAGGGAGAGCATTTCAGGCATGGGGGATAGTAAAAACCCCTAGGAACTGGGAGATAGACAAGAACACCAGTCTTACAAGAGCTTAGGTGAGGGCAGGAAATATTTATGTAGAGTTAAGAAAGGGCTGTGTTTCCTTCTGTTCCCTCCCCACCCCCTTCCCAACACCTCCACCCCACTTTCTCTTGGTACAAGTCATCAAAATATATAGATATAGATATATAGATATACACACATATGAACATATTTATTGATACCTTTTAAAAATACCATCTCTACATCACCCAGTGTATGTCTCTCTTCTCCTCTCCACCCAAGAACCACCCTTATAACAACGAATAAAAAAAGAGTGGGAGAAAAAGTTCAGCAAAACTAAGCAACCTATCAAAGAAGTCTGGTGTTAAGGGTGGGGCACCCATACTGTCCCCACTACAAAATGATTTTTAAAAGAGACAGAAAGGAAGGCAGAGAAAAAGCTTCCTTTTGTGACCTTGGGACCTCTGGAGAGTCAGCTCTAAGATAGCTACCCGTGTCCTCCTCCTTACTCAACCACTTATACCTGACAAAGCAAAGTCCTTCTGTCTGAATTTACTTCTCCAATTACTCCACAGGAAATGGGAAACTTTATTGGGGGGGCTTAAGGAAAGAACCTTAAACAGCCTTCTTTTCTTGCCTCTTGAACATTAGTGACTGATTCCATTATATATCTGGATTTACTTAGTTCTGTAGCTTCTTCTAGAGGAAAGATGCTCAAGTACTGGATTCCAGTTCTAGCTCTAACACTCATTCATTGTCTGACCCTGAGAAAGTCAGTCCCCTCTAAGACTCTACTTACCCATCCAGCAAATGGGGATAATTAGACTTGGATCACCCACTCCATAGGGTCATTGTCTTAGAAGTAGAAGTAAATCTTAACGCACTCCAGAGATGGGAGTTGTTATTAGCATCATGCTGGGGGTGGCCCCAAGGTTCCCATCTCTTCCTCTGGCTCCTTTCTCCCTCTATGGCTGTAGAGGAACCTGAGGATTCTGTGCATTTGGCTGACTGTGGTAGGTCAGCATGGTAAGTTGGTCAGGCTGTACTGAATACCCAGCTTGGGGTGAAGAAAGTCTCTCATTCTGCCTTAAGGAAATATATGGCAGCCTCTCTTGCACCCTGTGAAAGGCTGGTAGGGAGCCTCAATTGTACAGTGTAGGTTGGAAATAATCAACAGGGAGAAGGCAGTAGGATTATGGGGGATTGGGATAGGCTGGGACTTGAAGGCAGCTAAGGAAGTTGAGAGGCTGAGATAAGAGGGAGAGCACTCCAGGCATGGGGGATAGCTGGTGAAAAACGCTTACGAGTTGGAGATGGACAGTTGAGGCGAGGACAGGAAATATGTGCGTAGAGTTAAGAAAGGGCTGTGTTTCCTTCTGTTGTTCCCCTCCCCCCCAAACCTACACCCAGCACCCTGGGTTTTAGAGTTAAAGGATGCAGGTTCAAATTTCATCTCTGTTACTTACTACCAGCGTGACCTAGGCCATGTTGTTGGATCTCTCTGAGTCTCAGTTTCCATCTCTGTAAAATGTGGGGTTTGTTTAAGATGAGATTTAAGGCCTCTTTCAGCTGGAGATGCTGTGTACCAAGAAGATTTGGGGAGGTTTTTCTTTCTCCTTGTCTCTTGACAAGGCCAGGAGGCTCATTCACCTGCTCTAGGCACCCTAGGGGTCATCCTGGCTCCATTGTGATGGGAGAAGCCAAGGCCTCCCGGCCAGTTCTGCTGAGTGGGCAGCTGCAGGTGCACAGGCCGGGTGGCAGCGTGATGTGGATGACGAAGTGGCTGAGATCGGCTCCTTGGGGTGATTTATGAGAAGTGGGCATGATCGTGCCATCTGGATCACAGGCTGTGCTTCAGGGAGTGCAGCTTGTTGGGGAATGGGCAGCGCAGAAGGACATTCTGACCGGCTGAGGCAGAGAGGACAGGGAAGGCTGAAGAGGAGGAAGCAAAAGTGGAGATGCTGCATGAATTTCAGTACAGAGCAGCCCTAGGTAAGTGGATACCCACACAGGTGAGGGCTGCCTCAATCAGGCCTGCTGACATCCACATGGGCCCTGGCCTGGGACCTGCTGACCTTGGGAGAAGAGCAGTAGAATTAACACAGACATCCTGGCAATAGGATGGGCTGCCCTGGGCCCAGACTATCACAGTGGTGTAGTGGAAAGAATGTTGATTGAATCAGATGATCTGGGTTTGAATTCTGACTGCCATTTGCTACATAGGTGACCTTGGACAGGTCTTTTGGGGCTCATTTTCTTCCTCTCTAAAATGAGAAATTTAGATGACCTCGGATAGCTCTTCCAGCTCTAAAGCTCTGACTAACCCTAAACAAGCATATTCTCCTGACATCGTCTGTCCGTCCATCTCCCTCTGCCTTTGGAATTCTTCAGTTCTTTGAGATCTTATACCCTTTTCTCCTCTTACCTGACCACCTTGGCCTTCCTTCCAGCCAGCCCTTTCTCCCACCAACCCCGGGCCCCAGCCTTGATCTTCTCTGTAGGTAGATTTTCTGCCAGAGAATGAAAGCATACTGAATCTGGAGGCAGAAGATGTGGATTTTCCTACCTGCAAATGACTAGCTGTGTGACTGCGGGCCAGTCACTTCCTCCCTGAGTAAAAATTTTCTTGTCTTGTTCTATTTCTCTGGAAGCATGGTTCTGGGTAAAGCCCTTAGCAAGCCTTTCAAGTGCTATATGAATACAGCTTCTTCTTCTTATCAATAATGGCCCAGTGTGAAGAAGGAGAAGGCCCTCAGGCTCTGTGGATATGGAGGCCTCTGACTTCTTTTCTTCACTCCCCTTAGAGGGCAAAATCTTTTTTTCTGGGTAGATTGGAGAGGGGATCCTTGCTCAGATATGGATGAATTGGGTGCAATAACTTTGAGGTCTCTTCCAAATCTGAGATTCTAGATATTCTTACAATGACCTCATCCATCCTGCTTTTCTGAACATCTGTAGTCTTTGTCTTGGCCTTTCAACCTCCCTCTTCCCCATTTCTGATGTCCAAAGTCCTCAGCTTTCTTCCCACTTGCTTCCTCCCTCTTCAAAGTCTGTCCCTCATGTCTTGACTGCCAGTGCCTTCCCTGGCAGAAATTACCTTGTATATATTTTGCATACAACTATACGTGTCCATATTATTTTCCCTAATAGATTGTAAGTTCCCTGTGGGCAGGCACTGTTTCATTTCTGTATTTGTAAACCCAGGGCCAGGCAGAGTATCTAGCACATAGTAGGTGCTTATTAATTGCTTGCCAATTGATTGAAACAGTATTTTGAAAGCAATTGAATTGAAAAAATTAAAAACTATTTCTAGAGCTCCATGAGGGTTGTATCTCAGGAGTGCTTAGAGCTGGGCAGGCCATGTCTGCCCTAAGTGGGAGCTAGCTACTCCTAAGAACGGATGCTCTGGGAGGTCCTCAAGAGGCTTTCCTCTCCCAAATGATTGTTTTTAGTGCACGTCACCAGGAGTTGTAGAGATATTATATCATCCATGACATCTTAGTAAGATTTTATTTTTAAAATTTTTTTTAATCACCAAAGATTTATTTTTCTACAGAAAAGGGAAAAAAAATCTTTTCTATGAAAGGTACAGTAGAGCACTTATCCTGGAGCTCGGGTTCAAATTCAACATTAGACACTGACTGGCTGTGTGACTCTGAGCACCTCTGCCTGCCTCAGTTTCCCCATCTGTACAGTGGCGTAATAATAATAGCAGCAACCTCTCTGAGATGTTGGGAGAATCCAATGAGATAATTAATATTTACTAAGTGCTCTATAGATGATAGTTAATGTTATTATTGCTAATAATAATAATCACATGGGCAGGAGATCAAGAGGATTTGTTTTTTTTTTGGGGGGGCAGGGCAATTGGGGTTAAGTGACTTGCCCAAGGTCACACAGCTAGTACATGTGTCAAGTGTCTGAGGCCGGATTTGAACTCAGGTCTTCCTGACTTCAGGGCTGGTGCTGCCCCAATCAAGAGGCTTTGGAGCCTCAGTCCCAGACCCAGCAAAGACAAAGTTTTTTTTTTTTTAACTTCACAAGTAACTTCTGATCACAATGAATGAGGCTGAGTCAGCCGGACCTTAGAGAGGACTTAGAAATGAAGAACTGTAGAATCTTAGAAGTAGAAGGATGCTTTGAGATCATTTGGTCATTGATTTAACAAGAATTAACTAAGTGAAATGACTGTGTATAGGGCTGGGTGCTTGAAGAAATATGAAACTTAGATGAAACATGTTTCCCTGCCCTCATGGAGTTTGCAGTCATGGGATCACAGGATACTAGATTTAGAGCTGGAAGGGACCTTAGAGGGAATCTAGCTTACAGATGAGGAAACTGAGGCTTAGAGGGGTCCAGTGACTTGCCTAAGGACACCTAGTTAAGGTGCAGAGTCAGGATTTGAACTCAGGTCCTCTGACTCCAGTTTAGCACACTTTCTTCTGTACCAACACTGCTTGCCTAATTCTCCTGTTTGACAAAGGAGGAAGATGAAGCCTACGGAATGGAAATGACTGGACAGGAGTCCAGTATATCAGGTTTGGAAGGGACCTTGGAGGTCACCTAGTTTAACGCAAGGGTAGGGCTTTATCCTTATTAAATTTCATCTTCTTGGCTCTGGTCCTGGTGTTCTAACCTGGCTAGGCCTTTGGGGATGCTGACTCTGTCAGCGCTTATGTTAGCTAGCCTTCCCAGCTTTGGGTCATCCATGGATCTGATGGGCAGGCAGTCCATACTTTCAACCAAATCCTCCATTAAAATGTCTCACAATGAGTCACTGACACAGTTGTGATTCCCACCCAGAAGAATCCATAAATACAGCAGAACAAATCTGACCTCTCTTCTTCCAGATGATCCTTCTTCAGATATTTGAAGGCCATAATCAAGCCTATTCCTTAGTCCTTGGTATCTCCCCTACACTATATCTTCCTAATTCAGCACTTGTCTAGGCTCCAGCAGCCTCTGGCCTCCTTACCTCTTAGACTCCATTATAGGAAGCAGCAGTTTCACAGAATAAAAGAGCCTTGAGGACTTGGGTCTCAATTTTGATTCTCTCTGTATGGCCTGAGGCAAGCCACTTAAATTTTAGGGACTTCAGTTTTTTTTTTTTTTTTGCAAAACAAAGGAATTGTACTAGATGACATCTGAGTTCCATTCCTGCTTTAAATCTCTCATACATTAGGTCTAGGACCTCTGGACTATTCAGCAAGGGCAGATCCCAGGAGCTCAGAGTCTCTGAAACATGTCTAAAAGTCATATCCTATCTGTCCAGAAAAGACCAGAATCAAAGGTAAAAAAATCCTCTTTTCTATGGTGGTGGTGGTGGTAGTGGTAGTGGAATGTAGTGGGGGCAGAGTGGTGGTACAGCAAGGAAGAAAATTGTGACACAGGGAGAAAGAAAAGAAAAATAAAACCTTTGAGGAAGAGGCTTTGGGAATCAGTAGGAGAAATTTTTTTTTGTGATTCTAGAGAGCATTTTGTTACATAGACAAAAGGCTAGACAAATTGATTTCCTTTCAGATTGACTGGTCCTGACTAAATATGTAAAAATGTGATTGTGCCATTATACACACGCATATGCCCATATATATATATATTATATATATACATATACATCTAGAGAGAGAATATATATATAGTATGTATTTCTAAACGTATGTAGCTGATTGCACATGTATAACCTATATCTGATAGCTTGCTAGCTCAGGGAGGGGAGAGGGGAGGGAGGGAGGGATAGAATTTAGAACTCAAAACTTAAAAAACCCCCACAAAATTTGGAAAAATTGTTTTAATATGTAATTGAGAAGAAAAATGGAGATATATATGATTAAAATAAATATATGTAGTTATGCACATATACACATACATATTTATAAATGTGTATATACGTGTATACATACATGTACTATCCGTCTGACCATCCATCTATCTACCTATTTGAAAGCATGTTGTTAATTGGGTAAGGTTAAGATCCTTTCTAAAGTTCTAGAACACATTTGTATTATGGGGGACTGGAGCAGGCCCAGAGCACCTTGGCTGCTACTCTTCCTGCAGAAGAGGCTGGAGATCTGCTTCTACAGGGTGTTCCTAAAGTCTGGACACATGGGTAATTGATGGCAATGTGGAGTTATTGCATCAAGTTCACGTGAATCTTGCAAAGTGCATCAACCTTTGTATCACGAATGATAGAAATCGTATTGAAGATGCTTTTTGTTAATATTCCAATTAAATAAAAATTTCATTCATTTGATTTCTTGAAAATATGCATTTTTCCTATGTGTCCAGACTTTAGGAACACCCTGTACAAAGGTCATGGTGATGAGGTGTAATGGTAGTCCTGTGGAGAGACTTTGGCACATGTGCTGGTAGAGTGAAGGGTGAGAGGTACCAGACGGCATCTGAACAAGGAATAAAAGGCATGAGCCCCCTGGAGCCTTAGCCTTTCCTATTCAGTTGCTCTGTTTCAGTGGATCCCTCCTCTTGGTTTGACTTGTCCAGTGAGAAACAATACTTAAAGAGGAGGGATCTGGTACCCTCACTGTCTAAGGCTGATCTGTGGTCTCATGAAAAGGTCTCAGCATTTGCTCTTCAGTTTAGGTGAAAATTAATCTGTAGACTCTGATGTAGTGAGTTTAAAAATAAAAATAAGAAATTCTAGGAGTCTAGGAATCTAGGGGTCTGAGAATCAAAGTATGTACTAGGTTTTATAGCCATTCCAACATCAATACCCCAAGGAGTAATGAGTGACTTTCAGGGACCTAGACTGGAGCTAGCTGAGACAAGGATTCATCAAACAGTGATGCCAAATTTGGAGGTGAAGTTGGTTTGGACCTAGGCTATCTCAGAATTGAGCTAAGTATGAGCCCACTCTCCCCAGAAACCAAGATAATATAGGGGAGAGTGTACCCCTGAATTATTGGGGGAAATATTTTTGCTTTTGTCACTGTTACATCTTGGAAATAAGTATCCCTTTGTGAAAGCTGATTGATGTTAAAGTGGTTAAATGGAACTGGGGACACTAGTCACTAGTGGCTAACGGTGGGGGGAGGATATCCAGAACAGAGGCTTTAGCTGATGATGTTAAAGAAGAGAACCCTGAGGAGATGTAGCAGACATCGCTCTGGTTGAGAAAGGTCAGAGATACTCTTTACATTTGTAAGTCATGGGTTGATGATGGGTGTGTCAGAGTAAGTGACTCTAGTGAAAAGTTTCTTACTTTGTAACACACTAACCAGAGTGGGCCTTTGCATGTGTCAATGGTAGTTCCTTAGCTGTGCCCTGAGCTTGATGGTTGATGATGGACCAGACAGAGCCTTGAGGATTCAAAATCCTCAGTTATTGGCATCTGGCACAGGTGTAACTCAGAGATGCTGATTGCAGAATCCAGAGACCCTTTGTGTCTCTCCCCCATCCCCTTCCTCCTGGTGATATTTGCTCCTGGGCCAATTAAAAATATAATTCCTAACAGGCTGAGTTTGATTGGTACAGAGGTGATAGAGTTCCTGTTTTGCAGGTGAAAGTGAGAAGTAGAGGGGAGGCCTGTGGAGGGACAAAACCTGTAGTCTTGAGGTTCTAAGTGGCAATTTGGAGAGTCAGGCTAGATCAGGATTTCTGTCTATTTTGGATTTATTTATATCTTTATATGCACCAACTCTGGAGTTCAAATCCTGCCTCTGGCATGTATTATCTGAAGGCTCTTACCCTCCCTGGGCCTTCCTTTTCCTCATCTCTAAAATGAAGCGATTGGATCAGATGGTTTCTGAAGAACTCTCTAGCTCTTGGTCCTCATCTCACACTACCCAGGTGTCTTCTGCTACTTAGCATCTCCTCTTTCACCCCTGACTCATATGAAGAGGTGAACCTTCTCCTTCCATCCCTCGTTTTCCAGCAGATTGCCCCCTCTATCATCCCTACTCTTTCTAATCTTCTATCTCCAAGCCTCTCCTGGTCTACTGGCTACTTCCCTACTGTTTACAAATATAGCCGAGTCCCCCCCACCCCATCCTCAAAAAACTTTCACTTGATTCATTCATACCATCTAGCTTTCATCCCTCTCTTTTGTCGCTAAACTCCTTGAAAAGGCCATCTATACCTCTCTTCTGAACTCCCTACAGTCTGGCTTCAGGCCCCACCATTCAACCAAAACTCCTCCCTTCAAAGTTACTAACAGTCTCTTAATTGCCAAATCTACTGTCCTTTTCTTTTTTCAAATTTTATTTTAGACTCAAATACCAGAACACAAATATAGAAGAGAGAAAAGAAAAAAAAAACATCATAAACTTAAATGTTGGAACTTAAATACAAAGTAAGAAAAGAAAAAAAAAAGCATGTCATGTGCATAGCTCTGTTCTGGGTCCTTTCCTCCCCTCCCCTCCCCTCCCCTCTCCTTCCGTCCCCTCCCCTCCCTCTCCTCTCCTCTCCTCTCCTCTCCTCTCCTCTCCTCTCCTCTCCTCTCCTCTCCTCTCCTCTCCTCTCTTCTCCCTCTATGCTATTTCACTTGGAGATCTCATAAACCCCTATGTGTCCCTATGTTGATGATCTCAAATCTGCTTCTCCAGCCTTACTCTCTCTGCTGATCTCAGTCTCAAATCTCCAACTGCCTATTGGACATTTTGACCTGAATATTCTGTAGACATCTTAGACTCAACATATCCAAAATGGAATTGATTATCTTTCCCTCTAAACCCTCTCCAATTCTGAACTTCCAAATTCCTGTTGAGGGAACTGCCATCCTCTCAGTCACCCTGGCTTTCAACCTAGGTGTCATCCTTGACCCCTCACTCTCTCTCAGCCCCCATATCCAATCTATTGCCACAGACTGTTGATTTTAGTTTCATGACATCTCTTTCTGTCTCTGTCCCTCTCTTTCCATGACACTCTTACTCTGTCTCTTTTATCTCGTACACATACATATACATATATACCCACTTTCTACACATAACCAGTAACATTTTCTACTTTGGTGCAGGGCCTCATCACCTCACACCTGGAATTTTTCAACAGCCTGCTGGTTGGTTTGCTACAAGTCTCTTGCCACTCCAGTTCATCACTCAGTTATGAGAGTGACATTCCTAAAGCACAGGTCTGACCATGTCACTCTAGGCCCTACTCAATAAACTCCAGTGGCTCCCTATCACCCTAGGATGAAATGTAAAATTCTCTGCTTGGCATTCAAAGCCCTTCATAAATCTGCCCTTCCTCTCTAGGCTTATTGCAGCTTATGCTATACCTCCTCGCAACCCCCAACTCTGTGAGTCAGTGACACTGGCTTTCTTGCAGTTCTTCCATCTCCTGATTCCAGGCATTTTCAGAGGCTATCCCTCATGCCTAGAAACTCTCTCTCTCCTCATCTCTACTTGGCTTCCCTGATTTCCTTTAAATCTCAGCTAAAACCCTATCTTCTATAAGAAGCCTTTCCTAATCTCCTTAATGCTAGTGACTTCCCTCTTGATTATCTCCCATTTATCCTGTATAGCTTATTTATACATTTATATTGTCTCCTCCATTAGACTCTGAAGTTCTCAAGAGCAGGGACTCATTTTTGCCTTTCTTTGTGTCTTCATTGCTTAGCATGGTGCCTGACGTATAGCAGGCTCTTAATAAATGCTTATTGACACAAAGACTGGCTAGATGATCTCTAAGATCTCTTGCAGTACTAGAATTTTGTTCTAAGATCTCTTCCTGGCTCTGACATTCTAAGATTATGTGACTTGTCCAAGATCACTCAGAGGCTGGACTAGAATTCAGAACACTTGAGTACCAATCCCATACTCCTTGCAACACCCATTCCCCCTTTCTATCCCCACCCTGCCCCCTTAGTTTGAATTTGGATCTAAGGAAGATTAAAAGATGCTCTTCTCCATTAAATCTCCATTCCTTTTTCCAAGTCTAGTAGGAGTTCCCTGTCCTGGCTGCTAGGATGATTTGGAGACTTCAATTCATTCCCCCCAGAAGGTGGGTTCCCTGATTCCACTCATGTCTTGCCAGAACGGGCTCATTAAACTTGGGTAGCAAAGAAGCCTCTTAGCAGAGAGCCCTGTTTTAAAAATTATTTTAGGGTGGCTTCCAGGTTTTTGCTGTCAGGCCAATTTCCAATAACACAAATTCTCCTCTCTGCTTCCCCCACCTCCCTTCTAGAAACACATATCAAGCTCAGGAACTTTATTTCAAAACCTGAAAGGGCCCCATTGTTTATAGCTTTGGTTGTATCCAGACCTGTGTACCCTGGTGTGTCTGGAGGGTGGGGAGCCAGAACTCTGGGGTTCTCTTTCCTTCTCTTTGGCTCTTACTCTCAGGCTGAGATTGAAAATCCATGAATTTTGCAACAGAAAGAGTTGACAGATGTGCTTCACTAATATCTGGTTTCTTGGGTGTATGGATTAATTGCACCTGCATTTTGTGGTGCATATTCCTTTTTTTGGAGGGGTATGTGGAGAGGAAGTGATTAGTTTCTATGCTGTGCCTTAGTTTCTTTATTTGCAGAATAATGGATTAAAGTATTTCCTTATTTTTCATGCGCTTTGAGAAACTGAGATGAAGTTCATTTTGAATATTCAAGGGGAAAAGGTAGAATGCGATGGCACATGTTGACTGAATTTCTTATGGTTAGTAACATAGAGTCAAAACTAAGGTAGGGCAAACAGAAGTTTGCTTCAGGACATGAATATTTGAGGGTCCCATATCTTCCCAGGGATGGGACAGTTCCTTCTTGCAGTCAGCCACTGTCCCTGAACTTTGCCTTGAGGTCCTTTGTCTGCCTATGTACTATGTAGTACACATGCTGCCACGCCCAGGATCTTTTCACTGTGGTACTTCTCTCCTGACATCACACTCACACCCTCAACCTCTGTACCTTTGTGGGAAAAACCAGGTCTGACATGGGCCACCTTCTTTCCTGGAGCAATTCCTGTGGTCCTTTGCTTTGCTCTCCACACCTTTCTTTCCCACCAACCCCCACCCACCCCTCCTTAATATTTTTGCTTCAGGTGAAAAGATTTGTAGTTATGGCTCTGCCCACAGTAGTTTCTCTCTAGAAGTACCCACACTAAGTGCTTGGGTTGAAGGAACAGAGGCACTTTGAATAATTCAGGACTGTTACCTAGTGGAAAGCTGACTTTGCTGGTAATAGGAGTGAAAGTACAGTCTGGGGGGGGGCAGGGCACTAATTCCATAGGTGGCACTCAGCCAGGAAATTAGCAGTGATCAATGAGAGCAGAAAAATGAGAGAAATAAAGCCTGGATTATGCTTCAAGTGAACGATAGTATAGATTCTGGCCTTCATGAATGATGGAGCAGGATGGGGAAAGAAGAATGTGGCGTGGGGGAAGAGCACTGGATATGGATGGAGCCAGAAGACCTGGATTCAAATCCCAACTCAGCAAATTACTCCCTATGAAACTGTGAACAGTTCTCTTCCCTCTGAGTCTCAGTTTCCTCATCTGTAACATAAGGGGTTGGACTAGCTGGCCTTTAATAGGATCTCTCCTAGTTTAACAGCTTTGATTCCAGGATGAGATGACCTTGAGGCTCTCTTCTACCTCTTAATACTATGACTCCATGTAGGAAGTTAAGATGTTATTTATATTAAGAGCCTAAAGTGGACTTTTCCTTATCCTTTCTGATCTGATTCTACCAGCATGCCATGGAAGACTTCATGGACAGCCTATCTTCTTTCAGTGAGACTCCATGAAGGACAGTTGATGCTATCACTCCTACTTTTCTTTTCCATGATCTCCATTCCATAAAAGAACCAATGTGTCCCTGGGAGTCCTTGGCAACATACTCACCAGGCTCCTTGTGCCTTCTGGGAGGCCTGGTTTATGGTTTCAAATGATAGAACAGTTCTGTCTCTGGAAGTCATGAGCAAAGGTGCTTTTTAAGTAATGTGAAAATAATCTGTTGCTTTTGTAGCAAATAACACCCCCCAAATGTCTTTGATCCATTGATATAAATTTCTTTTACATTGAAGAAACTCTCTCTTTTTCTTTCTTACCTGTTTGCTTCCTTCCCCTCTCTATTTCTTTCCTTTCTTCCCCTCTCTTTCTTTCCTTTGCCCTTCCTTCCTTCCTTCCTTCCTTCCTTCCTTCCTTCCTTCCTTCCTTCCTTCCTTCTTTCCTTCCTTCTTTCCTTCCTTCCCCTCCCTTCTTTCCTTTCCTTTCCTTTCCTTTCCTTTCCTTTCCTTTCCTTTCCTTTCCTTTCCTTTCCTTTCCTTTCCTTTCCTTTCCTTTCCTTTCCTTTCCTTTCCTTTCCTTTCTTCCTTCCTTTCCTTCCTTTCCTTTCCTTCCTTTCCTTCCCTTCACCTTCCTTTCCCTTCCTTCCTTCCATTGTCCCTTCCGTCCCTTCCTTCCCCTTCCCTTCCTTCCCTTCCCCTTCCCCTTTTTTTTTTCCCCCCTTTTCCCTTCCCTTTCCCTTTCCCTTTCCTTCCCTTTCCCTTTCCCTTTCCCTTTCCCTTTCTTCTTCCTTCCTTCCTTCCTCCTTCCTTCCTTCCGTTCCTTCCTTCCTTCCTTCTTCTTCTTTCCTTTCCTTTTCTTTCCTTTCCTTTCCTTTCCTTTCCTTTTCCTTTCCTTTCCTTTCCTTTCCTTTCCTCCTTTCCTTTCCTTCCTTCCTTTCCTTCCTTCCTTCCCTCCCTTTCCCTTTCCCTTCCCTTTCCCTTTCCCTTTCCCTTTCCCTTTCCCTTCCCTTTCCCTCTCCCTTTCCCTTTCCCTTTCCCTCTCCCTTTCCCATTCTCTTCCCTATCCCTTTCCATTTCCCTTTGCCTTTCCATTTCCCTTTTCCCTTTCCCTTTCCCTTTCCCTTTCCCTTTCCCTTTCCCTTCCCTTTCCCTTCCTTCCTATCCTTCCTTCCTTCCTTCCTTCCTTCTTCTTCCTTCCTTCCTTTCTTTCTTTCTCTTCTCTCTCTCTCTCTCTCTCTCTCTCTCTCTCTCTCTCTCTCTCTCTCTCTTTCTTTCTTTCTTTCTTTCTCTCCTCTCTCTATTTCCTTCCTTCCTCTCTCTTTCTTTTCTCTTCTCTCTTTCCCCTCTTCCTTCCTTCTTCCCTCCCTTCTGTCTTCTCTCTCTATCTCTCCCTCTCTTTATTAGTTTCTTTCTAAAAAGGTTTAGTAATTGACAGAGGTTTGGGTTACTCTGCTCATAAAATGCAATCATGAGGACAGTGTGGATCAGTCATTTAGAATGGGAACCAAATGTTTTCTTCTTTATAAATCCATAATGTGGGACTTATCTCTCATCTGGTAAAAACCTCTTTCTAGCAAAATGTTCAGAGTGGGATTGCATTAAAAAGGAGACATCAAGTGAAATGTGCTATTTATGTGCCTCCCCCCCTGCTCCTGTAAGCGGAGTTACATATTGGCCTTTTATCAATAAACATCTCTACCTGTGGGTTTTCAAGACAGATTAGCAGAGAAGAACCATTATGGGATGAAAGAAGAGGGCATGCTGGGAGAAAAATGAAATCAAACCTTCACCAGTGCAAACACTTCCTTCCAGGATGATATTTGGGTTTTAATTTCTTTAAAAAAATAAAATACAAGATGTTGGAGTCGTTTGGAGATGGCCGACATATGCCCTGCAATGAGGCTGTTCTCCAAAGTGCAGCTCTCAGTGGGGTATTTGTTTAATTTCTATTGGTTTTGGGCAGCAGCCTATAATGAGGAAAGATATGGGCTGAGGCAGGAGATGGCAGCTGGAACTCCTTACCTTTTTGAACATCAGAGGACAAAAGCCTTTTGCATGTATGGGGGTTTTTAGTGAAAATTCAATAACTTTTGCTGCAGACACTTTGCTCCAGAACGCTAATAAAGATGAGAGCTCTAATAAAGGGGCCAAATTAGAGATTCAGACTATTAGAGATGAGGGCTTGGAAATATTTCTCTGGATCTGTGCCAATCTCAATTGTCCCAGACATTGAAAAATAGCCAAACATGGTATCCACTATGCCACTAATTTAGGGCCAAGATTATTTTAAGGGGACTTCTAACAGTGTTTGTTTCAAAAGCTCCTTCAAACAGGGAGCAGATTCCATCTGCATGGGATTAATTAAAGGGGACCTACCAAGGATAGTCTGTTGCTTTCCAATTATGTTAAAGCTTCCTACTAGCAAAGTCCCTTAAAGCAAAAGGGCAGACAAGAGTACAGATAAGCTCCTGCCCAAGTGCCGACATTGTTTTCTCTGCCTTTTGGTCCCCAAGAATGCTACACAATGGTCTGCGGCCAGATGGAGGGAGGTGCCCTGCCTGAGCCTGTGGCTTGGGTTGGGTTGGCCATTGCCTTTGTCTGTTCTTTGTCACTCCTGAGCTGATGGTGATCAATGGGGCCAGCTATGAGGCCCGACTGGGGCATTAAGGGCCAGTTTGAATTCCCCCTGCATGTGAGCAGATGTAATTTGTGGTCTGCTTGGCACAAGAGTAAGTTGACTAATTAGAAGTAACTTAATACCGTCCCACTGCTTGGACTCTCAAGTTGCCGGCACCCTCTGTGTAAGGAGGCCAGAGTTCCTTCTTTGCGCTTAGAGAGTCATGAATCAAAGCTTTAGCACAACAGTTCCTGGGGCCTGGGGCTGCCTATGTTTGTTTGAGCCACGGGGGCAAATTTGCTTTACTTGGAGCCCTGGGAGCAAATGCCTTTTCTAAAGCCCAGACTATATCTGAAACCTGCTTTTATTCAGGTAAGGCCAAGAAGAACAGCAGAAACTCTTGCAGCTACGTGGGAAGGTACTTGGCAGCTGTTTGGTACCTGTCACCTTCTGGACTGTGATGAGATAGTGTGGAGTAGGAGACAGTCTAGGAGACTGAAATGGAACCTGACTTCAGCTAGTCTGTGGGTCCGGGGGGAGGACAGGGAAACAGGATTTGAAACATGTAGAGTCTCTTATTATTGCTACTCCAATAACAATTGTTACATTGTTATTACATATTGTATTTTATCATATCATGTGATATCACATTATACGTCATATCATGTTATAATTATTATTCATATTAGTTTTATTAGAAACAACTTCGATCCTCAGTAAGGCAATTAAATATGTTTAGGCACTATTTACATTTAAATTCATTCATTTCCACAGAGAAAGTAACCCAGCACTTTGTCAGCCTGTCCTCTTGGCTCCCCTTGGCATTGTTCCCTGTCCATTCCTCTTCCATCCACTTCCTCATGTGATCCCATGATCTCCTTATTCAGCTCTTCTTCTCCCCACTTTGTACCCTTTGGAATTCTATAATGCAGTCAAGTTGGAAAAATATGAGAAGGGCAGAGAAAACTGGAAAGGACTTAATGAGATACTGGGAAGCAAGAGGAGAAGTTGAGCAACGCAGCACACCTTAATCGTGATCGAGTGAGGAAGAGGGAACGAGAAGGAATGCACAAGAAAGGGCAATGGGGACTTAGAGGAGGGACTGGGTACTTTCTATTTTCAATTCACCAATCAATCGAGAGACATTTCTGAAGCACCTACTATGTGCCAACCCTAGGAATACAAAGACAAAAGTGAAACAGTGCTTACCCCCAAGGAGTTTACATTTTAAATGGGAGAAAACATGTATCTCTAGAGATATATACAAGATTCCTACAGCACAAGGTAGCCACAAGGTAACCTAAAAGGGTAAGGCACTTTAAATGTAAAGAGTAGCATATCTATTCATTTCTTCTGACCTTTAGTGTTTGCTTTATAATTATTTCTTATCTGAGTGTGTGATATCATGGGCATAAGGAGTTCTCTGGGGAAGACATTTCTTTTACCAATGCAGACAGGCAACTATCTTGCAATTTATTGTTTTAGAGAATTGTCTGTGTCACCAAGAGGTTAAGTGACTTGACCAGGGTCACATGGCCAGTATTTGTCAGAGATGAGACTTGAATCAGAGGTCAGTTCTCTATCCACTATGTCAACCTACCTCTAATAAAACACTTAATTAAATTTAAAAAAAGAATGAAGCCAAATCTTCCCTTTTCTAGATCTCTCAGCAAAAACTGTTGGTTTTCTAGCCAGATTTCATCCTCTCCTGCTGAGGCAGGGCATCTTAGACTGTTTAAACAGTACCAGACTCACCAAGCAGGTGGGAAATTCAGTCAAACAACTGAGTATTTTTTTTGGGGGGGGGAAGTGGTGGAGTTGAAAATCTAGACATGTGATTTTAACTCTCCAAGACTTAAATTCGTCTCTTACACATAACTGGCTGTGTGATCCAGAGGAAGAAACAATCTCAGTGCCCCAGGTAACTCTCTAAGACCATACAGAGAAGGTGCCAATCTGCATTCACAGAGGAAAGGCCTCACCTATATCTCCCTTCACTGATGAAGCTAGGTAAGTCTGGTCTACTGCCAAAAATTAATGTAAGTTACAGGCATTGATCTGCATTGTTAGGTGGAGTTTTCACACAAATTACAAATGGCTAGTTATGGAGTGGGGAGTTGTTGAGTCTGTGAACCGGCATAATTTACACTTAAAAAATGCACACACAGGTAAACATACACACTCAACATGTGCACACACACACACCCAAAACAGTTTGCAAGACTGTCTTTTTCATTTGTCAATAGATTGTGTTGATGCCACCCATATTTAATATCAATATTGTGCCAGGAGACGCATAAGAGGTAGTGTCTTGAGGTGGACAGAAGACCAGCCTTGGAGTTGTGAAGCCCTGGATTCAAGTTTTACCTCTGGCACATAACAGCAAGTCACTAAACCATTAATTGCTTTATGTAACTCTAAGTCTACAATTTAAGGATAATTTTTGAATACTGGTTTCCACACTAGGAGATTTCCTAAATGATGAAATCATAGGATGGGGCCCTCCCTTCCAGGTGTACCAGCATCTCTTATTCTCCTTACACAAGCAGTGATACTTCCTCTTAGTGAAGGAGAATAATGATCCCATAGTCACTCCTGTATACTACGTATAAAGGAGCTTCTGATGGAGTGGAAGGAGATTTTGTGGGACTCAAAATCCTATGGATTAGATTAAATGACCTCTGAATTCTTCTCGGTAGAGAGATCTGGGAACAACAGAGGCTGAGCAGAATTGACTACAAATTTTTTAAAATTATTTTATTTTTGGAGGCAATCTAGATTAAATGACTTACGCAGGGCCACACAGCTGGTAAGTGTTTGAGGCTAGATTTAAACTCAGGTCCTCCTAACTCCAAGGCTGGTGCTTCATCCATTGTGCCACCTAGCTGCTCTAGAGGCCAACAATTTTAAATTAAAAATGCACACATATTTATAGAATATATTTCAACAAACACTGGTATATATAGACAGCATATAAAGTTGAAATCTAGGCATATATAGATGAAATCAGAAATAACTCCTGACCTTGAGGAATTCTGATGCTTTTATGAATCCATGAGTTCTTTGGCTTCCATCAATGAAGACTACAATGACTTCACATCTTCTTATCCTCCTGGACTCATATGTCTTTCTAAAGGATCTTACGTGTCTTTCTAAAGGATCTATGCCCAACACTCTGGAGTTTTCCTTCGGCATTTTTAGTGCTTTGTAGATACTTACCAGTGCAGCATTTCAATTGTCTAGTTTTTATCCCATATCCTCCCTATATGATTGACCCATGTCCTTTTCTGATCATATACAGCTTTAATGTTACCTTTTACATTATTTTTCTAGCACAAGTCACAAGTGGTTAATATGATTGTGCCAGTACAAGCCTACTATGTGTCTTTTCATTGCCCTATGGATCATCTGGAATTGTCATTTTTCTGAAATCATAGCGTGCCGTGATTTGCAGTCGTACAGCATCCCTGGGAGAATATCTCTGTTAAAGAGATGGGGCTTTGTGGCCCTGAGCAGCTTGGGAGAAGAGAGGACTTGGGCAGCAGGGGGTAAAGTGGGGAATATATTTTCTGTTTTCCTATATTTGAAGGGCTGTCATACGGAAGATGGATTAGATTTGTTCTGTTTAGCCCCAGAGGAGAGAACCAGAAGCCATGGGTGGAAGTTACAAAGAACAAAATTTAGACTTGATGTCTGGAAAAGCTTCCTGACAATTAGAGCTGTCTAAAAGTGGGATGAATGGGCTGCCTTTAGAGGTGGTGGCCTCTTTAAGCAGAGGCTAAATGACCACTTGCTTGTTGGCTACGTTATAGTAAGGATTCTTTTGGGGTATGACTCAAACTAGATGGCTGCTGAGATTCCTTCCAGCTCTTAGATTCTGTGATCCTGAGTATTGAAAATGTGGGACAGCTTCTTAAATCCATCTGGATTTCCTGCTATTCAATCCTTGATCCAGCTCATTGTCCATTTGTGGCACTGATCCAAGATACATGTAATGGTGGACAAACTCAATGGATCACCCATTTATATGCATCACACACACCCCTATATGTCTGCTTGCCTGTCTATGTAATTCCAAACAAGCATTTCTTTAATGCATCATTGTTGCAGGGATGTGACTCCAGATTCTTGAAGGTTATATGAGCAAAGCTCAAGGCAGAATTGTAAAGTATTAAGGGCAAGTAGGCCTTTCCCCAGAGTGGAAAATTTAGTGGGTCCAACAATTTAATACATATCCTCCAGCAGAGAAGAAAGAAGTAAAGGGAGCATGAGCTCAGATGAAGGCCAACAGGAGACTGGGAGGGGGCGTGGCTATAGGGACTACTGACTATTCCTTCCTTCTTCTCCTCTGGTTCCCAAAAGAAACCACCATCCTTTTTCTTCCCCAGAGTTTTTCCTTCCTCCCTCCTTTCCAGGTGTACCAGCATCTTTTATTCTCCTTACACAAGCAGTGGTACTTCCTCTTAGTGAAGGAGAATAATGATCCCATAGTCACTCCTGTACATTGTGCATGAAGGAGCCTCTGATGGAGTGGAAGGAGATTCTGCAGGACTCAAAATCCTATGGATTAGATTGAATGATTCTTCTCAGTAGAGTTCTTCTCAGTAGAGAGATCTGGGAACAACGAAGGCCAAGCAGAGTTGACTATAAATCTGAAGGGCCCATGTGATAATCATCATAGTTGTGTAGTGGAAAGTGTGCTATATTTGGAGTCAGAAGGCCTGGGTTCAAATCCAAGTTCTGTCAATTGTGTGAATTTAGGTAAGTTAGCTTCATCTCTCTGGGCCTTAGCTTCTTCACCTGTAAAATGAGAGAGATCTATCAAAGGGCCTCCAAGGTCCCCAGTATGGCATAATGGAAAGAAATCTGTCTCTGGAGTTGGAAGATCTGGGCTTGGATCCCATCTCTGACACTCCCCAGGTGACCTTGGGCAAACTTACTTTTCCTTCTTGGACTTCTGTTTCCTCATCTGTAGAATAAGGGGGGTTGTTCTAGATGGTATCTGAGGTCCCTTCATGCTCTAGAACAATAGTTCTACATCATGATCCTTTCAACTCTGAGATGCTATCCCCCAAGTCACTACAGGAATGAATCCTCTCTGCCACATATTGAAATCATGTTCATTCCTTTTTGTATTATTTTTACAACATGAATCAACCAAGTTGATTTGAGGACACTCTTCTTACTGCTTGCCCCAGCTGGTGCTTCTTGCTCTGATGCTGAAAGGTCTAGCAATAGCTTTGTTGGAAAGGATCTGAGTAAGATCCCAGAGGTAGCCTTTGTCTGCTATTTGTGTGCCAGCCTAATGATGACCCAGGAAGGCTGGTCTTTGGCTTAAACGATAGCATATTATCAACATGACTTGGGTGAAAGAAATGACATTAGATCTTATCTGAGAGATTTATCCCTGGTTAACAACATGGGTGAGTCATGTAATGAGGGTGAAGTTTGATAGCTGGGCAGTCTATAAGATGCACTGGTCACTATGCCATGTTGAATAAAAAAAAAGACCTGGAAGAAGACTCCTGGTGCCCTGGAAAGTTTTATGGATTACATAGATAAGAATCAAACATGATGAAAAGACATGAATGGTCCTCAATTTGTACCACTAAAGGAAGTATCCACATCATTGACCAAAGGAATTTAGAGACTTAGAGTTGAAACAGACCTTCAAGGTCATCTCCCTCATTTTACAGATGAGGAAACCGAGTCTTAACGAGATTAAATGGTTTGTGAAAAGAAAGCTCATATAGCAGTAGTCAGTGACAGAGCCATGGTTCCAATACGGCGTTCTTTCCCATCACTCATCTCTAGAAGTATGGAGTATACCTACTGACAAGGTGAGCCCAAAGTCATAGGGCAATTTTCAGCTTTGCTAGCTAAAGACTGTCCCAAGACTTTGGGAAAGACTCTGCAATTACAAATATGAAGGCCACTCTAAAATTGTTCGTCAGTCTCCTCTCCCTCAGGCTAAGATATCCAAACATAGCCAAGGGTTTACCTGGTCTTTGAACAGACAGTCAGGTAGTCAGTCAGTCAGCCAACATTTATTAAATACTTATTATGTGCCAGATACTGCACTGGGGATACAAAGAAAAGCAAAAATAGTGCTTGCCCTCAAGAATCTCATACTCTAGTGTAATGGTAATGGGTTTAGAGTCAGAGGACCTTTGCTTGGATTCTGGATCTGCCACTTATTCACTGTATGACCCTGGGCAAGCTTGTCATTTAACCTCTCTGAGACTCAGTTTCCCCATCTTCAAAATGAAGAGATTGCATGACTTCTAAGGTCTTTTCCAGATATAAATCTCTGATACTATGATGGTCAATGTTATTTTAAATTTTCCTTAATGTCCTGATATCTCTCCACTCTGGAAAGAAACTGGATCATGCTTTTTAGAGTGGCTCAACTTCCTGAATGGAATTCTTATAGGCTGAAGGAGAGTCTTGCCCACCCTATGAGAATAAGCACATGCTCACACTCAGAACTGGTTCCTGGACAGAATAAGCCCCCAAACTCCCTTTAATGACCTAGTTCAGCTGGAGGTACTCTGAGCTTCTCACCCCACAGAGCTGACCTGCCAATGATAAATACCATTTAATTATAGAACAAGGATTTCTGTCATTGCTCTTGGCCAAGCTTCTATTGCTAGAGATTAAACATCATCCCAATGCTACTGAATTACCTTTTTAAACCTATTATTTCAATGTGATTAACTTCACCTCTGTTCATTTAGCTGTAAGCAAAATCTTGTTTACAAGGCAAAAAAAAAGCATTCCCTGTAATATCGGCAATAATAATAAAAACGAACATTGCAAGAAAATAATTTATGTGAAAAACAGCAAAAAATGGCATTGATGCATGAGGTGCCTCCTCAATTAATAAAAAGAAGGAAATATTTAAAAACAATTTATCAAAGAAATATATACAGTTCATACATCATGCATTTGCAAAGAATGTACTAATATTCATTCTACAAATAGCTGTATGACCCCGGGATACTAATTCCTTTGTGTGTGCCTGGAATCTAGGTTGTGGTTACAAAGTAGGAATGGAATTGGGTAGTTGTGCACCAATGAAAGGCACCTCCGATGACAAAGAAATGTGCTTGAATTTGGGAAAGTGGTGGCTTTTATTCTAATTTATGCTGACCACTTTGAGGACTGCCCCAATGTATTCATATTTGTGGGAGACGCAATTGTTTGGGCAAGACCTGAACTAAAGTTGGGAATTTCACTATGGTGACCCTAGCTTCTGGAAGGAAGAGCTGAGGGAAACCCAGTGGGTTGATCTGCTTTGCTTAAGAACCCATCAAGGGAACAAGGGCTCTGTTATTTTAAAAAAATAAAATCTTTGAGGGTTTTTACCCTATTGCAGAAAGTTGTAAAGTGGGAAGCTGCCATGTTGGGAGGCCAAGCCCAGTGGCATCTGCTCCTACCATTATGCTAATTGTCAGTTCTGCTGGTGCAGGCGTTTGGAGAGAGGACCCACGGCTGTGTGTTGGCAAAAGAGAGACCGTATGTGTGCTACTGCGTACATTTCTTCCTAATTTATTTTTACCATTTTCTTTTATTGCTCTTCCAGATCCTCAACTCGCAGGAAGCTCTTTTACAGGGAGTTGCAGATAAATTAGCATTGGCATCATATTTCACAGTTTACAACAGACTCTTTCTCTCACACTTAAAACAATGTGCTTTTATAAGGAAAAAAAAACATCAATATTAGGAGAAAGAATATTTCCACAGATGGTGTCAGTGCCTTAGCCAGAGTTATTAGAATGCTCAACTCTCAAAACAAGCTAGAGAAAGGCCTGCGCTTGGCAGTATGGGATGTGAGTGCCTTCTCTGCCGGCAGCCGCAGAGACGGGATGCTGGGACAGGGAAAGATTGAAACAGATATACTGTAAGGCATAATGTAGTCTGTTGGAAGCTAGCAGTTTCTATTTCTACTTTCCTCTCCTATCCTTTCTCTCTCCTCCTTTTTCATTCTTTTTTTTAAGGGAAGGGTTCTCTTAGCTCTGTGCACAGTATAGAGCAAGAGTTCTGGGTCCATGGAGGGTGTCTGTAGATAGATTTGAGGAAGTCAATGAACTAGCAAGGGAAAAATTAAATTTTAATGTTAACTGACCTTTTAACTGAATTTTAGCTCTTACTTCAATTATTTAAAGATGTGATTCTGAGAAGGGGTAGATAGGCTTCGCCAGACTGCCGAGGGGGTCCATGACATAAAAGAGGTTAAGAATCTATCTGTTTGTTGTCTTGTTATTTAGAACTGTTTTGGGGGTGGACATACATGTGTGTACACATCACACATATATGTGCATACACATATACGCACACAATAATGTATATTTATTTCAGTAAACAGGCAGTTAGATGGTACAGTGAATAGAGCTCTAGGCCTGGAGTCAAGAGGACCTGAATTCAAATCTGGTCACAGACACTCCTATCTGTGTGACCCTGGGCAAGTCACCTAACTCTGTTTGCCTCAGTTTCCTTATCTGGAAAGTGAGCTGGAGAAGGAAATGGCAAACCACTCCAGTATCTTTGCCAAGAAAACCCCAAATGGGGTCATGAAGTGTTGGATACAACTACACCAAACAACAAAGATTTCAATAAACACTTATTAAAGCCTATTATATGCAAGGTATCCATACACATGTATCCAGTGAGACTATATAGATGACAGCAGACACAGTTTGCCTTCCAGCAGCTCATGAGTATGTGATGAAGGACATTTTAAAACACCATATTTTTTAAGAACTTCTGAATGGACAACAAGGTGTAGCAGAAGGAGCACTGGATCTGGCATCAGAAAACTTCAGTTCAAGTCTAGCCCGTTACTTATTACCCATCTGACCATAGGCAAATTCCCTAATCTCTCTGAGACTCAGTTTCCCCTCTTGTAAAAAAAGACAGTATTGGACTAGATTAGATTATTTCTGAGAACCCTTCCAGCCTCAGATACTAGTCATAGTTCTTCAGAATGGGGAGATACTTAGTCTCTGTGTGGACATGGAAAATTGTGAGAGCTTGAAGAAACTTGGAGATCATCCAGTCCAAAATTCTCATTTTATAGATGGGGAGATTGAGGACCAGAGACTGGAAGTGACTTACCCAAGGGCAAAGAATAAGTTGGTGGCAGAACTGGTTACTTGCAGTGTGACTACTTGTCCTCCATTGTCAGAATATCATGTGGCTGACTGCCAAGGCTTTGAAACACACCTACTCAGGACTTTTTCTTTGTTTTTATAATAAAAGTGCCTAGATTTGCTGATGGTTTTCTTGGATCCGATCTATAGAATCATAGAATGTCAAAGTTGGAAAGAACCTTAGAATGTAGAACATAGAATGTTATGGCTGGAAGGATCATTAGAATTTGTAAGATTGAAGGTCAGAGATGACAGGAGTCTTAGAACATATAATAAAGAATGTCCAAGCTGGAAGGGACCTAATAAAATGTGATGTAGGAAGGAAGGGATGAAAGAAGGAAAGAGAGAAGGAAGGAAATAGAGAAGGAAGGAAAGGAGAAAAGGAGGGAGGAAGGAGGGGAGAAAGGGAGGGAGGAGAGAAGGAAGGAAAGAGAGAAAGAGGGAAGGAAGGAAAAGAGGGAGGAAGAAAGGGAGAAAGGGGGAAAGAGAGAAGGAAGGAAGGAAAGGAGAAAAGGAGGGAGGAAGGTGAGAAGGAAGGAAAGAGAAAGAAGGAAGGAAGGAAAGAGGGAGGAAGAAAGGGAGGAAAGAGAGATGGAAGAATGAAGGAAGGAAGGAAAGGAGAAAAGGAGGGAGGAAGAAAGGGAGAAAAGGAGGAAGGGAGGAAAGAGAGAAGGAAGAATGAAGGAAGGAAGGAAAGGAGAAAAGGAGGGAGGAAGAAAGGGAGGAAAGGAGGAAGGGAGGAAAGAGAGAAGGAAGAATGAAGGAAGGAAGGAAAGGAGAAAAGGAGGGAGGAAGAAAGGGAGAAAAGGAGGAAGGGAGGAAAGAGAGAAGGAAGGAAAGAATGAAGGAAGGAAGGAAAGGAGAAAAGGAGGGAGGGAGGAGGGGAGAAAGGGAGGAAGAGAGGAAAAAGAAGGGAGGAAGAAAGGAAAGAAACATTTATTAAGTACCTATTATGTGCTATGTACTGTGCTTCATGCTTTGCCAATATTCTCACTTGATCCCCACAACCCTGGGAGGTAAGGGCCAGCATGTACAGTGTTACAGCTGAAAGATACTGTTGGAAATAGACTTTTACAGCAAGAGGGGATGTCTTTCAACTGCTTTATTTTACAGATTGGCAAACCAACAACCAGAGACATAGACATGCTTGATTCTTTTCTTACTGTTTAGAACATGTGCTTCAGAAGAGAGGAAAAACCCTTCCTCTGATCCCTTCTCAGATTAGGTTACCAGCTATAATATGCCTATGTGGGGGAAGAGAGGGAGAGAGAGAGAGAGAGAGAGAGAGAGAGAGAAAGAGAGAGAGAGAGAGAGACAGAGAGACAGAGAGAGACAGAGACAGAGAGACAGAGAGAGACAGAGACAGAGAGACAGAGAGAGTCACAGAGAGAGAGAGACAGAGACAGAGAGAGAGAGACAGAGAGACAGACACAGAGAGAATGCCAGAAAGACAGAGGCAGAGAGAATGCCAGAGAGACAGAGACAGAGAGACAGATGGACAGAGACAGACATAGAGACAGAGAGAGAGAGAAAGTGAGGGGGAGGGGCGGGGAGAATGCCAGAGAGACAGAGACAGAGAGAGACAGAGACACAGGCACAGAAAGATAGAGACAGAGAGACAGACAGAGACAGAGATAGAGAGACAGAGACAGAGAGAAAGAGTGAGCATGCAGTATCCAAATGAGTCTCTTCTCTGCAATGGAACAATTCCACTTATCCCCACTGAGGATATCCTCAGTTCTGCTGGAGTGGGAGGGCCTCCCTTGTTCCTGTACTCAATGAACCAAAGGGCCAGCTCTCCACTCATGTGCTTCCTGTGAGGTTTTTTGTGTGGCCAGAAACATCACCTTTGAGACACAGAGTAGAGACTGGGTAGAGTGGCTAACAACCAACCCCACTTGTTCTTGTTAGAAAATCCTCTAGTTTCCACTGCCGCTTACACCATTTCACTCAAGCCCTGGCCTCTGCTATGACTTGAGACCCCTTTTCACAGTGGAATAGCTGGGACTTAGTGCCTTTCTTCCTGGACCAGCAGCATTAATGGTAAATAATCCTCATTTTCTCTTTCATGTAATTTCTAAATATATGTGTGCATGTGTTGCGTATACATATATGTGCATATATATGTGTGTTGTGTGTGTACATATATATGTATGAGTGCATATATAATCATATGTTCTTTATACACTTCTCATATTCTGCAGCTTGAGAATTGTTCCCCCTTTGCACAGTGTTTCAGCTGCGTAGTTCATCTTTCCTCTCAGGGTGTTCTAATAGGACATTTTATCTTCCAGGATAATTTCCTGGAAACATGTGTAACAGCCCTGTAAATCACTGAGTTGGTGGAGTAAGGACTCTGACTTTGTTCCAGAGGCCATAGGAAGGCAGGACTGTTTGCTGGCCTCTGATGCAATTGGTGCCCAAGTCAAAGACAGAAAAAAGTGAAATGCCTTCAGTTCCCGATCTTTTCTTTCCCTCATCCGATAAACCTTCCTGAATCACCTCCTTTGTTCAATGCTTTGTTCAAGCATACAAAAGGTAAAGAAGGCCAGGGTCCATGCCCTCAAACAGCTTACAGTCTGGCAGGGGAGATTAGACATCTCAGATGGCACTATAGAATAGAATGAGATGACAGCAGTGCAGATTTAGAGTTGGAAGGGCCTGATGAGTTCATGTAATCCAGCCTTTACGTGGGACAGATGAAGAAACTATAGGCGGAGGGAGGGAAGGTGACTTGCTCTCCATCATTGGTATTACGGGGCAGAACTGGGATAAATGATTAAGATAGAGAAGAGATATGGGAGATCCAAGGAAGGAGCTCTCTCTTCTCTCCATGGCTTCATGGAAATGGTCGCATTTGAGCATCTCCAAGTCCCTCTCTCGTTCATCGATTCACTCACTCTCACACTCATTCACTTAGGCCTCATTTCATCAGCCTATATTTATCAAGTGCTGCTATGTGCTATTACAATCTCAGATCCCCCCTGAGAACCACAAGCCATTAAGACAACACCTCGGCGTCATTTGTTAATCACATCATTCTCTCCTGTTGACAGGGGGTACTCAGGGCAGTGTAAGGACCTGAGTGGGGGGGAGGGCAAATGAAGAGAAGTGGGGGTGGGGAGGAAGGAGATGATACTGAGAGGAGAGAAAGGGGCTCAGTAAAAGGAGTTATGGGGACACTGAAGACAAACTCCTTTCCCTTTACTCATGCAGGATTGGTTAGCGGAGCATCAACCATTTCCCCATCTCCACGCACCACATTCCTTCCCTCTGACATTGAGGAGCTCTGTGACACTGAGCACCTCAGTTAACCTCTCTCAGCCTCAGTTTCCTCATCTGTAAAATGGAAATAATGGGCAGCTCCTTTGAGGGCCACTGCAATTCTGTGACTTCAGTGGGAAAGGAAGGGGAGGAGAAGGGGTTATTAGCTGTTCAGCTGCTCTCCTGGCACTGAGCCAGTCGTAGAGAGGGTTGTGCCATCTCTGGGGCTGATTCTATACTTCTCTCTTCTATCACTGTTTCCGACACAGCTGCCTTAGTGCTCTCATTATCTCATGACTACATTACTGCAGTAGCCTCCTTATTCTCTCTCATCTTTAATCAGTCCTTTACATACCTGAGAAAATGGATAGTCACTCCCCTCCTCAAGAAGCTTCAGTGGCTCCCTTTTTCCTTTAAGATAAAATAGAAACTCTTCTTCTCTCTGGCTTTAAAGCCCTTCACGATCAGGCTCCAGCTAGCCTTCTAGAGTGATTACACATTACCTCCCCTCACTTACTTTGTTTCAGACAAGCTGTCCTTGCTGTTCATTACATGTGACATCCCATCTCCTATCTATGTGCTTTTGTATAGGCTCTTCCCCATGCCTGAGATATTCTCTCTTCTCACTTTTTAGAACTTTTAATGCTCATTTTCCTGGCCACCTCCTTCAAGAAACCTTTCCAGATTTTGACAAAACCATTTATGTTTATTTTGTATATGTCCTTATTTATCTTTGAACCTGCTATAACCCCCCTCCACCCACTCTCCTAGTAACATATAAGCTCCTTGATGCTAAGGACAATTAGATTTATCTTCAGTGTCGGCCACATAGTAGGTGCTTAATAAATGCTTATCGATCACTCGATTGGTCCAGAATTAGGGCTTGTGTCCAGGAAATTTGTGGTAGAGGTAGAGTAGAAAGAGTGTTGCACTTAGAGCCAGAAAAGCTAGTTTTGAAGCCAAGCCAGCCATGTGACCAAAGACACTCTCTGAAGGTCAGTTTCTCCAACAGTAAAACAGGCAGGCATGGATAGAAGGTTAAAGTTGAAGTCCAGAAGTCCTGAGTTTGAATTCTGCCTCAGTTACTGGTTATGTGACCCAACCTCTCTTAGCCTCATTTCCTCATCTGTAAAATGGGGATAAAAATTGCACCCACCTCACAGGATTGTTGTGAGGATCAAATAAGACAATATATGTAAATATATGTGAAATGCTTTGCAAATCTTAAAGTGGTATATAAATGTCAGCCGTTATTATTATTAAATAGGAGAACGATACTTTCATGACCTACCCACATAGTGGAGTTTTTTTCATTATGTATAGAATTTATTTCCCAGTTGCATTTCCTAAAGCAAAGTGGTCATAGCTATATAGCTGTTATTGTGAGGTTTTTTTTGTGTACGAGTGTGAGCAGTCATTATGATAATCTTCACGTTATCCCTGCCGTTCCTCACCCCAGGATTCTTTGGGGGCTGTCCCAGTATTGAGGTGCAAGAGGCCAAGTAATTGGCAATAAAAGCTGAAAAACCATTTCCTTCACAGGACTTTAATAATTGAGGCATATGTCTATAACTAACCCAGTAACTTAACTGCATGAAATAGTAACATCTGCCCATCCTTCTTCCTGCTCAGCTTGCACTTCTACAATCCACATTGCCCATCGGGCTCTTGGCAAGGACCTGCCATACCTTTGCTATGAAGCTGGCTCTGAATGGCCCATTATGTCTTGCTGAACTTCATCACTGTTGTGTCCCCACAGAGGGCAGGGAGTAAGGAAAGGAAAAGTCTCTTGGTCGGGAATGCCTGCCCTAAACAAAGGCATGATTTCTTTCCCCTATCATTTGCCTCTAATGGACATGCAATTAGTGCTTCTGTCGAAACTCATAAACTCACAAAGAGATATAAAGGATCTTAGGGGTTATCTAGTCCAACCCCTCATTTGAATAAAAAGGAAACTGAGGCCAAGAAAGACCCACAGAAACATGGACTCTCAGAGTTACACCTGAACAGGAATACTTTTTATAAAACCCCAGAGAAGGAATTCTCCAACCTTTCTTTGATGACCCCCATCAATAGGGAACCCATCAGCTCCTGAGTTATCCCATTCCAGTTTTGGACAGCTCCGAGTTTTTGGACGTTGAACCAAAATGGATTTCTCTTCAACTTCTACACACTGAGCCTATTTCTTCCCTCTGAAGCCAAGCAGAACCAGCTGAATTCCCTTGAGCATTTCAAATATTTGTCAAAAATAGCTATATGAGAACAAATGTTACTATCCAATGGTTGGTTGGTTAGTTGGTGTCCATTCTGAAAGAAGACTAAAATGGCATGATTGTTGGAGTCAAGGTACAGTATATGTGACTGTGGCTGATCAGACCCTTACAAGCTCAGAAGGTTCCACCACAAGTCGGGCACAAATAGCCCATGTGAACATCTGGGGTGGAGATGTCTCTAAATCTGTGCACCTCACATTTCATTTGAGCTACTGCAATTCTGCTTTGCTCATAGAGCACAGTGCCTTCCTTGATGCAGGCGTACCATACTGGGTGGTCCTATGCCAGTGTATTAAATGCCAGTGGTTAAATGATATGAAGAAATTCTGTATAACTATAATGAATAAGCTTGACCCTAGAGAAGCAATGAGAAAATGCACCTATCTCTCCTAGCAGAGGCGTGTATGCAAATGGAAATAAGGGTGTGGAATATTGCATATTCCTCAGACAATATTTGCGTGTTCAATGGTTTTATTGAACTGTTTTTCTCTTTTAGTAATATTTTTTTAAAAAGAGGAGATAATCCACTGGTGAGATGGAGGAGGGTTTTTTTTTGGTAAATGAATATGTAAACAATTGTTAAAATATTTTTTTTAAAACAAAAGATATCAATAAAAGTAAGATTCAGGTTTTTTTGTAAGATAGCTGCTGACTCCCTCCACCTTCACTCTCCCCCTCCCCACCCCTTCTAATTTTCTCCAGACAAAATATTCCCTTCAGCTGATACCCATATGGCCTGAGATGGACTCCTTTCAACATCCTAGTCATACCTAGTAACTTTTCACAGAGAATTTGTGGTGGAGGTAGAGCATGAGTCTGCATTCAGGGTTCTATTCACTAATATTACACTTACAGAGCCATAACTAAGGCAAGACGATCAGGGCTTTGCCCCAGGGTGTCACATTTAGAGTCAACTGAAAACACTTATAGTCCTTCAAAAGAAGATACAGCAGAACTTAGCACCTAGTTAGCAAGAAAAGTAATCACAATAGGAAATTTCTCTTTACTTCTCCATAGTAACTGTACTTCAGGTGAGCTCCTCCCAGGCTTGGCCCTTCCCTATTTCCTCCTGCTCATTCCATAGTCTCTGCAATAGCATCATCTTCGTGTCTTGGAGTCTTTAAAGGACATTTTTTCCTTCCTTTTTTCCTTCTGTTTTTTCCTTCCTTTTTTCCTTCCTTCCTTCCTTCCTTCCTTCTTTCCTTCCTTCCTTCCTCCCTCCCTCCCTCTCTCTCTCTCTCTTTATCTCTCTCTCTCTTTCTTTCTCTCTCTCTCTCTCTCTCTCTCTCTCTCTCTCTCTCTTTCTTTCTTTCTTTCTTTCTTCCTTTCTTCCTTTCTTTCCTGCTTGCCCACTGTGTAGTTTGTATTGACCCAGGAGCGAAAATGTCTGGTAAAAAGTCTTATCTTTAGCTGAACAGGAATGTAACAATTACAGGTCAGAGGACTGGCCCCTCCACCTGAAAGATGATGACAGCATGAAGTCCAAAACAAAATGGCAGAATAGAGTTTCACTGAGGTTTCAGAGTGATGGCTACCTGGAATTCCCACCATGAGTTCAGAGGTTCACAGCCTTTAGGAAGGGGGAGGACCACATTTGGAGATCATAGAGTAATAGAATATTGGACCAGACAAGAAAGTTGGGACCAAGAGAGTAGAAGGGACTGACCCAAGGTCACACAGATAAAGAGCAAAAAGCAGAATCAGAGCCCAAGTTTCCTGGCTCATAGTTCAGGCCTCTTTCCACTCTACCCAACTGTTTGTCTCGTGAACCATTCTTCTCACAGTAGTTACCTGCCTGGCCCATCATTCTCAGAAGGTCTGCACTTTGTTTATCTTACTGTATATCTGTGGTCACATACCAAACACATAGAGTATAACCTACCAAAGCTGTAAACACTTGAAAATGAGGGTTTCGGGTTGTAAATGTTTCATTACAGCAGGGTAATTGCAGGGCAATAAATTATGCACTATGTACATACGGCATGCACATATTAATTAGAAATGTCATTAGTCAGAGATACTTTACCAATATTAATTTGAATTAACATCTTCCCTCCATCTGGGGGTTAGTTTGGCCTGGCAGAACAGCAGATGTGGGGGCTTTGGGGCGTATAGATGGCAAAAGGGCTCCATCTGTAAGGAGGGCCCGGGTTTGGCCCGCCACAGAACCTGACTGCAGCTGGACAGAGGTGGCATGGTGTGATGTCAAGAGTCCTGGATTTTTGAATCAAAGTCCCCATGTTCAACTACCCGTTGTATGATTCACCACTAAGCATTTATTTAAGCATCTACTATGTGCCAGGTTCTGTGCTGGGCACTGGGTACCTGTGCAACTGGAAGTCAGCCACATACCCCTTCTGACCCTCAGTTTCCTTCTCTGTAGATAAAGGATTTGGCCTAGATAATGTTAAAGGTCCCCCCAAGGTCTAAATCCTATGACCCGATGGACCGTATTTCTCCCAAGTGAGGAGACCACCTGGGTTGGCCTGGGATCTGCCTCGGGGATTCTGGAAGGCAAGTGTAATTTTCATCATTATACAGGGTATTGCAAAAGTCTTAGTGCAGTTTTAAGTTATTAAAGACCAGACAAGGAATCTGGGACCAAAAGTATAGAAGGGACTCACCCATGGTCACACAGACAAAGGGTAAAGAGCAGAATCAGAACCCATGTTTCCTGGCTCCTGGCTCAGAGCTTTTCACATTATACCCAACTGTTTTTCTTGTGAACATTTTACTCATAGTATCCACCTGCCTGCCTGGGCAATACTCTCACAAGGTCTGTCCTTTTTTCTTTTTAGGTATAAAAACTTAAAACTGCATTAAGACTTTTGGTACATTGTGTGTATGTAGTAAGTGTATTATATGTAGAGAGTATATATTATATGTGTGTATATATATATAAATATATACATATAGGCATACATTTACACATATATACGTGTATCTGTATCTATAGATATCTCTATTACTATAGCCCTATCTATAGAGATAGTGAGAGAAGGAAGAGAGAAAGAGAGAGAGAGAGAGAGAGAGAGAGAGAGAGAGAGAGAGAGAGAGAGAGAGAGAGAGAGGCCTAATGGACACATCTTATCTTTCTATCTAGTAGTCTCAAGGCTCCAGATAGGGGTTGTCTCACCTTTATGTGCTGCCTGTGGCACTTGGTTGGGTATGAGTTCAGTTGTATCCACAAGCAGCCTTGGGAGAGAGTGATAGCTGTGCAGTGGGCTCTAGGCCATGAGCCTATTGCCCTTCAGGATGACGTGTCTTTGCCTCCCCTCATAGAGTCTAGATTTATAGCCCTTTCATCATATGCACATTCCTGTAGTGCTGCTCTTTATCCTTGCTGGATGAAAGCCTCTTTGGTCAGGACTCCACTTGGGTGCCCCTTCCTCTCATGAAAATAATCTCTATTCTCAAGTTTTAAAATACCACTTTGCTCAGACCTCTCCTTTGCCCCCATCACATTCTACTTTTTATTGGACTTATTGTTGTGTATATTGTAGCCGTCCTAGTAGAATGTAAGCTTCCTGAAGACAGGAGCTATACCACCACCTTTCCCAGCCAAGACCTTGCATATAATCAATGCTCAACAAATGCTTGTTGAGTTGAACTGGGGGCTAGCATATAGGATTATATCATAAATGTCCCTCTGGTCATATCTGGTGATATCTTTATCACATCCAGCTGGGAGAAATAAGGGAAGGCTTCATAGAGTAGGCAGCATTTGAGTTAGATCTTGATGCTTAGGAAGCCAACAGGTGGAGATGGTGGAGAGAGGGCATGCTAAGTGTAGGAAATAGCATGAGCAAACATGTGGAGGTGGGAAATCATTAGTGAATAAGCTCCTTCTGCTGAGGGACTGTTTCCTTTGTATATTTCTAGCCCTTGGCAGAGTTACTTGGGTGTTTAGAGATGTTCCTTGATTAAGTTGAATTGATATGTTCATTGGACATTGAGTAACCCATCATCATCGTTATCAGTAGCAGCAGTATAACTAGCATTTCTATAGCACTTTACAAATAATATCTCATTTGATCCTCACAACCCCCTTCCACTCCCCCCAGGTAGGCACTGTTATTTTTCCCAATTTACATATGAGGAAACTGAGGCAGACAGGGTTAAGTGACTTGCCCAGAGTCACACAGCTAGTGTGTGAGATTGGATTTGAATTCAGGTCTTTGCTTACTCTAGGCCCAGTGCTCTAACCACTGAGACACCTGGTTGCCTCTATCCTTTCTACTAATTCCCAATAACTAGATGTTCAGCTTTCTGTTGAAAGGGTACTCTCTACCACCTGAGGCAGTCCATCTAAATTGTTAGAACTCTCTGCCTTATATGGAGTTTGCCTCACTGTGACTTCAGCCTACTCATCCTACTACTGCCTTCTTGTGTAAGCAGGACAAGATAGTCACTCAATAAGCATTTATTAAGGCACCTACTCTGTGCCAGGCACTATATTAGCACCATTTTTCATAGGATCATAGTTCTGGAACTAGAAGAGACCTCCCATGCTCTCATCAACTCCCTCATTTTACAAATGAGGAAACTGAGAGCCAGGAGGTTAAGTCTCTTGACCAAGGTCATAGTTAGCAAATAGCAGAGCTGAGATTTGAACCCAGGTCCCTCTGACTCTAGAAGCAATAATCTTTTCTGTAGACTGAGAAACTTCAGCTCCCTCAGCTTCTCGCTTGGCACGTTCTCAAGTCCCCTCACCATTCTTCTAACCGTTGTTAAGGTGCATTTCGATTTCCTGGTTGTCATCAAAAATGTGGCAGCCAGAACTGGTCCTCACCTACATTAACTAATAGGAACATGGTTATTATTGCACTTGGAGATTTTTAAAGTACTTTCCTCACAATAACTCTTTGAGATAGGCAGATCTAGTATTATTAACTTCAATCTACGGATGAGTAAACTGAAGTTTTGATTGGTTAACTGACTAACTCATGATTTCACATAGCTAGTTCCTATTCAGGGCAGGGTTCAAACTCTGGCCTCTTGACACTAAGTTCCCTTGCTCCGTCTATTATAATGTGAAATGTATTAAGTGCCAATGATATTCAGAGCCCTGGTCTAGTCTCCAGGCCAAAGCAAAGATAAAGCATGGGTAGGGCCCCCTTATTTCCTTCCATCCCTTTCAATGGGGAGGCTCTTGGTTTATGCAGAGGCTGTTGGAGCAGGAGGGTTCTAAGGGCTTAGGGCCTGGGACAGAGAGAGGACTCCTACAGAAAAGGCAAGGACAGGTGGTCAGGCAGGAGCTATTTGCCATATGTCTAACGCTCCTCAGAGTGAAGCTGGGATGACCTTCTGCAGTCCAGGGATGAGGAAGGAGGAGAAAATATTGTCCTGGTTTTTAAGGCAGTTGCCAATTCGTTAGCTACGGTACAGGGGCTTATTATGAGGAAGGTGCTTTGTAAACTTAAAAGCACTATAGAAATGTGAGTTGTGATCTAGGGGGACAGGGTGACTCTTCCTGAGGGACCATTTCCCCATGGCCCAGAAGCCACTGGAAATCTACCATCGTCTCCCGGGCTGTTTTTGTGGATGGAATTAGCTCTGTCCCTCAGCTGGAACACACAGCCAGTGTAAAGCTGGGTGAAGACCCACCCTGGGTACTGAGAAGGCAAGGCAGAATGCTATTCTAGCGTTTCCCAGGATGCTGTCACTCCACTCAAGACACAGAAACTTCTTGTCCCTGCTCTTTCAGGACCCTCTTCCATCAAGGCTTCCCCAGAACCAATAGGCTACTCTGATCCTAGAACTTTGTTCCTGGTCCTCCTTCCTAATCCTATGCTGCTCAGGGGTAGCAGTAATGGGCTGGGACAAAATGAGGTTTTCCTCCCAGGGATTTTTACCTTTTCAATAAGCCAATGTTCCCCCTCCATTCTGCTCTTCCTTGCCAGGGGATCATATAAGACACATGAACAGGTTTAGCACATTGCTTGAACTTTATGAAAGGCCACAAAAGAGTGTGATGGATGGAGTGCTGGACTTGGAGTGAGGAAAACCTGGATTCAAATCCTACCTCAGGCACTTACTGTCTTTGTGACTCTGAGCAAGGAAAAAAAAAACTTCTATTGGCTTCCTTATCCTGGTTTCCTTATCTGTAAAATGGGGCTGTATGGGATGTTCAGGGAGGACTAGCGCCTCTGCTGTGAGGGCTTGCCAAGCCCTTTTCAGGACTACTCAAGCACCTTTGGTGTCTGCCTGTCACCATTGTGCTGAACTCATAGCTGTATGCCTGTGAAACCTGGCCAGTCTACCACGCCATGCCAGGAAACTGAATCGCTTCCATCTGAATTGTCTTAGGAAGATTCTGAAGATCACCTGGCAGGATAAGGTACCAGACACTGAGGTCCTTACTCGAACTAAACCGCCAAGCATTCAAACTCTGCTTCAGAGAGCACAAGTACGATGGGCTGGCCCATGTTGTTCAAATGCAAAATGTATGCTTGCCAAAAAAAACTTATGGACAACTCACACAGGGCAAGCATTCACATGGAGGTCAGATGAAGTGATACAAGGATACTCTCAAGGTCTCTCTTAAGAATTTTGGAATTGATTGTGTGACATGGGAGACACTGGCACAGGACCGCTCGGCATGGTGTTCCCACATCAGAGAAGGTGCTGTGCTCTGTGCACAGATTTAGAGTATCCACTCCCAATGTTCACATGGACTATTTGTGCCCAACCTGTGGCGGAGCATTCCAAGCTCATATTGCTCTGATGACCCACAGTCAGAAACATTAAAACTTGACTCTGGCATAGTGATGTCATTTTGGTCCTCCTCGAGAATGAAGGACAACAACCAACCAGCCAGCATGTGCAGTGGCCACACCCCAGTAAACTGTCTTGGAAGATGGGCTAAACCAGATATAGGCTTCAAACCCCTCATTGAGTTATGGGGATGTCCACCCCAAGCATGTGAAGACCTCCAGTGGAATGGGTGGATGAGAATACTTTGTTCTGATGGCCATGAAGGTGGCTGAAGCAGGTGCTGTGGAGCTCTAGAGCTTGGTCAGACATTAAAGCCACCAAGGTTATCCACTGCATCCTTGACCATCACCAGTCATCTTGACTTTTGTCTTACCACTGCACTTTGATGACTCTGGAAGACAGAGTGAGGCTGACAACTTTGCGCAGCTCTGTCTCACTTAAACACAATTCATGTACAAGTCAAGACATCACCCATGATGCCACTGGTCCCCTTTGAAAATGAAGGATCAGCAACAGCAACAAAATGGGGGTAAAAATAGTGCCTACCTCATCAGGACGTTGTGAGGATCAATGGAGATGACAAAAAAGAAAGTGCTTTGCAAACCTTACAGCCTAATACAGATGCCAGTTTTTTTATTACTAAAAAGCACAGGAATTTTGGGTAGTATACAGTTGTGTAATAAGATCAGCAAAATTCAGGTGCAGGGCGGGGTAGTACTAAGATTACTGGACTTTGAGTCTCAATAGTTGGGCCAATTGTTCGTCAGTTCTCTTTGGGCCTTGGTTTTGAGGTAGCTGGAGGATGCAGCTGAAAGAATGGTGTATTTGGAGTCAGAGGAGACTCCTGGCTCTATTACTTACTGGCTCTGTGACTTGGACAAGTCTCCTAACTGCTCTTGGTCTCAGTTTCCTCATCTGTAAAATGGAGAATTGAACTAGATAAACTCTCAAGTACTTTTCAGTTCTCCATCTATGTTATCCACTTGTGAAATAGGAGAGATAAGACTTGTCCTATCGACCTCCCAGACTGTAATGGGGAAAGCACTATAAGAATATTGCTGTTATTCATTTCACATAGTTCAGTCTAATTTCTTGAAATTGAAAACCCTCCCAGATATCAAGGTCAATTTTCAAGTAATAAATGTTATCTTTGTTTTTCCTGGGATCTGGTGCTAAAGAAATGGGGGGGGGTCTTTGTGGTATTCTGTCTTTGCTCTTGTTGCCCCCTCTTCCTGGAATCTCCTTCTTCCTCTCTGACCTGAATCCTTTACCCATCCCTTAAGGCCTAACTCAAATGACATCTCCTCCATGAAGCCTCCCAGCTGGTAATGTCCTTGCCTGTCAGACCTTAAATAGCATTTCTTTGGAGACTTTCTAAGGCGATTATGTAATATACTATATTAGAAGGGTAGCTAGGTGGCACAGTGGATAGATCCTTGAGCCTGGAGTCAGGAAGACCTGTGTTCAAATCTGGCCTCAGACACTTACTAGCTGTGTGATCCTACTTACCTCAGTTTCTTCATCTGTGAAATGATCTGGGGAAGGAAATGGCAAACCGCTCCAGTGTCTTTACCGAGAAAACCCCAAATGGGGTCACAATGAGGGGGATATGACTGAAACGACTGAACAACAATATATTAGAGCTATCTGTGCTGGTGCCTTTATTACTCTATGGGACCGTGGGCTTCATGAGGGTAGGTATCAAGTCTTGTTCAAACTCGGACCCAAGAAATTAAATGTAAGTAACTTGCCTGAGTTGATGCAGGAAATAAACTTTGGAGGTGGTATTAAAACATAGGTCCCCTGGCTCCAAAATCGGATGCTCTCTCTATTATACTTTTCTCTGAGCCTAGAGAGAGCTATGCTCTCTTTAGCCAAATCCCTTGCCAGTGCAACTACAATAGGCTTTCCAAAAGACCAGAAAAAAAATCCAGGGTAAGAATTAGGGGAAAAAAAATCACAGAGCAGTAACCCTATTTCACGGACCTTAGGCGGGGGCTTTGGAATTCAAGGGTAAGAAGCAGGAAAACATCAGGATAGGTTGACAGATGTGCTCCCAACATCTGTCTCACTCATAGTATTTGAAATATGTCCAGGTTTTCAGATGACTAGTTCTTGAAACCCATCTGCCAAATGCATTCCTATTTCCCATGCTGAAGACATTGAGTTAGCTCTGGGGCAACAACACAGCCGTGAAACATCCAGCTCAGATTCATTTAGTCTGAGAAAACTCACCCCTGAAATTCTCTAAAAAATCTGGTTAGATTGGCCCAGGGAATTGTGTGCCAGCATGGACTTGATCTTGCTTGTAAAATTCATCCTATTTCTTCATTTGAAAGGTACCCCGCTGTGACTCCTGTTTACATAGCACTTAATCTCATTCTTCATACAGTTAATCACGCTTTAGCAGACAATAACTCAGGGATGTGTCTTGCTTGCCAAACGGGGAGGCTGGACTGCCTGACAGAATGTCAGGATCTGCACTGAACAATGAGGGGATTGCTGTGGAAGGAAACGTGCTGGCACATTGCTCTGTCCAGTGGCGCTCAGTGCCAAGCAGTCTTCTCACCTCCACAAAAACACCCAGAGTGAAAGACAAAACAAGACCAAAAAAACTTGTGGATTTCTACCTACTACTCCTTGAGGCCTTGATCAGTGGGAAAGTGGGCAGCATTTGGAGTTAAAAAGTCTGGGCTTGAGTCCTTGCTTTTTTATTTATTTATTACCTGAAGTGACCTTAAGCAAAAATCCTTTCAATTCTTTGGGCCTCAGCTTCCTCAGGCATATGGAATATCCCTGTTGGACTGCCTCCCCAGCTTGGCACGTAGATGGTTACAGGCTGGGTTCCCATGGTGCCAACTCTTCCAAACTGCAAGGGTAGTCTGTGGGTCCATGCTCCTAAACCTACAGCCTCCACAGAGGCTCACAGATACAATGAGCTCAAAGTGAAGGCATTTACTAAGATGGCATAGCAATAATCCTACCATAAACTGGGCTACACTCTCACAAATATCTGTGTCATAAGTAGGAAGAACTGATGCAACCTAAAGTACACTGGTGGTGAGTCAAACATGTAGGGAATATATGCGGCCACGGAAATTCACGTCTCCAGTATGTCAAAGCTCGATGTTCTTAGTTTTGACATGGCATCCTCATCAAGCTCCCCCAGGCACAGTGTCTCTGCTGGGTGAGGTATTCAGCTGAGCTCCCTAGGTCTACTTCTCTCCACAGCTTGAGTCTCAGCTGCCAGAGCTATTTTTTCCCCCCAGAATTCTCTTCTCTGCTGCCAGGGATCTCTCCTTAGAACAGCTCCCTGACATGATTCTCTCTCTCTCTCTCTCTCTCTCTCTCTCTCTCTCTCTCTCTCTCTCTCTCTCTCTCACACACACACACACACACACAAAACCTACTGAACCAATAGCTTTGCAGTAGGAAAGAAAAATTCCCTTTTCCTTCTTCTGCTTTCTGGTAGAAGTGAATGGAATCATATTCCAAAGAGCTACTTCCTGTCTAAGTACCTGACTATCTCTGGGGGTAGCCAGTTTAGTCTTTTGAAGGCCACTAGAGACATGGCCTCTTTCAGTTAGCCAAAGGTGAGCTACCCTCCCAAATTCCTTCAGGGAGTTATTTCACACTTGCTAACAGAGCAGAGACTCACCTTTGTACTTGATTTAACATGGTAACACCTTGTCTCTTTGCTATCTGATCCCTTCTGTGATCTCATCACCTGGGCTTAGGGAGGATGGCAATCAGTTGTCAAGGACCAGCTTGTCTCCACCTCCCAGCCCTGAAGAAAATATCAGAGAATTGGGATAGATGGCCTCTAAGGTCACTTCAAACTGAATCTATGACTCTGATGCTAAGTCATGACATGGCGCCTTTGAGGTCCAGCTATTTGTAGAATAAACAATACCCAGAGGAATGGCTTGCTGGAAAAAATAGCTTTGAGATCATAAGGCTGAGTTAAAAGGGACTTAAGGCTCATAGAGAAGAAAACTGACTTCCCCAAGGTCACGAAGATGGCAAGTTAGCAAAGCTGATATTTAAACCCTGGTCTTTTGCCTCTAAATCTAGTGCTCTTCCCATGGTTCCATCATACGGACAGGGCATAAGAACCACCCAAGCATCTCCTACCAGGGTCAGGGGCCCGAAAACTGATGGCTTCCCAATAAACACATTGAATAGTCAAAGGGTTTTTACTAATTGACCACAGGCCACTCTGGTCAAAGTAGGTCTCTGCTTCCAGAGAAAGAGGCGGGAGTGGGGGACCATAGACACAAATAACTAGAGTGACTGTTGAGTCCATGGGGGCAGTTCTTGGCACCAAAGGAATTCTACCAATCACTGTGCTTATATTTGACCCAATGATGTAAAGCTCAAATAGAAACAGGGACACTAAACTGTACTGTGAATGATACGCAGGCTGCATATTGTCTTAGAAAACAGCATATTAACTTTATCTATGTTTTATTGTATTTTTATTTATTTTGTTAAATATCTCTCAATTTAACTTTGATCTGGTTTGGGCAGTCCTTGGGAGTGTTGTGGGCTCTATGTTTGATTCCTCTGCTCTAAATTATTACTGCCTGGAGTCAGCTTTCCCTAGACTGGTGCATCTATAAAAGGTTCCAGCCTTCCTCGATCCCTTTCCGTATAGAACCCCACGACTGTAATAGCTTTGGGTCCCTCTGAATGGGCCTGGAGCTCTGAAGGGCCAGGTCCCAGGATCTGCTTACATGTATGATTTAATTTCCCAGAATGAGAACAACTCTGGGATTCAAAGGTCGTAGTGAGAGGGAAACACATGTCTCCTCTCATTCTCTGCTATGAGTGAATGAAAGAGAATTCTACTGGTGCGTTCTATGCTATAAATAAACTCCATGGTTGAATGAGTGGGGGTTGTGCCTGCACTTTCAGACATGGAATAACTCAGGTGTTCACTGAGCATTGTCAGAGGTCTCTCTCTAGGAGTTCTCTGACAGTGAAATGCCAGGCCTTTTAGGCTGTCCAGAAGATGAAGAGACTGAGAATCAAATTAGTCCAATTCTCTCTTACCTTGATAGAAAGTAACTACTTGCTAATGCCCATCTTGGTGAGGTTTAATGTCTAATGGAACTCTGGCCTGCATGCAGAAAGAGAAAATGGCAATGGAGAGGGAGTGAGAGTCAGTATTAGGGAGATTTATTCTTTTTCTCTTAGTTTAACTATTGCCTAGATGAAGGATGGGGAACCTGCAGCCTCAAGGCCACATGTGGCCCTCTAGGTCCTCAAGTGCAGCCCTTTGACTGAACGCAAACTTCACAGCACAAATCCCCTTAATAAAAGGATTTGTTCTGTAAAACTTGGACTCAGTCAAAAGGTTTCACCTGAGCACCTAGAAGGCAACACGTGGCCTGGAGCCTGCAAGTTCCCCACCCCTGGCCTAGATACTCCCTGGAAAAGGGAGAGGGGGTCCTACTTATCTTCAATTAGCAAAAGGCAGGGAGAAAATCTTAAACTGTTACAGAAGATACAGTGATCGTGATTGTCTTTTCTCGCAGAATTTCCAATAACACATATTTGTATAGCACTTTCAAGTTTACAGAGCACTTTCTTCATAACAGTCCTGTGAGGTAGCTACTGTAGGTATTACTACAACCATTCTAGAGATGAAGAGACAGAGGCTCAGTGAGATTCAGTGCCTTGCTCAAGGTCACCCAGCTAATAAAGACTCACGTTCAAATTTAGGACTCCTGACTGCACTTCGCTCTGTACCTGATGCCCTACTTGAAAGTGCATGCCTCTGCTCTCCCCTCCTTTACCCTCGCATCAGGAGGTCCTAGCTGTTAATATCCTTGTAACCTCTATCCACTCTGTAACTATACTATCTCATGCTCCAAGTCTACTTGGAGTCACGTTCCAGCCCTGAGGCAGGGACCTTCCTTCTCCAAACTCCCAATTCCTCCTCCAGGGTTCTGTGGGACAGTGGATGATCGGGTCGGCCATCTGGATTTCTCATTAAAAACAAAAAAAATCATAAAAGTGCCCTTGAGTCCTATCCTGATGACAGGGCCACCCACTTCCCGTCATGTTAACATTTTTAGGGATGAAATGGAGATGGGTCTGCACAGCTGGATCCGTCTCTCAGAGGGTCTTTCCAGAACAGGGTATGAGGAGACTGTGGGCCGAAGGAAGAAAGAATGATTAAATGACAGTGAGTTCAGATGGGCCCCTTCCCAGCCCCCAAGTGAACCTGGTGCTTTCTTACCTAGATAGAAGCCACCCAAACTTTAATTTGGTCTGCATAATACCATAATAATCTGTCAATTCTGAATATTTCAAGACTTCAAGGATCCAAGATACCATATGAATTCTCTCAGCCACCCCAATCCCAAACAATCTACTGTATAGTTGACAGTCTCCATGGATTTTTGTAGCTAGAAAAATTCTCTGAGAGCCAGCCTCCTGGATCCTGAACATCTCCAAACTTACCTAGGTTGCTCCTTTGTGTATAAATACGTAATCTGTCACCAGACCAGTATGCAAAGTTTTTCCAATTAGTAGGAGCTGCCACAGCTCACGTTCCCCTCACATAGCCTTTGAGAGTCCAGGGGTCATGATGAAACATTGAGGCTCAGGGCTTTACTAGGGAAGTCAATTCAGTGAGAAAAAAAACAATGGTTCTCTGCTATGGTGTAGACCCGAAGGGTTCTTAACTAGGAGTCCACAAGTTGTGAACTGACCCAACCATTCTGGAGAACAATTTGGAACTATGGCCAAAGGGCTATAAAACTGTGCATACCCTTTGACCCAGCAATACCACTTCTAGGGCTGTATCCCAAAGAGAACATAAAAAAGGGGAAAGGACCCACATGTTCAAAAATATTTATAGCCGCTCTTTTTGTGGTGGCCAAGAATTGGAAAGTGATGGGATGCCCATCAATTGGGGAATGGCTGAACAAGTTGTGGCATAGGAATGTGCTGGAATACTATTGTTTCATGAGAAATGATGAGCAGGTGGACTTCAAAAGAATCTGAAAAGACTTACATGAACTGATGCTGAGTGAAGTGAGAAGAACCAGAAGAACGTTGCATACAGTAACAGCCACATTGTGTGATGACTGACTTTGATAGATTTGGCTCTTCTCAGCAATGCAAGCATCTTAGACAACTCCAGAAGACTCATGATGGAAAATACAATCCACATCCAGAGAAAGAACTACGGAGTCTAAATGCAGATCGAAACGCACTATTTGCCCTCTCCTTTGTTTTGTTTCTTCTTTCTCATGGTTCTTCCCATTGGTTCTAATTCTTTGCAATATGACTATGTGAAAATATGTTTAATAGGAATGTATATGTAGAGCCTATATCAGATTGTACTCCATCTTGGGGAGGGGGGAGGGAAGAGAAGGAGAGAAAATCTAGAACTTAAAATCTTATGGAAGTGAATGTTGAAAACTAATAATAAATTGATTAAAAAAAACAGGAGTCCCCAGATCCCCACAAGGGCTCCATGGATAGATTTCAGGGGGTATGTGAATTTAGAGGTAGAAATCTTTTCTTTGCACTAACCTCTAACTGAAATTTAGCAATTCCTTCAATTATGATTTTAAATACACCAAAAACATTATTCTGAGGAGCCCACAGACTTCACCAACCAGACTGCCAAGGAGATCCATGAAACAAAATGGGTTAAAAACCTCTGGCAGAGACAAAGATGTTGCTCAGTCAACGGGATTCTTCACTCATAAATAGGAATACAGAGTTTGGAGCTGGAAGGAGCCCTAGAGCTGATCTTGTCCTTTCTTCTCATTTTGCCAATAAGGAAATTCAGGCCCAGAGATGCTAAGTGATCTGCCTGTGGTCTCACACTGAATAAGCATTTCAACTGGGATACAGACCTAGGTTTCCTGTTCTTTTTACTTTCTGATATTGTGCATCAAAATGAATGCACTTTATAATCTGAAAAATGTCTGTATGAATGTAAGGGCTTATGGTATAATGGGGAAAGTATGGCTTTGAGGTCAGAAGACCTGGATTTGAGTCCTGAGTCTATTATTTGTGGGACTTGGGGGTAATTAATCTAATCTGGAAGCAGCTACCTGGTTCAGTGGATAGATAGAGTTCTAGGTCTGGAGCCAGAAGTCTTGAGCTCAAATCTGCCCTCACACACTTACCGCATGACCCTGGGCAAGTCACTTTACCCTGTTTTGCCTCAGTTTCCTCATCTGTAAAGTGAGCTGGAGAAGGAAATGGCAAACTATTCCAGTATCTTTGCTAAGAAAACCCCATGGACAGCATTGGTGTGCTATGGTCCACAGGGTCACGAAGCATTGGACCTGACTGAATGACTGAGAAACACTTTTTCTAAGTTTTAATTTCCTTCTATGTAAAATAAAAGGATTGGCTGGATGCTCTTTAAAAAGTCCCTGCCAATTGTAAATCCTAGGCTCTTGAGGCCAACAGGGGAGGTTGTGTGGTTAAGTGGCCACAGACCTGGGCTGGGATTCAGGAGACATGGGTTCTGGTGCTGGCTCTGCCATGACTTAGTGGTTTGACTTTGGGCAAGTCACACCCCTCACATCCTCCTTTGTAAAATGTGCAGGCTGCACTTCACTTAATGATCTTCATGGGCCTTCATAGCTCTGATATCCAAGGTCCTACACATGAAGTTTCCACTTTGCTCTGCCATTCTATGTTCCAATGCCCCTCTCACCTCCGGCATTCTAAGCTCTTCCCTCCTCTGGTCTAAGGTTCCTTCCAGCTCTGGCATTCTGTGTCCTATGCTTTGAGGTCTCTTCAGTCCTAACATCCTACAAATCTATGCTTTGCTTAACTGAGATAGTCCCAGTGGAAAGGATAAAGTTCAAGCCTGTTCTGAACCTGTCAGTCAAACTAAGTCACTCTGGATACTTGGTTCTTTTCTTCTTGCAAGGCATAGGGAAGTTTAAAAATGACTTTGAGAGAAGCTTCCAGGTCTTAGAGGCTGTGAACTGGGCTCAGAGCCAATTCAGACACCTCCAGGTGTTACTAACATTCTTCTGCTTCAGAATTCAAGTCTCAATAAAAATCTGGCAAATACTCACCCTAGCCTTTACAAGAATTGTCTTGATCTCTTCTGGGCACACAATGGCAAGATGTCTTTGATGAATAGCCTCCAAAGCAGGGGTTCATATTTTGACCTTTAGTCAAAGATGCCATTAGTATAGAATTCTACTTGTTATATCTGAAGGAGTATAAATGGTGGAAAGAATCTGGTCCTCAGCCATAGCCTCCAGTGTCAGCCTAGATACCAGAGTCAACTTTCTATACAGCTCTGTGTGCATCACTAATACCTGGATAAAGATAATAATGATATAACAACAATAAAAAGGATAATAATAATATAATAATAGTAAGGATAATACTGATGTCCTTCCATTGACAGTCCTCTAACTCATAGCCGGATTTGTCCCTGTGATGCATAACCATCTTTTTATGTTCTTCAACCTATCCATTCAATAACCATTAACATGTCCACAATGTGCAAAATACTGTGCTAAGCTTTGGAGGTGTCAATTACAAACTGCTTAAGACACAGACTTTATAAAGCTCACTGTCTTGCATAGGAGATAGGACACATATACAAGCAAGCATAACTATATGGTAATTATAATGCAAAATTGAATATAATTAGAACAGAAGACAGGAATGAAATGCATGTGTAAATTTGAAGGAAGAAAAGAAAGTTAATTTTTGATTAGGGAACTAGAAAAGATTTCACTGAGGCAGTGACATCTGAACTGAGTCCTCAAGAATGAATAGTTTTTGTTTGTTTTTTAGTTTCCTTTTCAAAAAAAAGTTTTACTAAAGTTTTTTTCTACTATCCCCACCATTTTGAAGTATCTTCTCCATACCCCTCAGTGATCCTTCCCAAATCACCAAGAAAAAAAAGCAAAGCAAAACCAGTTTATACATTAACTACATGTAAGAGAGTGTGCACCATGCTAACACCCATTATCCCCAACTCTCTTGTGAATGGGGAAAGTACATTTCCTCTTTTATCTGGGGCCACTATATTACAACTGTTGTTCATCTTTTGTTTTCAAAGAGGACCGATGACATCATGGGGTGATGTTTTGACTGGTATACCAACTGGACTTAAGTGAGGCAGGGTTGCACAAAGTTGTAAGCCTCACTTCTCTTCCAGAGTCACTGAAGTCTGATGGCAAGATAGAAGTCAAGACTAGTGGCAGTGACCCAGGATGCAGTGGATGACCTTGGCATCTTGAATGTCTGACCAAGCTCTAAACACTTCCCAGCACCTGCTGCAGCCATCTTTGTGGCCAGTGGAACAAATTGTTCTCATCCACCCATTCCTCCAGGGGAGGTCTTCACATGCTAGGGTGGACATCCCAGTCATTCACTGAGAGATTTGAGACCTGTCATTTACCCTTAACATGGGTTAGCTCCTCTGCCAAGACAGTTTACTGGAGTGTAGCTGCTGCACATTCTATAGCTTCTTGGAGCCACAGGTAAGAGTTGAGTGAAAGTAGACACCAAAAGTAGATGAGCAGCCCTGAAAAGGGCTTGGTAAGTCTTCACACCAGAGGTGCTAGCCCTCCTGAACATCCCACATACCCTGTCATTACAATTACATAGCTTTTGACTTGACTAAAGGGTTTCTTTAATTTCTGTTGTAGTTAAAGTGCGTGATGTTTTCCTGGTTCTGTTTGTTTACTTTACTCCATATTTATTTTTTAAATTTTTTCTATTCTTCTCTGAATGCCTGATATCCAATGTTTTGTAACATACAGTAAATATTCCATTATCTGTATATCACAATTGGTCTAGCCATTTCCTGATCGATAAATGTTCATTTTTGTGGCCAGTTTTCTTTCAGTTAAATGGGTAGGATTTTGTTAAGACAGAGCTGGGGAGGGTGGATTGCATATTCCTGGCATAGATAATGATGTGAACAAAGGCAAAGAGATGTGAAAGAAATCCTTAATGAACTGGTCAGCAATCAGAGTCGCCTGGACTGGCTTAGGTGTCAATCTGTGGCCAGGACATAGAATAATGCTTGAGGGTGAAGCAAGCATTAAGCTAGTGGCTGTGGCCTCTTTTGAGTCATTTTCCTCACTGGGCTTGGCCTTAGAATAGGTCATCCACATGCTGGGATGTGGATGCCTCCCTACCCAGAAACATGCCCCCACCCCCACGCATGCCTAGAATTCCAATATTAGAGTATCTCCAAAGACAAACATCCCTGGGAGGTGTCTCCTCCCAAGCACAGGGCCGACCTTGGGGCTTAGCTACTATCAGGTAACTTCTTACCAGGAATTGACAATCAGTTGAGAGAAATCCCCACGAGAACAACACTGGAGTCCTGAAGAAAGGGGTGCCAGGAAGGGAGGAAGGAGCTTAGAGAGAACATGGAAGGAAGGCAAATGTCATATCATTTTTCAATGATCAACTCAACTTAACTGGCTTTAGCTCAGATCTTGGCTCTGGTGCGCACTATCTCTGTGACCTTGGGAAAATCATTTAAACTCTCTGGGACTCAGTTTTCTCATCTGGAAAAAAGGAGAAGGCCAGACTAGATGGCCTCTGGGGTCCCTTCCTACTCCAGAGCCATGATTCTCTAAGATCAGCCTTTAAGGACCCGGTCCCGTTGTCCCCTCCATAGAGGTCAATTCCCTTGGGTTGCCTCTCCTAAGTGGAACTTTCTTTGTAACATGATGTACATAAAGATCCTAGCTCTGGGGTTCAGGAGTCCTGGGTTCTAGTTTCTGTGTGGCCAAGCATCTTCCCTCTGGGTCTCAGTTTCCATATCTAAAAGGACAATATTGATTAGATGGATCATAGAGTTCCATCTCCATACTCCACAGAGTTTGAATGTAAACCTCTTTAGTGTAGGGATTATTTTCATTTTTTATCTTTTTAGCTCCAGTACTTAATGCAGTACCTGGTGTGCAGTAAGTGCTTAATAAATGCTCATTGATTGATTCTTTCCAATTCTGACATTCCATGATTATATTTAACATATCAGGAGAAAGAAGCCGGTAGGAGAGAAAGGTAGGCTGATATTTACATATCTGGAATTATCCTTCATTCATGTCCCCCCTGCCAACCTTCTTCCTTTCCCCCTCTCTCTTTAGAGCTCCTTGAATCTGAAAGAGGAGCAATAGATAGAAGAGCACAGGGGCAGGAGTCAAACATTATATGCTGGGGATTTTGATTAATTTACAGCTAAAAATATAAGTGATTTTCTAGAAAAAAAAGTAAAAAAAGAAAACTGAAAATGCCACCTTATCGGAATAATAAAATTAAATTATAACAGGGCTGTCAGGGGCACGATAGGCAAGTGTGACAAGATGTAATCTAAGTAAAAACATTGGATCTGTCTGTTCATAGATCTAATAAATTATGGTAGAATTGTGTCGTTATAAATCCAGGCTGCCCAGCAAACCTAACAACTAATTCATCAGTCACTCTCTGAGAGATCTGACTCTCTGTTCCAATCGCTCTCCATGCAGATAACAAGGGGCCTTACAAATCTCCTGGTTAAATGTCATTTGTTTCAGTACCATAACATGCCACGGATCACTGCTCACACACAGTCACCCAATTATATTAACCTGCGCAGCGATGTGGTATGTAATGACATGACATTAACGCGGGCACTTCAGAGATTCCGACAACTTGGTCTTTCTCAGCGGAGTAAGGGCTTTCTTCCCCGGAAACATCTCAGCTGTCGTTTAAATGCAAAACAAAAGGCTGGGTGCCTGTAGAAACACAGATTAACTTCTCCCTAGTAGTATCTAAAATGCTTCATGATTTATCCTACGTGATCTCAGAGGAACTTGTGGGCTGATTTCTAATACAACATCTGAATTACCCCCAAACGATCATTATTTTACCAAATTGACAGTTTCTCACTTCAGTGTCGTCCTGGGGTTATACCTTAACGAGAAGATTTTAAACTGTATGAATATGAACCAGAGAATCATTACAGAAGACCCAGTGCACAGAAGAGGACCCAAGTGAAGCCCTTCCTCTTGAGAAAGGGCCTCTATTTATTATACATGACCTTTACAATTGGTAAAGTGCAGTGTTTCTCTGTGGATTTTCAGGGGAGTCTTAATGTGACAGTAAAGCCTTGTGACAATCTTGTCAGCTGTCCTCAGGGGCACACCTTCAGGGGTGAACTGTTTAATAAAGGGAGTGGAATCCCCGTTTCCATTTACTCCCCTGATAGGTGCCCTCTTCTTAGTCAGCAGATATTCTCCAAGCTACAACTAGGGTGGCATAACTAGGATTTTTCCCCAGGGCACTGGCATTGGTGTGTGTGTGTGTGTGTGTGTGTGTGTGTGTGTGTGTGTGTATGAGCAAAGGTGTTTCCTCTCTGTTTACCCATGTTTTTCCTCATAGCCCTTTGCTGGTCTATGCTATTGTGGCATGCGTACCTCAGGGAAACCCTCCCCTCCTTCTTTAATTATGGTGCCCCTCCCCACCCTTACTCTTATGGCCTACTTTCCCTCCTAATTTATGCAAGAATATGGGGCTAGACTCTGTAGGGCAGTAACTTCTAAAGTTTTTTGACTGTGTACCAATACCAATTAAAAAAACACAACCAATTTAATCAGACACCCTCAATATAATTATACTTGTTAGTTTTTGAATTATATGCATATACTATACTAAAATGTATCATGTACATTGAAATATAGACAAAATAGAAATAAGAAAGAGATGAAACTGAAATATTTAAAAATAATTTTATTTTTAACAGTACAAAAAACAAAAAAAATTATTTGTTAACAGTACTAAAATATTATAATATTTTAATGAGAGCAACATGGTTGAATATACTTCATTATCTTGTAAAATCTTGGTTTAACTTTTTGTGATTCAGTTCTCTTTTGGCTGACTCCTTCCTGCTTGGTGGTACTCGAGGGAGAAAAGAAAAACAATGCTCTAAGGAGAGAGGCATCAGGCCCTTCAAATTTGAGGCTGTCATGAGGTGTGTCAATATGATCCTCCATTCCTTTGTTTTGGCATTTTTTTCCTTTTGTTTTAAGGTGAAGGAGATGGAGGTTATGATATTGTGAGCTTCAGAAGGACAGGCGAGTCAGCCACTAGGAGGGGTGGGAGTGGAGTCTATGCTGGGGGTTTTAGTCAACCAATCTATATGAATGTCCTAAGGAGTAGCTTTCAGGACCCAGCTCATTCATTGCCGAGACAGACTCATATAGCAATCATGTTGCGTTTGGACATGAACTTGGTGGGACTAAGGCCATGCAGAAACTCTATTATTTCTGAGCCAACTCTCCACAAAGACTGAGCTAGTAGAAAGGACACTGTGCTCCCAGCCATTGGGGAAAAATGTTTGTGCTTCTGTTCTTGCTAAATCTTCCTTTATGAAAGATAAAAATCAAAACTAAACCCAAACCCCAAATCCATGTACTTTGGAATAGAGTAATTTGAAGGTCTGGTTCTAAGTTCAGTTTATTTCTAAATTTGGTTTTACTGACTATCATAGCTAAACAAGGGGAGAGAACAGCAGAATGATTACATCTGGATCAGGATACTGTGTGTATGTGTGTGTGTGTGTGTGTGTGTGTGTGTATACTTTATATACACACATATGATATATATCTATGTGTGTACATGTATATATGTACATGTATTTGTATATGTACATATGTCTATATATATATGTATACACATATATGTCTCAAACACATTTCTCCTTCTATCTTGGGCTTGTTTAGATCTGTAGTATAAATGTGTCTTGGTACAGTGAAGTGCTACATAATGAACTCTATCTCTTAATAATAACAACTTTTTATATCTTTATCATGCTTTAACATTTATAAAGCAGTCTCTCTTCAAAAGAGTGTGTGATAGGTAATGTATCACCGAAGGTCTAATTTTGCAAATGAGGAAACTGAGGCTCATAGAGCTGAGATATTCATTGACATGCAGCTAATAAGGGTCAAAGCTAGTGCTTGAACCCAGGTCTCCGGAGGGGAGGTTCAGCACTGTCTGTTATATCACACAGTAGCACTTAGGCTCTCACTTCATAAACAAGGGAACTCAATTGATAAGTACTTCGCAAACTATTAAAATCCTTTGGTCCACACAAATTAAACTCCAATGTCTGTATCTTCTGTATCTGTTATAGAGCTTGCTCAGGGCTGATCCAAGGGAAGCATTTCTAACAGGCTTACTGAGTGTGAGTAAGTCCTTGTTGAGTGATTGTGAAAGGTGAAAGTAGGCTTTCCAAGTTATTGGAATACAGGAGCTTCTTTATCAACGTTTAGAAGTAACAGTATTTCTCCCATCCCTCTCAGTGAAAGATTTACAGAATCACAGACTTGGAGCCAGAGCTAGAGATTTTGGTGCCTGGGGCAAGCAGTTCAAAACATGCTCCGAGGAGTCAGGCTCCAGACTAATTTCAAATCTGCTTTGTGATTCATGATTTGAAAATCTAGGTGAGTGGGAGGGGGAATTATTTACTATAGTAGCTTCTGGCTGAAGGAGTATATGTATTAAATTTGGGGGAGCTTTAAATTTGAGGGTCCTGGGAAAAAGCTTGACTGACTCACACTAATAGTTGGCTCTGACCAGAACTTCAGAATTTGGAGAGGCTTTAGTGATCATCCAGAACACCTCTGCTTTTACAGAAGAGGAAATAGGGCTAAAGACGTAAGATCACTTGTTTAAGGTCACATAAGTTAGTCATCAGCAGAGTTGGGTGGGACTAGAATGCAGGTCTTCTGGACACAAGTGCAATTTTATTGCAGATATAATCAGGACAGTCTGGTCCCATTCAGGGCCAATCCTGACCCCCACAAGGAGCTCATGGACCCAGCCCTGATCAGACAGAGTGTGTACCAGCAGTTCTGGACTCTTACAAAACCACTCTTGAGAGCAACGGGGCCTGGAATTTGTCAAAGCTCAGCATTAGACATGCTGAAGTCTAACCTCCAGTAACACAGCCCCTTCTGTAATTCCAAAAGATAAATACATTTGGCAGGTATCGGGTTCCCAGCTGCAAGCAGATCTTTTAAGGGCCCTGCTTGCTCTGTGCAAACAACACGGCTCTGGCTCCAGATTCCCTCTCTGCATCACTCGCTTGTCTTTGCAACACATTCTTTTTGACTTTGAATTATCTGTCCTGCATCACTATCTAGTAATTTTACAGCCGCATCATTATGTTTCATTTAATATTATACAAAAGGCTTTCCTCACAATGATCCTGTGATATATGTAGGTGTGTATATATATATATGTATACACACACATATATACACACACAATTCATGGATTATCCCCATTTTATAGATGATATTGAGGCTCAGAGAAAGGTGCAGTCTTTTCTCTTGCATCATGTAACTATTAAGTGTCTGATATGGGGTGTCTATAGCTCTTCTTTCCAAGTGGACTGTGCAATCCCTGAGAAATCCTTAATTTTCTCTCTTCCAATTCAGCTCCCATCTCCTCCCAACTCTTCAAGTACCTGGTAGTATCCTGGGCACGTCTTTTTTTTTAATTGAACCAGTGATTTAACTGGTATCGGGAACCCCCTGTGAGAGACTTTCCTTTCCCAATGCAGATGTGCACCTGCTTTGCAATTTATAGTTACAGATAATTGTTGGGGGCAGAGAAAGATCACACAGTCGCTATGTCAGTGGTGGAGTTTGAATTCAGTACTTCCTGACTCCAAGGCATGCATTTAGGGTTATTTCATGTTTCCTCTTGGACAAATCTTAGATGTTTAATAAATGCTTCTTTTTAAAATTCAATTTTATTTTATTTACATGTCTGCATTTTCCCCCTCCCCTTGATCGGATTTCCAAAGTTTTTTAAAATTGTTTGTCTTTACAATATTGTTGTTATGGTATAAATTGTTTTCCTGGTTCTACTCACTTCACTTCATATCAGTTCATACAAGTCTTTCCAGAATTCTTTGAAACCATCCTCTCCATCATTTTTTTACAGCACAATAGTTTTCCATCAATTCATATACTGTAATTTGTTCAGCCACTCACCTGTTAATAGGCATCCACTCAATCAGTTTCTAAAGCTTTCTCATAACAAAAGATGTATACATTTATATGTATATACAGATATCTATATTCCTATATCTGTATCTTTTTTTCTTTCTTTGATCTCCTTGAGGTATAAATCTAGTAGCAGTACCACAGGGTCAAAGGGCATACTCAGTTAAAAAGATTTTTGGACACAATTTCAAATTGATTTCTAGAATGGCTGGACTAGTTCACAGCTCTACTAAGAGTTCGTTAATACACCCATTTTCCCACAGCCCCTCCAGCCTTGTCATTTTACTTTTATGTCAGTTTTTCCAATCTAGTAAGTATAAGGTAGAACCTCAGAGTTGTTTTCATTTTCACTGCACGGATTATTAGCGATTTATAGCATTTTTTTCCATGTGACTATTGATAGCTTAGGGCCGCAAGGTGGCACAGTAGATAGAGTGTTGGACTTGGAACCAGGAAGACTCACCCATCTTCCTGAGTTCAAATCCAGCTTCAGACACTTACTAGCTGTGTGACCCTGGGCAAGTCACTTTACCCTATTTGCCTCAGTTTCCTCATCTGTAAAATGAGCTGGAAAAGGAAATGGCAAACCATTTCAGTATCTTTGCCAAGAAAACCCCAAAAGGGATCATGAAGAGACAGACATTATTGAAAAACACCTGAACAACAGAAAATTGATAGCTTGGATTTCTTCCCCTGAAAACTGTCTATTCATATCCTTCAACCACTTATCACTTGGGGGATGGCACTTTAAAGAAATATTTGATTGAATTCAACAATGATGCTCAGTGCCAAGGAACAGGGTCAAGACTTTCATGTCTGGAGTGGCATTGGGAAGGTATGGGGTGATATCCTCACTGCTCTGTCACAAGTCTTAAAATTCATTCTTTTGAGGTTTGTAGGCTGTTTATTCTTCTAAGATGTCTTGATGAATTTAGAGGTTACACCTTTAAGTAGTTGTTGGAATTAGCTACGAAACGAAAGAAGGGCACTGAAGAAGGGGTCAGAAAGGGAACAAACACAAACTTTGCCTACTTTATATTGGGTCTACAGAAGGGTAGAAGCACTGGACACATAGTCAAGAGCCCTGGGTTCAAATTCTGGCTCTGACATTTATCAGGTGTGTGCTGGGAACAAGTTACTTTAAACTCTTTGAACCTCTATGCCTTTGACTTTCTACCCCTAGATTAGCACAACAAAAATGCTTACACTACATTTCTTTCGGAGTTGTGAAAAAGTTCCTTATAAGCCTTAAAAATTCTACCTATAAAAATGCCCCAAGTTGCTAGTGCCCTTCCTCTCAGAAAGGACCTTTTATTATGTACATATAAAATATAAACATATAAAACATATATGTATATATATAGATAGATAGATATATACATATAGCATATATTTATATGTAGGCAACTAGGTGGTACAGTGGTTAGAACATTAGACTTGGAGCCAGGAAGAACTGAATTCAAATACTACCTTGGATCCTAACTGTATGACCCTGGGCAAGTCACTTAACCTCTGTGTGCCTCTATTTCTTCATCTACGAAATGAGAATAAAAATAAGACCTACCTCACTGGGTTATTTTGAGGATTAAATGAGATAATATATATAAACTATCATGCAAACCTCTAAGCGCTACCTGAGTTATCTGTCTATCTGATAGAGATGTAGATATCTGTGATCTCCTCTGATAGAATGCTAGCTCTTTGAGGACTGTTTCATTTTAGTCTTTGGATCACCAGGGCCTAACACAGGACAGGGCACTTAGTAGGAGTTTAATAATTGTTAATTGATTGATTTGGAGTCAGAGGACCTGGATTTGAACACCGGCTCTCATACTTACTAGTTGTGTGGTTTTTGACAAGTCACTTCATATCTTGAAGCATCTTTCTCCCATCCCTAGACACTGAGGCTCAGACCCCTGACCTGCCACATGAGCCCCCTGTCCACTGAACCCTCTCTGACACACTGTCTTGTTCCAGAGAGAGACTATAATGCTCAAAAACAAACAAAAATCTCCAAAGAATAGGAGACACTCTTTCAGGTCCAGTCAAAAAGCATTTATTAAGCACCTACTATATGCCAGACACTGTGCTAAATGCTAGCGGTACAAAGGAAAACAAAAGCAAAATATAAATATCGACAATAAAATGTCCAAACCAAAACCCAGTCCCTGCTCTCAAGGAACTCATGTTTCCAAATGCAACCCTCTCCTCCCTGACAGAAAGCATATCTCACCAAGGAGAATTCTCCTCGGGCAGAGAACAGATCCTGGGAGAGCATCTCCCTCCATACCAGGCCAAAATTGCTTTTAGCTTGATGGAGGATTAAGTTAAAAGCTGGGTGAGAGTCAGCAGAGCCCTTGAAGGAAGGGGCCAGGGTAGGTTTCTCAGTGAGAGTCCGTTGGCCATAAAGCCACTTGGTGCCAGAGTAGAGGCAGGCCCTGACAACACATGAGCTCCTCCTGCTAAGCACCCCCTCACCCACCCACCCCCCATGCTTTGTACCCTGTTAGTTTTGATTTGTTTCATGGTAAATTGGTCAGAATTTCAATTACATACAAAATGATAGACCCAAAGAATGTGTACTTTCCCAGACGAGAGAAGGGAAAACACCCTTCGTTATCAAATGACCTTATCAGCTAACCATCACACCCCCGCCCTCGCCCACATCCACACATATTAACAGGTATAGGGTGAGTGGAATTTTTTGGCTCCAGATTATATCCTCAGCCACAATCATCCCCTTGTGGCCCAAGTCAAGGGTGCCTTTGGGTGTGTTGAGAGCAGTAACAGAAACAATTGCCTCCCAGTCCAAGTCTGAGGATGCTTTCAGGTGCAGTTAGGTTCCTTTCAAATGCATCTGACCATGGGCCAGCTCTCTCAAGCTGCTGCAGATGGGTAGGTGGAAGGGGAACCATCCTGTCAAGATATACACAGGGGCTCCCAGGGAAGGTGGTGTAAGATCAGATGAAGAAAGATTCCTTGGGAGGTTGGGAATCACTTCCACCATGGAAATGTGAACTTCCTTCCCCAGTGGGATTCTTGCTTTTCTCTCCCTCCACTGCCCATCTCACCACCCCAGCTTTCATATACCCCTCAAGAGAATGTGAATCCCTACTCCAGAACGCTCCAGTCAGCTAACTCCATGTACTTAATTCTTCTGAGAGACAGTTGCGGTTGAAACACACATATACACAAAAGATAAACACACCATTGTTAGAGAAAAGGAAGAGGCCATGGAGTCTAATCTCTTCCTTTTGTAGATGAAGAAGATGAAGCCCTGAACCTTTAAGTGACTTGTTCAGGGTCAAATAGGTAGTAAGCACCAAAAATGGGACTTGAACCATGGTCTTCTTTCTCTATAGTCAGTCCTCTTTCCACTAAGCTATGCATAGAGATCTTCTGGAGCTTAATGCTACCTGGAAAATACTTTTCTTGAACCTGAACTAGGTGTCTGGATTGAATCTGAGTCTGGATTGAATTTTGATATATTGGGAGAGCCTTCTTATTTGAAAGTTGGAGGTTATTTCTTTGCTTTAATTTTTTTGTCTGTTTCCTACTGAAGCCCTCCACCAATGTCTCACTTTGGTAGTGATCCTAGGTTCTAAAAACGTTCTAAAAACCTGTTCCAATGAAGTGTATGGCAACCAAAGGAGCTGATTTCATCTTGGGTTGTATTGAGAAGGAAGGAGGCATAGTGTTCAGGGCCAGGGCCTTGACAATTCCACTGGACAGTTCACATGTGAAGTATGGTGTTTCATTTCTTGTGTCATATTTGAGGAAGCACAGAAACAGGTAGAGATACATCCAGAAGATAAACAGAATGTTGAGAGGATTGGAGACCACGCTATAAAAGATCATTTGGAGAAGCCGGGAATACTTAGTTTGAAAAAGAGAAGATGTAGGGGAGCATATGCTCACTGTCTCCTAGGATGTGAAGGGCTGACATGTGGGACAGAGATAGGCTTGCTCTGTTTGGCCTCAGAGGTCGGAGCTAGGAGCAATGATTGGTGGATGTTTCTGAGAGCCATATGTCAGGAGAAACTTCCTAACAGTTAGAGGTGTCCCTAGGTGGAATGGCTGCCTCCAGAGGTGCCCATCTCTCTTCACTAAAAGTCTTCACACAGAGGCTAGATAACCATATCTCAACAATTTTGTAGACGGAATGCTTGGTCAGCTAGATTCTGTGACACGTGTTCTACCAGGTCCTACCAAGTGGAAAAGTCTTTGAGTATGGGACTGAAGAATAGCCTAGAAGAAGTTAGGGAGACTGATCCCTAGAAGGTTGGCTACCAGGTGATAGACATTCTAAAGTTCAGAGGGATTGCAGTCAGGCATCCAGGCAGGAAATAAACATCTATTAAGAGCCGACCTACATTTGGTAGCTAGGTGCCTCAGTGGATAGGGCACTGATCCTGGAGTTGGGAAGACTTGAGTTCAAATCCAGCCTCAGACACTTACTAGCTGAGTGACCCTGGGCAAGTCACTTAACCTTTGTTTGCCTTAATCCATAGGAGAAGGAAATGGCAACTCACTCCTGTATCCTTGCCAGGAAAACCCTACGGACAGCACTGGTGTGCTATGGTCCATGGGGTCATGAAGTGAATGACTGAACAACAGTATGTCAAGCACTATGGTATGCAGTAGGGATGAGGAAATGCAAAAGACAGTCCTTGCCCCCAAGGAATTCACAGTCTAATGGGGGAGACAACATACAAATGACTCTGTACAACCAAGACATATGCAGGATATGTTGGAGATCATCAACTAAGGTTGTAGGGGTTGGAGGGAGTGCATCCTCTAATGAAAATATGGGTCCTTAAAGTTAAGTAGTTCACCTAGTTTACATTTCTATAGCACTTTAAGGTTGATCAAACACTTTTGTTAAAATGAGCCTATGAGGTAGGGAGTGAAAGTGGAATTAGCCCCATTTTACAGAGAAGGGAACTGAGATCGCTAGGGGTTAAACAACCTGCTAAGACTCCTAGAGAGGCTGTGTCACAGCTGGGACTCCTTCCTGGGCCTCCTGATTCCAACTCCACTGAACTTTCCACAACAAAGCAAATCTGCCTGTCAGAGTCCCAAATCTTAGTGCTAAACCTAGAACAGTTCAAGTCCCCGGGGCCACTTCACTGCAGGGTAGGCTTAGGACATGGAGGTAAAAATGCTTATACCCTTTGATCCAGAGATCCCACTGCTAGGCATATGCCCTGAAGATGTCACCGATAAAAAGAAAGGCCCCATGAACATCAAAATATTTAGAGCAACATTTTTTTAGTGGTAGAAGAGAATTGGAAACAAAATAGAGGCCTATTAATTGGAGAGTAACTAAACAAATTGTGGCACATGAATGTAATGGGCTATTGTTGTACTATAAAATGAATATGATGGATGCAGAAAAGGAGGGGAAGACTTACATGAACTGATGCAAAATGAAGTAAGCAGAACCAGGAAAATAATATATAATAACCACATCATTATAAATGAAAAGAATAACTACAAAACAATAGAAGATGAATGTTGTAAAATTATAAAGACCAAATGACCTCAAAGAAGAGATGTGAGAAGGCAATTCCCTTCCCTTCCCTTTCTCCCTCTCCTCTGAAGAAGTGTGGTCTATAAGGTCTATAAGTGGAATATTACATTTAATGACAGATTGTTTTTAGTGTATTGATTAAGGTTTCCTGTGTTTTTCCCTTTTCTTTTTTTAAAATTAAATTTATTTTTTGTTACATTTTAAATTTCAAATTGTCTCTCCCCTCTCCTTCCACTAGCAAAGGCCACCCTTTGATACACATACACACACATATATATGTAAAACCATACTATGTATACTTCTATTTATCAATTCTTTCTTTAGTGGTGGAGAGCAGTAATTACAACTTTGAATGTGAGTGGAACATCCTCTTACCTTTTCTTTTAGAAAATTCTTTGTTATAAAGGAAAGCTTTGTAGGAAGAGGAGGGGAAATGAAATGGGGGAAACCTAGGTAATGCAAAACCAAAGTATATCAATAAAATTTATTTTTAAAAAGAAATTATAGAATTAAAAATGCTGAAAAAAGAACTTTGAATTAGCATCTTGAACTGAAACTTTCTATTCTAGGTATAAACACTGGTCTGTATGCCCAGTTGATAAACAAAATCTAGCAAGGAAACTATTGAAAATTTGAATATACTTTGCCTCCCCTTTGAGTGCCCCTTTTCATCCACTCAAATGTTTAGTAAGCAACTATTATACCCTCATTTGATCTACACCACTATTTATTAAGCACTATCTGTGTACACAGCATTATGTTAGGTTCTGGGGGAGATACAAAGACAACTTAAAATCTGCCTGCCGAAAGTTCACAGAGGTGACAGAGGATTATAGGTTTAGAGCAGGAAGATACCTTAGAAACCAGTTAAAGGCCAAACTCCCTTATTTTACAGATGAGGAAACTGGGGCCCAGAATGGTCACTCAAGTAGTTGGTGCAAAATCAGGATTCAAACTCAGGTCCCAAAGTCCAAATCCAGTATTCTCTCCATCACACCACGCTCACCGTTGCGGAGAGAAATGTGGCATATTTAATGTATAATAGAGAATATTCATAGGTAATAATGACAAAATGCCTAAAATGAGAAGACACAAAGGCATAAAGTGAACAAAGTGTTTTGTGAGGGTAGAAGGACAGATAGTTCTGAAATTTGAAGGATGAAGGCCTTTGCTCTTAAAGGTGGTGCCACTTGAATTGGGACTTGTAGGATGAATGGGATGGTTAAAAAGTCGGGATGAAATTGGGGGTGGTGGAGAGAGCTTCAGGGGAAAACAGAATACGGTATAGTCCCTGCTGCAGCTGCTGCTGAAGATACTCCCTCACATTTATGTAGCACCTAAGGTTTACAAAGCACTTTACCTGCAACAACCTTATGAGGTGAGTAGTTAAGTAGTTAATAGGGAAAAGGCACGTGCACAGATATCAATATACAAGGTGGCCAATGATGTGTCATGAGTAATACGAATAAAGTGGTATAGGAATACAGCGGAAGCAGGGCTTATTTAGAGCTGGGATAATAATGATAAATAATAAAAATAAAATAATAAACATTTATATAATGCTTTCCACTTGACAACCTTCGAGCTCTCTTCCCTCTCCCCTCCACCGTCCACTGCCTCCTCCCCTTCATCACGATCCTCTTCTTCTTCAACCTATAGGAGAACTTACTGTATTGCAGATGGGTGGTGGTGGGGAGTCCCTGGGTGCAGTGACATGGGGTTAGTAGATGTCGACTCCCAACTCTCGTCCCCATCTGCTCCTTTCTATTCCCACAGCCTCTTCTCCAGTTCAAACCCTCATCATCTCCTACCCAGACTATTGCAATAGCTTCCAATCTGGTTTCCGGGCTGCAGTTTCTACTCCTCCAATCTATCCCATCTATGCTGCTGGATCACCTTGTCATATGCCTCAGCTCAAAAACCTCACCAGCTAATTTTCAAGCTTTGTTCTCAGACCTTTCCCACACCAACCCAATGATGCGACTTGTGTTGCCTTACACCTGCATCGTGCTTTGTTTGCCTGGATCTACTCCCTTTCCTTCATCTTCAATCCATCAAAATCCTATAGCCCTGTTCATCCTTCAGGTGCAACATAAATGACTCCTCCTTCATGATTCCTCCACTAATTACTGGTATCCTGGAAGGGACATTGGGCTTGGAGTCAGAAAATGCTCAAGCCCCAGTTCTACCGCTTGGGCAAGTCACTCAACCTCTCTGAGCCTTGGTTGCCTCATCTGTAAAATAGGGTGAGTAGTCATACTACTAAGGCAGCTAGGAAGCATGGTGCATAGAGCACTGGTCCTGGAGTAAGGAGGTCCTGAGTTCAAATCCAGCCTTTGGCACTTATTAGCTGCCTGATCCTGGGCAAGTTGCTTAATTTTTGTTTGCTTCTGTTTCCTCAACAACCCTACTTCCCACGGTTGTTGTGAGGATAAGATAAGATAGGATTGTAAAGCGCTTTGCAAACTTTAAAGTATATATAGATGCTAGTCATTGTTATTTATTATTAATTATTACTAACTGTAAAAGGAAGAGGTTGGATTAGAAGATGTCTTAAGATCTAGCTCTGACATTGTTTTCTAAGGTTCCTTTTAGTTCTGGCTTTTTGTGTTCTAGAGGCAGTTAGTTGGCACAGTGGATAGAGCTCTGGGCCTGGAGTCAGGAAGACTTACCTTCCTGAGTTCAAATCTGGCCTCAGACACTTACTAGCTGTGTGACCCTGGGCAAGTCACCTAACCCTCTTTGCCTCAGTTTCTACATCTGTAAAATGAGCTGGAGAAGGAAATGGCAAACCACTCCAGTATCTTTCCCAAGAAAACCCCAAGTGGAGTCACAAAGAGTAGGACATGACTGTATGACAACACTTTTTATGTTCTAAGATCCCTTCCAGAATGTGTTTTATGATAGCAGTCTCCACAGAGCCTCGGTAGGGATGATGGGACTGGAGCGAGGACTGGCAGGGATTTTCAGAGTAAGAGGACTCTCCTGGTCACTTCCACACTCAAACATAGATAGAAGCTGCTTCTTTCCTACATAAGTAAATGGGATTGGTAGGAGGCACAGAATTAATTTTGGTCCCTGTCACTGTTCACCCACGGTGTCATTGGAAGGAGAATGCTGGGGGCACCGGCACAGTCTGAGCCTAAGTTGTTCTAATGGGGCAAAGCAGGACAAATTTAATCCCTCATGGCTGTTCATCCAACACGGTCTCCTCTTTTGAAAAGTGTTATTGTCAGTGATTTTTCAGTCATATCCAACTCTCTGTGACCCCGTTTGGGGTTTTCTTGGCAAAGAAGTGGTTTGCCATTTCCTTCTCCCACTCATTTTACAAATGAGGAAACTGAGGCAAACAAGGTTTAATTGACTTGCCCAGGAACACCCAGCTGGTAAGTGTGTGAGGCCGGATTTGAACTCATGAAGAGTCTTCCTGATGCCAGGTCTGGCCCTCTATTTGCTGTTCTACCTAGCTGCCCATCTTTTGGGGGATAAATATCCCTGCATTCTTCAATGTCTCTATATCTTTCTGTCTCTGTCTTCCTTTCTTTCTCTTTCTCCTTTCTCTCCTATCTGTCTTTCTGTCCCCCTATCCTTCTCTCCTCTCTCTGTCTCTGTCTCTCTGCCTCTGCCTCTATCTTTTTCTGTCTCTGTCTCTCTATCTCTCTCAGACACACAGACATACAGACACACACACACACACACACAATCATTTTGGCTGAGATCTCTCAATCGTAACGAAGTTCTCCTGCCGAATGCTTTAACCGTTCTCTCCTCTCCTGCTGTCTCTAGCAGTCAAGACCATGACAGAAAGCAGTATGAGCACTGGGTGTGGAGGGGTCTCTTCTTTGATACAGTCCAAACTGTAAAGGTCAGGCTGACTCAGGGTATTGAGGTACAGCTGTTCCAAGACCCAGGCCGCTATGGGAGATTCCATCTTGGCTACATAGTGAAGGCCTGCCTCCCCCTGTCCCCCCAGCAGGCTCGAGTTAGAGGGGCCCCAGGTGCAGGGCTGGGAAGGGACCACTGAGAATTGAAATCCTGCCAAGGCAGAATCGCAGCTGTCCTGAGAGCCCTCGACATACAGTACATAACTGGGCCTCTGCTCAAGCATCTTTTAAAATAGATGTTCCCTCGGTCTCACTTAGGCATTGCGGATGTGCGGAGCCCAGAGGAGTGAAGGCTCAGGTTCATGTTGTCCAGTCACAGCCTGCACATCCCATGGGGGCTGTCTCTGCTCTGATCTCACTCGGTGCTAAGGTGTCAGCTTCCAGGAGGATCAGGTATCCAGGCAGGAGCAGCCAAGGCCAGTTAAAGGGCAGTGTTGGGCCCCCAGGGAGTGTAAATGTGTTGGGTAAGGGAGCTCTGACACCCAGTTAAGCTGTTCCATTTGCTCTCTATCAAAAAACCCTTTGGCGACCTCCACTTGTTTCAGACGACTCCCCAGCCCCAGCCCCTCTCCCTCACAGGCTGCCCTCAGTAAATTCCTCTCCCCAAGTCAGAGCAGAAGTCCAGTTTCTCTCTGTTACCTTTTCTGGGCAGATTGTACCTTAGTGTCTTCCCCTCCCCTTTCTGGATAGACTGTCCCCCAGTGACTCCCCTCTCCCTATCTCTGCTGAGGCAAGGGCTACACCTGGAGAAGGCCTCAAAACTGGCAGTGCTAGCTTTGGAAGGTAACATCTGTTCCATTTGGGCCAGGGGCTCGGACTGTGCTGTTTCTCCCTGGATACGGCTAGATTTCACAGACCAGAGGCCAGACAGAGAGTCAGGCCAGGTATTTCTTCTTTCTCCTTTCTCTCTCCACCCATGGTGTATCATTTCTGCCTTGGAGGAGGGTGGGGAAGGACAACAAATTAGTAAATCCTGAGTAAGGGCTTTAAGTTTGAAGCTGGGGATTTCTTACTTTATAGATTTAGCTCATGGTAGTAGAAAGGGCCCTGGAGTCAGGAGATCTGGCTATGATACTTGACCTTGGCCAATTATCTTTGACCTCTCCACTCTGTTGGAAAGGTACGTTATATGTTTTAAACAGTGCATAGATGTGAGTTCTTTTTGGTGGGTCTCCACAGAAGGGAGAAGGCAAAAGAATGTTTTAGCAAATATCACTTTCCTAGATAGTAGAAGAGCAAGGAAGACCTGGGAACTTTTAAAGTCTTAGTTCACAGGAATATTTTTGGTGCACATAAAATATACCCTGCCAGTGCCTTAACTTTTCTAGGGTCTTCTACTATGTGATTCAGAAGAATCTGGCATTAGAATATTCCTTTTAAGATGACCTTCTCTGTACTGAGAAGTAGAAGGTCCCAGCTCTGCCAACCACTATCTGTATAACTGAGGGTAATTCACTTAATCACTCTGGACCTCAGTTTCCTCATCTTTAAAAATATCTACTCTGCTTCCATTTAAGGACATTCTTCTCTGTGTCCCAAGATTACAAAAAGTGCTCAGGGAAGGGTGTGGCTGTGCAAGGCCCCACAGATGAGGGTTTTTCATGGGACACCAGATTTGGGGCTATAGAACCTCTGCCAGGACTGGAGTCCTCAGACCCTAAGAAAGACCCTTGACCAGCACGGTTCTTTTTCAATTCGACAATTTAATAAAAAAACTCAAACATTAATTAAGCAGGCACTGTGTTAGGCACTGGGGCTATAAATACAAAAATGAGAGATAGTTCCTCCCTATTAAGAGCTTGGCATCTAGGTGGCACAGCAGATAGAGCGCTGGGCCTATCGTCAGGAAGATCTGCTTTCAAATCTGGCCTCAGACACTCACTAGCTATGTGACCCTGGGCAAGTTACTTAATTGTGTTTACCTCAGTTTCCTCATCTGTAAAATGAGTTGGAGAAGGAAATGGCAAACCACTCTAGTATCTTTGCCAAAAACCCCCCTCCAAATGGGGTCATAAAGAGTACTACAGGACTTTAACAACCAAACAACAAAAGCAAATTGCTCACCCTAAGCAGGTTACTTACCCTCAGTGCAACTCTGTAAGACTATACATTGCACAGAAGGTACCAACCGGCATTGATACAAGGAGTGTTCTCTCTTGGGAGTTCCCCATGCCAATGATATCACAGATAAAGTCCCTATCCCTTCCTATACCTCTGTCCCTCCCTAGCCTTCTTCCTTGTCCCTATCCCCATCTGGGCCTTGCAAGAGAAAAGTGTCCTTCTGAAGTCAGACTTTCCATCCCCCATGTGATGTGAAATCTGTTTCACATCCTAGAAGATTACGAGTACTATTGACTCTTCTCCCCTGCACCCACTGCACACCTTCCTCCCCTTCAAAGATGTCAGAAGATCAGTGTATTAGTCCAGCCTTGTTCAAGATCACATAGGTGAGGTTTAAAGTAGTACTGTCTGGAAATCCACTTTTTCTGACTCTACTCCAAAGAAATTCTTGCTGACAAAGAGTTATACCACAAAGGAGTCTGGGACTGGGAATTGGGCAACCTGGGTCTTACTCCAGGCCCTGACACCTGCTTACTCTGTGTGTGGCCTTGGGTAAACACCTTCCCATCTCTGATCATCAGTTTATGCATCTATAAAACGTCCACCTCCATCGTAGGGAAATCACATGGACTCAAATGAGGCAAAAGCTGGGAAAATGCTTTGAAGAGTTAAAACATGGGACAAATGAGAGGCAAGAACATTTATTTCTGCTTTGTTATTATAACAATTGTTCCTGTCCACCATCTGTGATCTTCTTCATTTCCTGGGATTGGGGAAATTGGGTTGGTTTCCCACAGGAAGATTTAGGAAAGAATAGAGATGAGAGGGGCTTTAAGGCCAACTTGGAGAAAGTAGGAGACATGGGTGCCTGAAGTGGGTCAAGATGATGCCATCTTTTTCTTTACTTCAGCCTATGCCAACCATGGGCATTGATGGGAGACAACGTGAGCTGGCTGGCCTCAGAGTCAGAGAGAGTTCTAACATATACTGGCTGTGTGACCCTGGGCAAGTCACTTAATCTCTAAATATTTTAGACAAGTCTCTAAGACTATAAATTCCAAGAAGCTGTTTATCTGGATTGGCAGACAAAGTTTTCTCAATGAGAAATCTTTATACCACTGAAATCACAGATACAAAGAGAATGCCATCATGCCCTTCCTCGATCCTTAGCTCTTATGATACAGATATGAAAACACTGTACTCAGCTGTATCACAGAATTCTGGCACCAAGGTAAATTCAGTTGTATGTGTGTGTGTGGAGGGGGTAAAGATAGTCTATCCCAATGGTATAAAGTCAAACCAAGGGAGGTGCCAGCAAGTCTCTGAGCCCCCACCCTCTGAGAAAAGAAAGAAAAGCCAACAGGCAGGGGGTGGTGGTGGTGGTAGTAGTGGTGATGATGGCAGGTCTCAGGAGAAGGTTTCCATAGCAACGAAATCCTTGGAAGTGTCCCCTTGGGGCCGAGAAAGGGCGTGAAGGCCATCACTGATAGAGGCCCAAGTCATGCCTTGGGGACAGAGCTCCAGTCACCCTACCCTAGTGCCAACCATGCAACTGAGCTATGTCAGGACTCCCAGGTCAAGCATGAAGAGTTGCTGGCTGCTCTCAGCAAGAAAGACACACTTTTCACATCTCTATGAAAGGGGATGAGTAATGTTCTATGGCATGTATAACTCTTTCCTGTGTAGCCATTAAAATCCCAGGTGTTTGGGGTGGGGAACTGCTTAGACAGCCCCTAATTAAGCAGTGGATGAGATGAAAGCAAAATAGAGTAAGTTAATTTTATTCTATTAATCTGCTATCTGAACTACTAGTCAAAAATCAAACAGGAAACAGATTGAAAACAAATTAATCTGACAAGGAAATGGATATTTGAGTGAAAATTCTGCTTAAAACAATAATTTATCATGTTGCAGAAGAAAATTGTTAGGCTCCGCAAAACCCAGATCAGAGGCATTTTCGCTGAAACAAGGGAATTCTTCATTTCCCAGAAACTGAAAAACCTTGGGAAGAGCCAGCTTGCATGAGAGTGCACGCGAGAGCGTGAGCGCGCGCGCGCGCGCACACACACACACACACACACACACATATGCCTTGCTTTGCTGAGAAGACATTGCAGAAAAAAGCCTTCCTGGTGGAAGGATTAAACCCCACCCATTGCAAAGTCAAGCTGTGCTCTCTCCTTCAAACTGGGCTTTACAGTGTGAACGCAGGAACCTATACTGAGAGATCCCCCTACCACTCCCATTAAAGATCTCCATCCTCCAGGGCAAAAAGAGAGTTCATATGATCTGGCCAAAGAAACAGAAACCTTCATATTCTAACCATGCTTGAAAGCATAGGCAGAAGTTGCACTAAAAAGTAAAGAAAAAACACAACAAAATTATCCAGATAATGGGGGAAGGGGATATAGTTAGGTGACATTTTATATCTTATTAAGAAAAGAGAAGCTATAAGAGTTCCTATTTATTGGCCTGATTTTCCTAGGTGAATCAAATTCATTAATTCATCCATCCATCCATCCATCCATCCATCCATCCATCCATCCATTCATCTATCCATCCTCCTAAAAAACATTTATTAAGCATTTACAATATGCAAGGCACTGTGCCGGGTACTATGGAAACCAAAACATCATCCCTTTCTCTCAAGAAGCTTATAGTCTAATAGGATATTAGGCTACCTCTCCTTTCCTTAGATTATACAGATATGATTGTGATATCTCCTGTTCCTCAATAAATCTGGGCTTTGGAGAAGAACAATCACTCCTTTTGTCCTCACATAGCCTCACATAGGCTCTTAAATTTGCAGATTCACACATGGGCAACTCGATAAAAGTGACCCCTAAGGAGATTCCAAAATTAATAATAGTTAATTATAAAGCAATTTGTGGTTTGTGAAGCACTTAACCTACATTATTATCTCACTTGATACTCACAATGATCCTGGGTTAGGTGCTGTCTTTATCCCCATTTTACAGATGGAGAAGTGGATTCTGAGAAAGGTTAAGTGATTTTTCCTGGGTCACATCTGGTAAATATCTGAGTTAAGATTTGAACTCTGCTCCCCCTGACTCTAGGCCCATTGTTCTATCCACTGTACTAACTTGCCCTTCGGGAGTCTTCATGGCTGGATTCAATTCCTCCCTCTTTCGTGAAGTACCAAGAGAGGTGTAGTGTCCGAGCCTTGGTTGGGAGTCTCAGCTGGGAGCAGATGATCTTGCTGTCTCCTTCTTGGTCAGGCCACATTTGAAGTCTCATATTCGGTTATTGGCACCACATTTTAGGAAGGACCTTGTTATCGGGAGAGCAACTAGGATAGTGAAGGGCCTTAAGTTTAGGCCACATGAGGGTCATTTAAAGGAATTATAGATATTTAGCCTAGAGAAAACTGAGAGAGAACATGGCAACTCTCCGCAAGAATTTGAAGAATTGTCCTGGGGAAGAAGGGGCAGCTACGTGGTGCAGAGGATAAAGGCCACCAGGCTTGGAGTCAGAAAGACTCATCTTCATGGGTTCAAATCTGGCCTCTGACCCTTATGAGCTGTGTGACCCTGGGCAAGTCACTTAACCCTGTTAGCCTCAGTTTCTTCATCTGTAAAATGAGCTGGAGAAAGAAAACCTGGGGAAGAGAGAAAAGACATGTCCAGCTTGGCCCTAGAAAGCAAAACTAGGAACAGTGGATAGAAGATGCAGAAAGGCAGATGTAGGCTTGAGGTAAGGAAACATTTCTCAAAATACTGACCTAAAGGCATAATAGACATTATAATAATAATAACAGCTAATGTTTACATATCACTTACTAGGTGCCAGGCACTGTGCCGAGCAGTTTACAATATTTAGTTTATTTAATCCTCACAACAACAGTGGGAGGGAGGTGCTATTATGATCCCCATCTTATAGATGGGTAAACTGAGGCAAATAGAAGTTAGAGTCACTTGCCCAGGATTACACAGCTAAGTAAGTGTCCGAGGCTGGATTTGAATTCCTATCTTTTTAACTTAGGCGCTCTATCCACTGTGCCACCTAGACCAAGCTTGGCACCAGAGAAGAGAAAGAAATGAAAAGACAGCTCCCTGCTGGCTCTGAAGAAGTGGCAGGGGGCTCTCTGTATGGAACATTGATATAATGTCAGATTTTTAAAATATTTGTGAATTCATTTTGCTGAACAGTTCCTCCCTACGCCCCCACCCCCCCGCCCCCCCCCCCACCTTTTTTATCTTTATCATAAGGGATGGTTCTCTGGACAGGAGAGGGGATGAATGGTTGAAATTGTAGCTGATATAAAAAAACCAAAAGATATCAATATAAATTCTTTGAAAAAAAAAGGTATGATGAGCTGCCTCAGGTAACAGTGGATTGACTGACCACTTATCAATTTAATCATAAAGAGGATTTTTTTCTCAGGTACAGATTAGACAAGATACCCTCTAACATCTCTTTCAGCTCTCATTCTGATTCTGAAAGTTCTCCAGTCTACGTGGATCTCTGTTTTCTAAACCTTTACAGGATATTGTAGCCTGTATTACCATCAAGCACTAGATTATTCACCATCATTGATATACAATAGGACTATAGATCTAGGGTTGTTATAAGTGTGTCATCTCCCCATTGTAATAATAGCCAACATTTATATAGTGCTTACTATGTACCAGGCACTGTGCTAAAGCACTTTACAATTATTATCTCATGGGACCCTCACAACAACCCTTTGGGGGGAGGTATGTGCAATTAATTATCCTCATTTTACAGGTAAGGAAACTGAGGCAAACAAAAGTACCCAGGGTCACACAGCTAGTAAGTGTCTGAGACCAGATTGGAACTGAGGTCTTTCTGACTCCAGGCCCAGTATTCTATTCACTGCACTACCTACCTGGCCCCAATATGATTTTAAATTATCTGAAGGAAAGGACCATTTTCACTCTTGTTTGTCTCCCTCAACATTCCCAGTGTAGCTGCTCAGGCTTTATATAACTGTATTAAATTAAATGAAATTGCAAATATTGTGAGGTTAGGAACATCTTTTCACAGATATATTTCTCCTAGCTTCAAAGTCCTGGATGACTAAAGGTACACATAGCCCAAGTGTGTAGTGGGGAGAGATGAGCTTGATTTGGGGTGTAAAGTGATGTTACAAGCATCCAAGATATCTCACAGTCTTGTTAGGAACACATGGACCAAAACTCAATTGTATCAGGGATCAGGGACTCTTGGGGATAGTCATCCAGTCTATTTTCCTGTCAGACCTACCACAGAGGCCAGGATCTCAGCCTCTCCATCCTCAGAGAGTGCCCATCCTATTTCCAAAGGCTTCTGAGAAAAGAGATTCAGACTCTTGCACAGTGAGTCTGCAGCTCTGGGCATGGAGTTCCTACATGACAGAAATGATTAGTTCCCTTTAGCTTGCTCATTCTCAAAAGCTTACTCCAATACCCTCCCTATCCCCATATTCCTGGATACTAGGAGTTAAAATTGCTCTAAGGTATGGGAAAAGGCATGTGAATTATGGAGTTCAAACACTAGAGTCCCCCAGAAACAGCCCCTGGCCCCAAGGGCTGCCCACTTCTCTCCTCTCCAGGTCACAGTAGGCCAAGGACCTTGGAATCTCAGCTTCCCAGAAAATCAGCTCCTTCCCTGAACTGACTAGAAACCTCTGCCATAGACAGTCTATAGAAGTAAGTATCCTTTTTTTTTCTGGGATTTATGCAGAAGCTGTTACCTCTGCCTCTAAACATTTGAAACAATGAAAGCTTAATATTCTTCCATACCATGATAAGGTCCATACGGTCCTCCATGACATGCTATTACTATATGTAAATGACCTTGCTCTGGTCCCTGAACACTCTCTTTTCTCCACACCATACAACCCAAAGCCTGTGTGTGCCTCCCTTGGGAGCATTTATTTACAAGAGAAAGAAGACTAACAGAAATAACACAAGTTAAGGACCCCATAAAAAGTTCTACCCTAAATGTTACAAGTTTTTTAAACTATCCTAACTAGTGAATATTACCAACTCAAGAATCTTTTTTGTTCCCCAGAACACCTTCATCTTAATTTGGGATTGTCTCAACCCTGGCTCTGGATGTTTGTAAGATTTGTAAGAGTTACAAACCTAGGTTCATTCTTAACCAATCAGAAAGCCTCTTGATCGACTGGGAACTTGGTATGTACAACGATACCTTCCCACGTAACTGCGGGTTAAGTAAATAACCATCCCATTATTCTCCCAGAGGACAAAGTTGTATGACCCCAGATTCAACATAGGAGGATGGTTTATATGTAATTCAATATGTCCAAGGCCCACTCCCTTCTGTCACATATCCTAGCTGCTTATACCAATCTGAAAAGCATTCTCCTACTCTCCCCATTCTCAGCCCAGGGCTTCCTGTCCCAGACCTCTGTCCCTCAGGCTCCGGGACACTGTATGTGGGGTGAGAAGACTTGAATTCACACCCCAGAAATGCCACTTACTCTCTGTGTGACTTAAATTGTTTCTTATAGGACCACAGAGTTATAAGGGACCTTAGAGGTCATTGAGTTCCAACCTTTCATTTTACAGATGAGGAAACCGAGCTTTAGATTAAATGATTGATTAGGGTCACACTTGCTAGCTGTGAGTGTCTGATGCAGGATTCGAACTTAGAGCTTCCTGACTTCAAATCAAACACTCCATGCTTCTTTTCCTTCATCTCGCTGTCCCTCGGTTCTTCCTCTCCCACACCACACTAAATCCTATGATCTGTGTGGGGATTGAGCTGGGAATGTTAGGTGGGCCTTCCTTGCTAAAAATGTGGGTGTCATCTTCCCTCCCCCCGCCATCACATCCTCTATATTCCTACTTGTAACATAATCCATAAATCCTGTCCACATCAGGGCACAGCACACTGCTCAGGATTCCGGAGATGCTGAGTTAAATGGGAGTTAATGGAAAGTTGGGAGACGGCGGGCTTAGCCCACGTTGGCGGAAAGCCAGGGGTGTACAAAGAAAAGCCAACATCTGTTCTGAAGGAAATTTTTTCTGACAGAGCCCACATAGCCTGCCCTCTCCCTGCCCCCAGCACACTCAGATTTGTGGAGTTTCTGGTACTGCTATAAATAGATTTATTAGCACACGGACTGATGCTCATCTTGTCTTGTGGAGCTTACCCCAGACAGAGTGGCCCCAGAGTCAGAAAGCTTCCTCTGTCCAGGGGAGCCCAGAAAAGGCAGTTTTAGTAGTGGAGGAAGAAACAGGGAGGGGGTCATCAGGGTCCCTGGAGACACTTATCATATTCTTAGTCTGGATCTACACAGTATAAAACTGAGAAATGTGAAGCATTTGTATTAGATGGAGGGGGTAGTATGAACCATGTTCAAAAAGATCAATCAACAAACATTTATTGAGTGCCTACTGTGTGCCAGACACTGTGCTAGGCTCTAGGGATACAAACACAAAGAACAAAACAAAGGTTCTTAAGCTGGAGTTCATGGACCCTTGATGAGTCCATGGATAGCTTTCACAGGATCCGTGAATTTGTATGGAAAACCTATCTTTATTCTTACCAACTTCTAAATGAAATTTAGGATTTACTTTGACTATTTAAAACATGATTCTTAGAAGGAGTCTGTAGGTTTCACCAGATTCATGATCCACAGAAGGTTAAGAACTCCTGTTCCAAGGTATACTGACATTGGAGTCAGGAGACCTGGATGCTACATCCAGCTCAGCCACTAGCTTGATGTACGTCATTTCATTTCCCTGTGCCTCTTTTTCCTCATTTGCAAAATAAGGGGTTGGGTGAGGCTAATTCAGGTCCCTCCCTGATTGAGCATTCTAGGGTTCCATGAATTAACCAGCTCAGTTTACCAATACAGTTGTTGTGCATAGTGTCTGACTCTTCATGACCCCATTTGGGGTTTTCGTAGCAGAGATACTGGAGTGGTTTGCCATTTCCTTCTCCAGATCCTTTTACAGATGAAGAAACTGAGGCAAACAGGGTTAAAGTGACTTGCCCAGGGTCACACAGCTAGCAAGTGTCTGTGGCCAGATCTGAACTCAGATATTCCTGACTCCAGGTCTGGCACTCTATTCACTGCACCACCTAGCTGCCCTTGCCAGTACAGACCAAATTTCAAACAAAAATATTCATTCTGGGGGCATGTAACTCAGTTTAATTGTCTGCTTTGATCTAATAAATACTGCAACCCAAATCATGAACTGATGTCTCATAGTTTCTGCACATCTTAGAGTGATGTGAAGAGTTGGTAGGGTACTTTTTCTTTTTAAAATTTTTTTTAAAGACTGGCCAAGAACTTTCCACTTACAAGGCGAAGTCTTTTTAAACCTGAAAGAAAAGTGGTTAATGACACTGTAACCAAAATAGAAATAATAGGAACTTTCTAGTTTGGAGAAAAGTAGCTTATAAATCTAATTAGAATATGGAACTGGAGACCCAGGGGCTATTTTTAAGCAATATGCTGGGTCAACAGGATTAATCAATACCACAAGTGTGAGTTTGCCATTAGCCAGGGTAAACTCCCTCCTCCCAGAGCACACATTCTGAAAATAAAGCTTGATATGAAGCATTTCAATGGGGGAAAAGAGGAAGAAGGATTTTTTTGATAAGCACAGAGGCATTGAAGTTGGAAAAGAAAGAAGATCATAGACTTAATAATAATAATAAATAGCTAGTATTTATATAGCACTTTGAGATTTGTAAAGCGCTTTTCAAATATTATATTATTTTCTCCTCATGACAACTCTGAGAGATAGGTGCTATTATCATTTCATGAGCAAATCAAGACATCACCCACTCAATGTCATTGGTCCTCTTCTGGAGCGAAGGACAAACAATGACAACAAATGAGGAAACTGAGGCAGACAGCAATTAAGAGACTCGCCCAAGGTCACACAGCTAATAAGTGGATGTGGACTTCTTGACTCCAAGTCTAGCACTCTATCCACTGGGCTATGTGTAGATGTACAGAGATTGAAGGGACCTAAAAGATCATGCTAGTAATACCCCCTGTGACATCCATGTCTTCTGCCTGAGTGGTCCTTCATGCCTAGAATGTACAACCTCTTCATCCTGCCTACAAGAATCCCAAGCTCCCTTCTAGGCACTGCTGAGGTGTACCTCCTGAAGGAAACCTTCCCTAATCCCCTCAGTTATTAGCGCTTTCTCTGAAATAATTTTGTATTACTTTGTATAAACTTTGTATTCTCTTTTCTCACACACATAATTTGCCCCATTCCCCTTCCCCTTCCTCCAGTACTCCATTCTTTCATCTTTGCATCCCTAGCACCTAGCACAGTGCTGTACAATCATCAGGTATTATAAATATTGTTTGAATTGATTCTAGTCTTACCCTCTCACTTTACAAATGAGAAAACTGCTGTTCAGGAGAAGACAAGGATTAGCCCAAGGTCACAAAGACTACTGTTAATAGGAGAACCAGAGTTCCAACCCAGAATCTCTGACTCGGGGCCTTTTTCACAATACCACTTTACAATACCAGTAGGTAAAGTAACTTAAACTTGAAAAGACCCTTTCTCTCTCCAAGGCCGTCAGGGAAACAAGAGAAAGAGTAGGAAGTCAGGGGTAGGAGCCAAAGCTTGCTGAAGTCTCCATCATGCCCTCTATGTGAGACAGAGGGAAATAAACCAAATTATGTTTTTCAGACTAGTGATGTACCTGCATTATCTAAGGGATATTTTCAGCACTAAATTCCAAATGGATTTCTAAAGAGCTGTTCAACTTCCTGAATGTTTCCATGGGGTTCACCTCTAGAGCAGGGCTTTCCAGGCATATTGCTTAAATCTCAGGAGCCCAAGATGAGATTTCCAGAACCATCAGGCCCTACTGTGTCTGGTCTGAGAGGCGGGCAGTTCTGAGCATGCCGATTTAGTGAGACATTCGCATGCTCTGGAAATGCAGCTGAAGGAAATCAGTGTATGACATACTTTAATGTGTTCGTCCAGCAGCATCCCACCAAAGTGTGCATTTGCTTTTAAAAAAAGTAAAGAAAAAGGCGATTTTTCACTTTTAAATAGCTTTCATTCTATGTCTTAATAAATGCATGTTTGTTGATTTGTGTAAGCATGATGTAGGAAGTCTGCAAATGAATGTAATCTGCAACAAGGGGGTAGCTAACCACTAGCAAACACTTTTGAATAATGAATCCCTACTGTATCAGATGGACGCTATTCATAATAATTCCTTGCTTTTCTCATTTTGCTGCGTACAGTAGCGATTAATCAATTTGCAATGTTATGTCACCCGCAACAAATTGCTAGCACCAAGACAAATTTATTGCTTTATGATAAAAGAACTTGTTTAGGTAGAAATAAATTAAATTTGGGGGGTTGTTATTTGAGTTTGATGTTTACATATCTGACCCACCGGAGTGTAGGCCGGAGGAGGTGAGAATATCCAATTATTACTCCCTAGGCCCGGGAATAGTTCAAAGAGATTTGAGAGCAAATGGTATGTTTGTACAGCTAACTAGTCCTTGAAGAAGGAGTTCCTCCTGGGAGCCAGCAGGACACGGAGAAAACCATTCATGAGAGCACACCATGATTCTCAGGAATACACTTAAGTGCTCTCGGTCTCAGGGGCGGACAGGCAGCTCTGGAGGGTTGGCCTGGTGGCTCTTGCAGACAGACTTTTCTTTCCCTTCTTTTTTGGTCTGTCTGCTTCATAATACTCAGTTTCTCCTGGAGTTGAACTATCAGATCTCTACATATCCCTCCTTCATACCTAGAAAAGGGCTAAGTAAGAAAGGAGCTATGCTATTCTCTGGACAATCACCAAAGAATAGACTGGACTAAGCAGGATCATAGATTTAGAGCTAAAAGGAACCTTAGGGGTTCTTTCCCCCAACTGCTCGTTTTACAGATAAGAAAACCAAGAGAAAGCTTAAATGCCACTCTAGCGCACATCCAGAATTTGAACCCCGGCATGGGGTTCAAAAAACAGGCCTAGTGAAGTGACTTGCCCAAGATCATGCAGATAGTGATAGATAAGAGATAGACCCTCTGTATATAGATCCTGTTTCCACTGCCTCTGGGTCTCTTCTGAAACTGCAAACAAAGTGTTCAGGGAGAATATTAAAAGAGGACATTCCATCCCATTTATTTCCAAACAAAGGGTATGCTAATTACAAATCATTCCTTTCCATGCATTAAAGTAGCTCTCCTCTGGATATATATGGAAACCTAATTCCAGATACTATCTATACTTCTTTGAAATAGGACTAGAGGTCTTTACAGTATTGTCTAAACCAGACTTAGCTCTAGCTATGAGGTTGGACTTGTTGGGGCCTCTGGAGATCTCTGGATGGAATGGAATGGATCTTAGCCCTGGCCCTCTGACCGGTTGCCAGGCCCTCTGGTGCCCTGCCCAGGTCCCCACTGCCCAGCATCAGCAGGGCTTCCTGGATGGCCAGGCATGACAGCCTTCAAGGTTATCAATAGCCACCACGAGATGTGGTACCAGGTATATGTGCCTGGGAACACTTCTACTTCCTTTGTGCTCAAGAGCCAATCTATGCCTCAGAAGCTGCTGGGATGACAGGGTAGGAGATGCTGCCGGTTCAGAGGACCAGCGTGTCTGACTCACCTTGTCACTGCTTGCTTATCGTCTTTCCTCCATCTTCCCCCCTTTCCGGTTATCTGTGTCTCCTTTCAGCCTCCTGTGTCTCTCTGGCTTTCCATTTTTTCTTTTCACCTGTCCTCTAAATGTCATTCCTCTCCCGACCCTTCCCTTCCCCCTTTCCTCCTGGCACCTCACTAATTTCTCTCCCTACTTATTCCCCAGCTCTCTTTTCCTGTACTTTCCCATGGTCCCTTTTTTGCTCTCTCTCTCTCTCTCTCTCTCTCTCTCTCTCTCTCTCTCTGTCTGTCTGGTTAATTCTGATTATTTCTCTGTCTTCTTGCTCTCTTGGTCCCCTTTATTCCTGACCATGCAGTTTCTCTTAGCTCTGGATTGAAAAAAAACCCACACGGCTAATATCCCTGTCAGCCTTTTCCTGAATCATTGCTGCACAATCCCAGGGAGGTTAAATAGAGATTCTTTCTTGCTAGAGCTGGAAACACCCCTGTTGCTCCTTCCCCTTCTAGACTCAGGAGGGGAGAAGGGCCTTAAAGTAACTATGCCCAGTACTGGTAGTGGAGCTGCCATCATTTTTCTTCAGAGGCATGGATCATAGATACAGATCTGGAAAGGATGGGAATTTTAGCTGCCCTCTCTGTCTGAAATCCCTTTCTGAGAAAGCAAATTCTGCTGAAAGTTGCTAAAGAGTGTCAAGGCTTAAAAGACTCCTCTAGTCTCACCTTCGCTTCTCAGGGTGATTGGCACTAGTCAGGTAGTGCCTTTGCCTGTGGCAATGCGATCCCTTCTGCTCTATTTCCTCATCAAGGCAGAAGCTGAGAGTCTTTACTCCCTGTTCCTAGGCCTGGCCTATTTTTGTTGTTTTCAACCAGGGGTATGCTATTAAATGTTTTACAATCAGCTCTCTGCGGGGTGAAGGGTAGGGATGCAGAATGTACAGATGACACACTTTTAAGTTTAATTGGCATTATTAGTATTTTCTTAAGTGTAGAAAACCAACAAAACAATAAATCATGCCCTGATTTGTGGCATTTGCCAAATTCTGAGGGGCAAATGTTCAAATTGAAAATTTAACTACAAGTTTTCTTGAGCTGGCTGGAGCTGGCTCCACCAGGGTGCTACATCACAACACACAGGATTGTTGCTTTAGAGATACAAAGGCCCTTAGATGCCTTCATTTTATAGCTCGGGAGACTGAAGTCCAGGGAAGTTAAGCCCAGTTTGCCCGGGTCTTGTGACTCTAGAAACCGTGCTCTTTCCTCAGAAAGTTAAAGGCAAAGTGAAATAATAGGAAAGACATTGAATTTGGTATCAGAGGGATCTTAGACCTAAGGTAAGGGATCTTAGAGGCCATCTAGTTGAGTCCTTTCATTTTATAGAGGATGATACTAGGGCCTCACACAGGGAGTAAAGAAGTAGGATTTGAGGCCCAGTCCCTGGTGCAAACACTGGTTCTAAATTCAGAGGACCTGGGTTCTAACGTAGCCACCCCTCCTGCCCTGCACTTCCTATGGGATCTTGGGTGAATCCTTTAACCTACCTGGGCCTCAGTTTACTCAGCTGTAAAATGAAAGGGTTGAGCTAGATCAGCACTTCTTAAACTGTGGGTCATGACCCTGTATGGGGTTTTGAAAAATTTGGCAACTATGGAAGGTTTCTGAATTTGCAACGACCAAAAATTAGTTAAAAATCAAACACGTAAGGAATCCCAGATGTTTTTGGAAGCGCACAACTCTACCTCAGCCTTGGTTCTGAACACTTTGCAGTGTGCGTGCCCTCATGTCACCCAATACCAAAAAATGCTGCCGAAACACGAAAAGCGGAGAGGAAAAAGTTTAAGAAACCCTGAGCTAGATGATCTCTAAGATCCTTTCTAGATTTAACATTATACGGTTCATCATGGGGATAGAACCTTATGCAAGAGTAGGACTGGCCAGCCTGTGAGTGAGAGGAAAGGCTGAGATGGGGTGAGGCTGCCTTTTTCTGATCTGAGCAGCAGAGTAACTCCAGGACCAAGGATATCAGATTTAGCAGGATTTAAACAAGCTAAAACAGCTGATCTTTTCTCCCAAACAAGAACATCAAAAACTCATCAAGCCTGGGGAGAAAGTTTCATTCTTTCAATGATGACTAGGTCTAGGCTAGCAGGTTGAAAAGAGGATTCCATGTAGACACAGAAAATGAAAATAAAAAATGGTCATTTGTCTCATGGATTCTGATATTTCATGTTCTGGGGTTTATTTGGAGAACTGCTTCAATTCTCAACAGCCTTTGGCCTGTGTGGATATCACACAATATTTATTTAGCAAAATGAGGCTTACCTAACTGTTGTATCTTTTTATTAATCAGACTTAGCTAATGACTGGAGGCATAAAAAGGAGTGACTTCTCCACCTTTTTCTTATGAAGGATAATCCTTCACCTACTGGAAGACTGGTTCATTCGTTGGTTAGACCAACTTGTTAGTCCTAGCTAATTTGTGCATAGCACTTTCCAGGTTACAAGATTTTTTCCTTACAACAACCCTGTCAAGTAAAGTGATGGGAGTAGGAATAGCACCCTTTTGCAGTTAAGAAAATAGTTTCTGAGAGATGGAATGACATGCCTGTGATTACACAGCTAATAAGTATCTCTGGTGGGATGCAAACTCACATTTCCTGATGCCAAATCCAGTCTTTATCCACTACAGTGCATTGACTCATAAGACCAAGGACCTTATTAAAATTGATATGTAGGTCGATGTTCTCTTGGTTAACAAGTGAAACCCTGGCTATTGGGAAAGGCTGAAGTTGGTGGATCTGTTGAGTTGGAGAATTCAGAGTTGCTGTAGGGGTAAGCTAATTGGGTGCTTATACTAAGTCTGGCTATCATGCGGAGCCTCTGGGAAAGGAGGGCTTCCAGACTGCCAGAACTGGCCCAGGTTAGGGAAAAACCCCTAAGTAAAGAAAGGATCTCTAACTCAATTTGGCCATCTCAGAAATGGCTAAATTCTTTTGTTATATAAGGTAAAGTAACTAGAGATATTAGAATTATCAGTATCTTCATGAGGATATCTATACCAGGGAGGAGAGTGTGGATGGCTCCATGCAAACCCTATCCCCTTGATTAGTCATATAAAACAAAGCCCCTATCTGATGGGTAGATGAGGAACATTTGTAGGTATGAAGGCCAGCCTAGAATGTTTAAAATCCTCATTAATTTTCTCTTCTCCCAGGCTTCTTCCTTTTCCCTCTTGTAGGCCCTACCCTACATTCAGGCTGCTGATGCTCCAGTGCCCCTTTTGGTATCCAGTTCTTGGCTCAAACTTTATTGTTATCATTATCTTTTATTGTTGGCTTTTGCATTTATACCACATTCATTTCCCTTTAACTTCTCACCCTGTTGAATCCTTCCTTACAACAACCAAAAAGCTATTTAAGCAGAGCCAATAAACATAGCAACAGAATCAGACAGTCTATGCAATAATACACGTCCATATTCTCCACCCTTCTGCAGAGAGAAGGAGGTTATTTATCTTTTTTTGTTCTCCAGAACTGAGGTTATTCATCACAACTCATCAAAAGCTTCTAGCGCCATCATAACTTACATTATTGTATCCTTTGTGCATATGGTTCTCTTGGTTCTATTTTCTTTACTCTCATCTTTTCGTACAAGTCCTCCCTTTTCTTTTTGAGTTCTGCATGTGTGTTCTTTATTATAGGCTAATGAGATTCCATTATATTGATATGCCACCATCTTTTTTTTTTGCCCATTCTGCAATCAATGGACACCTATCTTGTTTCCAGCTTTTTGCTACCGCAAAGAGAACAGCTATGAATATTTTGTTATACATATGACCTTTCTTTCAGTTGCTGATTTCCTTAGGGTCCATGCCTAGCAGTATAATTGCTAGGTCAAAGGACATGAACAGTTTAGTGACTTTTCTGACAAAATTCTAAATTGATTTCTGAAATGGTCGGGTCAATTCACAATTCTACTAACAGTGTATTGGTGTACCTGTTCTTAGTCTCTCAGACACCAACTCTTCCCACTTTGTTATCTTTGTCAGCTAATAGGAAGGGAGGTAAAAATTCAGGGTGCTTTGAATATATAGTTCTCTTAGTATTAGTATTTTGGACTAATCTTTCATATGGTTGTTGATAGTTTTCATTTCGTTTTCTGGAAAAGGTTCACATCCTTTGACCACACAACTTACTGGGGAGTGAACCTTGCTTTACATTCCTGTGTCAGTCCATCCTTTCTCTCTCCTGGCTGTAAGACTTTTGTCAGAGACATTTATTGAGAAGATTTTCAGTTCTTTTCTAGTTTGGGCTGCATTGATCTTGAGCATATAAAAACCTCTTAATGTTTATTAATCAGAGAGGCAGTGTTACCTAGTGGTTAGGACTGACCTCAGAGACAAGTAGAACTGGGTTCAAGTCCTCTACTCCGCACTGTGTGATCTATGGCAAGTTAATCTCTTCATGCCACAGGCAACTCTCTAAGACTATACACGTCCATAGTCCTATATATGTGTGTGTATATATATCTATACACATATACATATATATACACACATAGACAGACATACATACACACACGCATATATACATGTGTGTGTATGTGTGTATTGCAGAGCAGGTACTAATTTGTATTGGGCGAAGTGCCTCAGAAAGAGCTCATATACCAATGTTGCCATTATCGTCATGGTTGCAGCCATCATCATCATCCTCGTCATCATCATCATCATCGTCATCATCGTCATCATCATCATCATCAAAATCATCAAAATCATCATATCTCTCTCACCCAGGCTGGAATTGCAGCGACTACTCCTGGGCCTAATCTCACTGCTGATTAGTCAATCTTCAACCAGCATTTTTTATAACCACCTACTACGTGCCAGGCATTGTGCTAAGTGTTAGGGATATAAAAAGAGGCAAAAGGCAGCCTTTGCCTTCAATAAGCTTACAATCTAAAGGACTGATTAGTAAGGAAGCTTTGATCTAATCAGTTTCCAACCTGGGCCACTTTGGCCCTCCTTAGGCAGCCTGCTTCTCCATCTTCCCCCACTCCTGTGGGCTTTAGTGCTGGACTTAGTGTGGACACTCAGTCATCTTTAACCCTACTGAAGTTCAGAACTCTGGAACTCAAGTGATCCATTAGCCTCAGCTTCCATAGTAGCAGGGATTTTAGACACATAGGTCTGTTTTAAAAATGGGAATTATCTATTTAATCTTTTATGATCACCTCTACTCATCGTTTAAGAAATCTCTCCCTAACTATAGTGGTGAGAGGTATCTCCTTCAGTAGGATCGTAGATTTAGACATGGCAAAGACCACAGAGGCCATCTGGTCCAACCTGCTTATTTGATAGATGAGAAAACTCAGACCAAGAAGGTTTAGTGACTACCAAGGTCACCAGAGACAGGTGTGTTAAAAATTTAATAACCAGCTTAGGGTAGGAGAAGTGGAAAGGAACCTACCACACACTTTTAAATTTAATTTGCATCGTCAACATTTTCTCCATCATTTTCCCAAGTCTAGACAACCCACAAAACAATAAATAAAGCCATGATTTCAGCTTGCTGATTTCAGAGGGGTTAACACTCATGATGAAAATTTAACAATCAGCTTGGGAGCCAGTTAGAGCTCTCTAGCACACCCCTGCATAGAGATGTTATGTGATTTACCCAAGGTCCCATAGTAGCACAGAGAGTATTTTACTCTAGGTCCTCAGACTCCAGAGTAAGTCCTCTCTCCCTCTTCTACATTCATGCTTTAATCTCTTTCTTAAATGGAGGTTGTTTGTCCCAAACTTTAGGCAGCTCAGATGGCTCCTGACTCTGCCCATTTGATTTATACACTTTCTTTCTCTTTATTTGACATATCATATTGCCTTTCTAGGTGCATACCCTCTTTTCCCACTGATTAGGGTTTTCAATCAAACTCTAAAATTTGGGGACAAGCCTCATCTCACTGTCATTGAGGAGCCCTCACTTTTAGGCATGCTTCTCTCTGGCTTATCAGGTCAAGTTTCAATTCTGTGCTACTCCACAGACATTTATTAAATGTGTTGGAACGAGACACGGCCAGACTAAACCAGATGACCTGTGAAGTCCCTTTCAACTCAGAGCTCTATTATTTTGTGACACCCTCCTCCCTGCACAGGCGTTACATGCAGGTGCTGACAATGAGAGCGAATTCTATCCTTCATGCTTTGGGTGGGGTTTGGGCTATGTGACCTCTGAGATGCCCTTTAGCTCTGCAGTTCTAAGACCCAAGAACCAACATGGATATTGTTGGAAACCCTGTCTTCTTTGGTTGCCTAATGCTGTGTAAGTGGCAGTTGATAACTGCAGGTTGTTTTTTTTTCTGGGCCCTTTCAGAAGAACGGACAGAGATCTGCCTGCAAAATCAGATAAAGGAAGTTTCTGAGCTCGTTCAATAGACATTATCTCTGTGATGAATTTTCCAGGTAGTGACTTTTTCAATAACTCTTCAATGTCAACTGTTGCTCACTCAGTGAATTCTACACTCCCTCCTGGCCCCCCTTTCAAATCTGAATGACCCGTTTTCTCCTCAGGACAAATCCCTGCTGGTCTGTTATATCTGGGGGCTGCTGGCTCAGCAGAGAAGAGAGGATGGGAAGTAGAGAGGCCCAGATCAGATCTGTGCCTGAGGCAGGAAGGACTGAAGGCCCCAAGGTGCCAAACCTTGCTTGTCCTCCAGCCTTGGACCAAAGAGGGCCTGCTTCCCTTGAGACCTGAAGAGGCACTGGCCCACTCACTCCCCAGCAGGCAGCCAGTTTCAGGCAGCTAAAATTCCTGAGTGGTATCCAGCAGAGCTCCTACTATGGGGAGAAGAGGAAGGAGGTAAATCAGAGAGCCAAGAAGGAGAAGGGGGGGTGTCTTTCTGAGTTGGGGCAATTGAAACCAGCTCCCTCTCTTCCTGTAGGAAAGACACTGCATAAATATATCCAATAGACAACTTTAAAAACATATTTTAAACATGTGGTGCAGGATCTATTGGAGACAAAGACCTTGTTTGTGGTATTGAATATGGCTCAAATCACAGGGCCTTTTAAAAACAACTATTTCTCTTCTGTCATGGCTTAAATAGCATGGCTTAGTGGTTAAAGGCAAAGGACTTGAGTTCCAATTTGATTCTGACACCTGAGAGAACATGGGCAAATCACTAACTTCTCTAGGCCTCAGTTTACTCACCTGTAAGATGAAGGGGCATGAGTAGGTGACTTCTAAGGCCCCTTTTGGCTCTTACACAATACAATAGGAGCAATGTACAATAGGAAGAGTGCTGGATTTGGAGTCAGAACCCTGGCTCCATTTGGCCTATGCTAATTACTTACCTGTGTAAGTCTGATATGAGCACAGGAATATAGAATCACAAATTTAGAGCTGGAAGTACCTTAGAGGTCATCGAGTCCAAACCCCTCATTTTACAGATATAGAAACTAAATCACAGAAAGGTTCACTGATTTGCCCAGGATCACACAGCTCACAAGTGTTTGAAGCAAGATTTGAATCTAGGTCTTCCTGATTCCAAGTCCAGCATTCAGTCCACCTTGGGCAAGTCACTGGAGGTCTCTGAGCCTCAGTTTCTTCCTACGTGAGATAAAATGGTTGGACTAGATGACTTCCACAGTCTCATTCACTCTGAAACCTATGATCATGATAAAATAAATAAAAACATCAAAGAACCCTAGATCTCATGCCTTGCTATGCAGTTGAATGCTGACTTCCCTCATTTGAAAGAAAAAGAACACAGATTTTTTTTTTCTCTCAGCTGAAATGATCAGTGTTCCTACAGCTTAATATATTTAACTAGGAACTTTTCTTTTGGTTTTAGATGTGAAAAAAATTCGTGACATCATTCCCATTCTGTCTATCCCTTGCCCTCGTAAAACCAGAGAGAGCAGTTATTTTTAATTTAGGGCCCAAGGGATCCATGGGTAGATTTCAGGGGGCCTGTGAACATTGATGGAAAAAAATTATGACTTTATTTCAAATAATTAGCTTCCTTTGGAATTCTATGTGTTTTATTCTATGGACTTAAAAACATTATTTGAGGAGTTCATAGGCTTTACCAGGTGCTGAAGTTTCATTAAAACTTTTGGATTCATTACCAAAGACACACATGCAAAATGTTAGGAACCTTTGTTATAGAATAAGAAAATAAGACACAACTTTGTTGGGAAGGCATGGAGGAATCGGTGTGTTAATTTTCGAAGTCAGTCAATATTTTGAAAAAGCTGATGGTTAATGCTTGTCCATTTGAACACTGATATCCACTGGAGAGTTAGGTTTCTAGAGTCCTTTTGCCAAATGTGTATGCACTAACCTTACAATTGGTTAATCTAATAATAAAAAAAAAATCAATGGCCTGGTACCATATTTATGGAGTCATTTATCGTAAACATGATCCAACCAGAACAGAGTGGAGACTTATGTAAACTGTACCACCAGGCTTTGAATACTGGCAGGGTTTTCCACCCAGGGCACAGCTCTGTACAAAGAAGGTTCTCATGCTGAGCCAAATGGGAAAGGGGAATTAGAAGGATGTTATTCATTCATTACTGCCACTTTAATCACTTAGAGGTCCAATTAAGTATAAATCATTAGTAGTATTAAGTTACTTTATCCAAGACTCTTTATAACACACATGACTGGATTTGGAAAGCTTTCTGTGACTAGATTTAGCGTGCGGCTGCACAAGGCAGTCATATGGGTTTTTCTGCTATGAAATTGATAAATGAAGCCAGCATTCGAGGTACAGCAGTAATTTCGGTAGCGCAGTCAAGTGCTTGCTCCCCTGTCTCCTCTAGCAATGAGGGCATGGGCCCCTTTAATACCTCAGCTTTCCCTAGGGTCGACAAAAGGGCATTTCTGTGCCAAGGACCGAGTTTCATTTCCATGCAGAAACTCCTGGCTAGGGTCCTGCTTCATTAGCAGAGACATTCCTAGGGGGGAACAAGAAAGGAGGAGGTGGAGGGTGAGGAGGGAGAGGAGAGAACCTAACAACCCTGGGGCTGGTTTTACCTGCCCTAGCTTACTACTGCTGCTGCCGTCATCATTAACTCTGAAGAGTGGATAGGGAGGTGAGCTAAGGAAGGGATCCAAGCTCATACCAGAGTTTCCACCTTCTCCCCCGACCCTACCCACCCCCCCTTGCCTATGGATAAAATTTCCCCAGCGGCCAGGATCACTGTCTGGGAAGCATATTTCGTTCTAATCGGTTTTACAGCTCTTTTAAAGTAATATGTCAGATCATTTTCTCCATATACATAGTTAATGAAAGTAACCCTACAAATTCATTTTAAATAGATGGAAGTTGTTATAACCCTGATCTGGAATTTATTACATTCATTACAATCTTGCTGAAGTAGGTAATGTAATGGACTATTACTTTTATTATCTTTTTAATCCCTCAAAATTATTAGGAACTGACTAATATTTGGCATCACCCTGTTAATGTTTAAACAGAAATTGATACTTTAATTCATCTAATAAATGATGGGGTACTTTCTGTGGGACCAAAAACTTAAAGGTTTTATCTTGGTCAGACCCAGAGATTTCTTCCGGTCCCATCCTCCTCCCCCTTCCCTATATACATATATATGTGTATGTGTGTGTGTGTGTGTGTATAAAATATTAGTTTGTTGACATCCTTAATTTTCCAATATAGCCCCACCTCTCACTCCCTAAAAGCCATCCCTTATAAGAAAGAATAAAAAAGAGGAAAAAAAAAGTTCAGTAAAACTAACCCACAAATCCAGCAAGTCTGACTTTATATTCAGTGTTCCATGCCCATAGTCTCTGACTTGTGCTAAGAAAGGTGCATTCTTATGTTTCTTTTTAGGGCCCCAAAGGATACTAAAGAAATGACCATCTATGGATGTAGTTGTTTCCAGGCATAGTTTCCTCATGGGGTTAGCAGAACAATGAAAGTGGGTGTGTATTCCCCCACATACCCCCATGTAAATCACCATTTCTGATTCTCAACGCCTTTGCTTTCAGCTGTTAATCACAGTAAGTAAGTACTTGCTGAAGGACTCTATCTAACTTCACCTTCTCCTTCCTTCCACCTCTGAGATCAAAAGGATTTCTCCTCATCACCAAATCCAGTGAGAGTACAAGTGTTCCAGAGACTTCTGCGGAACAGAAACAAATGATCAGGTCTGCTCCTTAGGGATTAGAGACCCTACCTAGATGCACTGAAGAGTGAAGACAGTTCAATTTGCAAATTACAAAATCTGGACATGAAGCAATTGGAGGTGGGAGGAGGGACTCTGGGAAGTACCCCAGAGTCTCCTCTTAGATGTTGCCTTTATGCTAACAGCCTCCCTGGGAAGTCACACAATGGAAGGCAGGATGACAGGTAGGCACTTTGGGGGTGAATTGATCACTTACTTTCCTGGCTTTTTTTCCTCCCAGGAGGCAAACTGTAGCCCTGGCAACTTTGGGGTGGAGCGGGGGTGGGGGGGGAAGAAAAGTGAACTCCAAGGAGAAGAGCTGAACAAACTGGACTTTTTCTCGTTAATAAGAGAGTGAAAATGGAGGCCTGTTCATCAAGATAAAAATAGAGGACGTTTTACATCACTCCAACATGAGAGTAACAAAGAAACCCTGCAGTTAACAAAGTTGCTAATTAGCACCCAGGAAAGCACTGGAATTTAAAGCAGGAGCTGCCATTACTTTCCTACCTTTAAATTCTAGGAGTTTCCAAAGCGAGAGAAATATTGATTAAATTGGCTCAGCATATAGTTAAGGGAAATTATCCCGAGATGCATCTCATTGGCTGCCTGACAATAAAAGCTGGGCCTCTGGGCTTCTGGAGGAGAAGAAATCAGGGGGAGTTCAGAAGCCTGTTGACCCCAGGGCCCAAGGAGGGCAGTGCTGTTCACTCCTCAGAGGTTGGAAAGCGTTGCCTAATCACTCGACTAAAATGCCTTTTGATCAATGGAGGCAGAACCTATCAAAACTAAGTTTTGTCTTGACTCCGTACTTACAAATTGTTTCACCTCTTTTTATCACCAGGGAGATGACAGGGAAAGCACATCATTTGTGGCATGATAAAAGAACGACCGGGAAGCTTCTCAGCATGCTGATTTTTAATAGACGTAAAAAATGAAAATGAAATGGAAGGCTTCTTATCCCTCTGAAGCAAGCTTGACAAAAAATGGCAGGGATGGGGGTGGGGACAGGGATGGCAATATTGTGTGTCTGTGAATCAAACAGGTCCCAAAGGGTATGATTTTACAAAAATGAAATGATAAGGTCAGCCTCAGGACTGGGAAATGGCCTTCCTGGTGAGTTTCTTCCATGTTTTGGCATGCTTCTCTTCAAAATATTCAGGGTGCCTCACCTACTGCTGGTGCTGGAGAAAATGTGCGCATTTTCATCACCGGAATGTCACTGAAGTGGAGTCTATCCAGGACGGTATGGGTCCTGGGAGTTTCAATGATTCTTCTCTTGTTTACTTGAAGCTTGGACTTCAAATGGAAGTTAAGTTTTCTGGTATGTGTTATTTAAATGACAAATGTCTCTGCTTTCCCTCACCCCTGGCCTTCGGTGCATCTGACTTAATATGGACCTTACTAAATATGAATTGCCTTAAGATACTTTTATGAAGACAGTGCAAAATTGTTCCACTGGGAGGGGGAAATCGCCCCTTTGATAATTACATTTACTAAGGAAGTAGAACTGAATGCAGATAGTTGGATTGTAAAGTAGAAACTTAGCCTGAAGATCTTTCCTCATTTCTTCCCTGGCCAGAGACGATGTATGAGATCCTTCGAAGGTAGAGGTCAATTTATTCTTTTATGTTTCTGTTGTTTTTCCCCAATAAAACGTAAGCTCCCCTGAGGGCAGGGAATGGTTTCATTTTTGTGTTTGTATCTCTAGCATGGTACCTGGTACATCTTTTTATTTTTTAGAATTTTTTTTGCCAAATCTGTGCTTTTGTCCTTATGAGGAGCTCCTCTTAAGGCATTTCCTCTAGTGGTGCAGATTGGCTCTTGAACTGATAAGTTAAAGGAAGTTACCTGGGGCACTGAAAGGTTAAGGCTTGCCCAGGATCACACAGCCAGTATGGGTGAGAAGTGATCCTTGGACCCAAGTCTTTCTAAATCTACAATCAGCCCTATCCACTACACTGCACAGCCTGATACATTATAGATGCTTAATAAGTGTTTGTTGACTGTGAAGATATGTAATGTTTTCTTCTTGTTAATGAAACTTTGTATCTTCTGTAATGTATACAGTGGTCTAGATTTTGGGAGTCATTTCTATCCTAGTATTAACTCTCACAACATGAGAGGGAAAAGAAACCCAGCGGATTCTTATATTCGGGTATTCTGAATACTCCTGGCTTCTCCTGGACAGCCTCCCCCACTTTTAGTTCTCCCTCCCTTTTCCTAGCCTTTTCTGTCTCCTACTTCTTTGAAGCCCTGCCTTGTGTCTCTTCTCCCATCTGTCCTCCTTCTCTTCCCACCTTCTCTTTCTATCCCTCCTCCCAGCCCCACAGAAAACAAATGGGGGTGTCGGTCCACCTCCCTTGTAGGTTTAAAATGAATGAAAGGGCTTTTTTGAAGAGCGTGTTTGGTCTGACATTCCTCACTGAGCTCCTTATTCCCAGACCTTTGAACACCCATCTCCTCAGCGAACAGGGCCTTGGTCAGCCTTGCTGTGGTTAAGGATTAACCAAAGGCCACAGAGAAACGGGACTTTGTCATCCCTCTATTGCCTCAAACCCAGCTGCTCTCTCTCTCTCTCTCTCTCTTTCTCTCTCTCTCTCTCTCTCTCTCTCCCCTCTCTCTACCTTCCTCCCTCCTTCTCCCCCCACTCTCCTAAAGAGAGTTAGATACTTAACTAACAAATAGCTTGTCTAGTTTCAAATGGCAGATGAATTTTGGGACCGAAATGGAAAAAATATTAATCTATTGCCTTTTATGATACTTTTTAAAACTAGTTCACGGATTTTATGATAAGTTTTATACATGCCTTTAATGATATTAAAGTATTTGATCATGTGCATTAAAAAAGGGTCTGAAAGCTCTAAAGACTCCTTATTTTAAGTGTATTTTAACTGCCTACCATGAAATTAACATGCCAAAGCATGAGCGATAGCAATGTCTTCATAAATTCTGAAAGGTAATTGACATACCTTATGGACACTGGGGGCAAGGAAAGCAAAGAGGACACAAATTGGATCTATTAGATTTTTGTAATTGTATTTGGTACCATCGTTCCAGCAGCATCATTCTGCCCTTCAAACAATCAAGCATTTATTAATCACCCACTGTGTGTTAGGAGCTAGAGTAAGTACTGAGGAATCCATGGTCTGGACTGAGTAAAGGCACTATTCTTTCTCTGAGATTGGTACCTTATGCTTTTCCCGAGTTCAGAGAAGCAGTGTTGAGGAAACGTTTATAAATAGATCAGCTAATGGGAAAGGAGGAGGAAATGATCTGTGCCTGGTGGTTCTATGAATAAATTCCACAAATTAATGAAATAAAAGGTGAAACATAGTCAGCTGGGGATGAGATGGAGAGGAGAAACCTAAGCTCCGGTAGCATAGAAGGTAGGGTATAGGAACCTGCCTTTAGCAAGGCTTACTGCCTTGCTCTGACACTTGGAGAGTGCTTAAACACAATAGAATGGAAATGGTATTGGAACAGAAAAAAGCCACTTGAAATGAACTGTACACAGTCCGTTGTGTTGGCATGATTGATACTGGAGCATGTAGGTGTAATAAAACTGATGCCGTCTTCTCTGCACCTGTGATTTATTGAGGACAAATTTAAGATGAGAAAAGGCCCCATACCAGGAGCTGCATCTTCCCCCTCAAAGGGAGAATGGCCATCCATCACCAGCCATTGCAAAGGCCCAATCGCGAGCAGCTCATCAGATGAGCCAATAGTCTCTTTGTTGGGATTCCTAACAAGTGTTGGATCAGCAAAAGTCTATTTAAGCTGGTGGACCTTTCAGGACCAATTTGTAGTGGGTCACTGATTCTGCTGGGGTATTATCTTCTTTACTACTAGGACCAGTTGGGTAAGCAGCAAAGATTAATGATTTTGGCTGCCGACTAGCCATAGCAATCTACTGCTTGGGGACCAAAGATTAAGTTTTTTGTGCTTTACCAGAAAGGGCACACTTTACACATAAGATTTGCTTTGATTTACTGACTTTCTTATGGAGAAAAAAATAATGAAATGTATTTGGTCTTGGTTAGCATTTAGTGTGATGGGAGGTTAGAGCAGGTGTTAATAACACCCATGCCATGGGCCCCAGAAGAACAGCACTGTGTGGCAGGCCTTTCTGCAGTGCCCATAAGTAGTGAGCTGGGGGGTGACCACAGGGCCTGGGGGTGGGGAGGTGCTGCCATCACCAAATGCCTCAGGGGGCCACAGGTCCCAGTTGCAGTTCCCAAGAGTTCCCACTTAAGAAGACAGAGGAAATGCTCATAGACAATTGGAGCTTCCAGTTCCACTGTTCCAAAGAATGTTTTTGGTGGCACCAAGAAAATGTGCCCATTTCATCACAGGAATGCCACTGAGGCATTTTTCCCATGATGCTATGGGTCCAGTGAGTCTCTTGCTTCATTAAACTGAAACTTGAACTTCAAGTGGAGGTCAGCACTACCTTTTACACAAAGCCTTTCCTGATTGATCTAATTACTAGTGCCCTCCCTCTCTAATTACCTGGTATTCAGGTACTTTGTATGTATTTGTATTGATTCTCTTCACATTTATTCTGTATTCATACACACACATATATATGTTGTCTCTCTATATGTGATATATGCATATAAAATGCCTTATATGAGTACATATAATAGCATCTATGCTATGGACCCCAGAAGAGCAGAATTGTATGGCAGATTATATAAGTATATACACAAACATGTGTATACACACATATACACATATGCATAAGTATATATACAAATATATACATATATGCATATACACATGTATATGTACACATATACATATAAACACATACATGGAATAAACACGTTTGTATATCTACATTGATATAGATATAGTCTGCCCTGTTAGAATGTAAACTCTGTGTGAGTAGGGACTGTTCCATTGATTACATTTGTATTTTCAATACCTAGTATGTTTGGAACATAGTAAGTGCTTAATAAATTCTTCTTTTTAGGTTTCTAGATAAATCATTTAAATAACAAGTATATAGAAAAACTAGCTCTGGAAAAGAAGAGCTGTTTCCTTAGTGCTCCACCTTTCTCCTTTGGCAGTAGAAATGGATTTTTAAAAGCATGACTTCTAATACAGACATTCCATAAGATCATTCATTTAGAGCTGAAAGGGACATAAAGGCCATCTCGTCCAATCCTCTGATTTTATAAGTTCGGGGATCAAGGTCAGGGAATGAAGTGACTTGTCCAAGGTCATACAAGCACTAAGTAAGCTACAAAGGCAGGATTTGAGCTTACATTCTCTAAGCTCCCAATCCAACTATTCTTTTCAAAGCATCATACCAGCAAAGGCTATCTAGATTTTTGCCTTTTCCAGTAGGCCTGTGATTCTGAACTTAGGAAGTGGAATTAAAAAAAAAAGTTTTAATAATTAAATTTTGATAAAATTGATTTTCTTCATAATCCTACATATTTTATTTTAAGTATCTAAAAACATTATTCTGAGGAGTCCATAGGCCTCATCAGACCGGACTTCAAAACACCAAAAAAAAAAAAACGGTTAAGAACCCTAGGAGTAAACCGTCCTTGAGGCTTATCCCATTTGCAGACAAAACTCCCTGAATGTAGAGGGTCCAGTGTCTAGTTGTATCAAAAATTTCTCCTGCTGGAAGACTGGGAATCAGAATGCACAACCCCCTCCTGTTTTCTTTTAGTTTGGGAAGGATGTGATTCCTTTGGGGTCTCATTACAAATGTCCCAACTCTTTGTTGGGAGGAGGCTGGTTTGCGAAGAACAGGATTGACTGACCTTTGCCTAGTGTCCCTTCCAAGGCTTCATTGCCCTATGGAGGGGGCCCTCAGTTCTTGGAGCCTATGCCTACAAAGCATGTATCCTAACAGGCCCCAACAACCTGAAAAGTCTTTGAGCATGGTCTTGCTGCCAGACTGCCTGCTGCATGAGGCCCAGCCTAGCAAAGTGTGTAAAGGTTCATGGCTATCAGGTGGGCTACCAGGTATCAGGTATCAGGGCCACAATTTTTAGGGGGGAGGAGAAGGAATGGGAGGGTGGGAGGGAAATGCATGAAGTCTTATGTGGCCCCCCTTCTGTTTTTGCAGTGCTGGGGGAAGAGTGGCGTGGAAAGGTGCTAAGAATCGTCTAGTTCTTGGTTTTAAGATAAAACATTTGACAATTTAAGACTATCTGTAGCTAGGTCTCAGGACAGCTTTGAGGCTAGACCTACCTGGAAAATAAAAAATTCAGACTTATGGAGACAATATAAAATCCATCCAGTTGTTCTATTTGGAAGATACCCTGGCTACCATGTAACCAGCCCCCTGAGGGGCACTTCAGGACATTCCAGGAAGTCTGAGGCTACCCTGAAGTCCACCCCAAATGCATTTCCGGGATACTGGCGTGGCCTGAATACCAAGACTCTAATTGTTCCAAGAAGAGCTGTGGAGATTCCAGGGCCCTTTCTCCTATAGCCTTTGTCCGAGGGCCATAAATCACTGGCCAGGGGCTCCCGGTCCCCACAGTTTGCAGCCCCACTGGGCTGAGATTGCTGAGGGCAGCAGCTGACTGGAAAAGAAAAACAGAGAAGAGGGGGAGGGAAGTGGACAAGCCTATTTTTCACCAGTTGGTTTGTAAACTCACACTTATACTCTTTAATTGGGATTATTACTTACTCCATTATGTAAATGGCTCCTTGCTCAATGCATTCATCTCCTTGCACAAGTGTGGTTTTCCCCCCTCCCCACCCAAGTAATTAAAATAGTTAAAGCACACAGACCATTTAAAGCAGGACAATTATTAGGCAACTTTTTTCAAAGCCTATCTTGACAACTTATGGGGGCATCTGCTGGTTTGGGCAACATTCCATATTTCTCCATGTGGCGGTTCTGGGTTGGAACCTTCTATCTTTCCGTGATGCCTGAAAAGCCTTTTTATCCCAGGTATGGGTGGTCGTTGTCATTTGGATTGGGGCAGGGGTTCAGGTGTCATCAGGAGATGGATTTGGTATTTTCTTGATGGTTGAAGCAGCCTTGAATATTGATGCCATTAGGGTACACTTAGTTCTACCTTAATTCCAAACCTGTTCTTCCCCATTGCTTCTGTCTCTGATTGCTGTGGCTCAATTCAATTCAGCAAACTATTTTTAGTGGCCAACTACAAACAAGTACTATGCCAGGTACTGAGGATTAAAAACTCAAAAATAAATCAGTTCCTGCCTTCAGCTAGCTTATGTTCTATTGAGGGTTTGCAAAATGTAGGTAGATGAATAATTTAGAAAATAATTTAAGAAAGGAGAGAGCATTACTGATTAGGTTTAAAGTGAAGGAGTTTTGTAGGAGGTGGTAACCAGCTGAGCTTTAAAGGAAGGTGAGGAGCCAAAGAAGCAGAAATGGGGAGGGAGTGCATTCTGAGGGACACCAGATTTCATTTGGGATCCTCACAATAGTCCCGGGTGGGTACGATTATAATCCCCATTTACAGATGAGGAAACAGAAGCAGACAAGCCAAGTGACTTGTAGGAGTCATACAGTTAAGAAGTGTTGAAGACCTGATCTGAACTCAGGTCTTCCTGACTCTAAGTCCCATACTCTAGCCACTGTGCTACACAGCTACTAGACCAGCTTTACTGGAATTTGAATATATGGTGTGGAATAATATAAAATAAATCTACAAAGGGAGGTTGGAGCCAGAATGTGGAAGGCTTTAAATGCCAGGCTGAGAAGTTTGTACTGTATCCTAGAAACAAAAAGGAGCAAACTGAAGGTTTGAGTAGAGGAGTGACTTTGGTTTTAAGAATATTAATTGGGCAGTAGGGTGGAGAATGGATTGAAGAAGGAAAGCAGGAAAACCAAGTAAGAAGTGATTGCAGGGGTAGCTAGGTGGCACAGTGGATAGAGCGCTGGCCCTGAAGTCAGGAGGACCTGAGTTCAAATCCAGCTTCAGACCAGACACTTGACATTTACTAGCTGTGTGGCCCTGGGCATATCACTTAACCTCAATTGCTGAAGAAGAAGAAGAAGAAGAAGAAGAAGAAGAAGAAGAAGAAGAAGAAGAAGAAGAAGAAGAAAAGAGATTGCAACAGTTCAGTAATAGGTGATAAAGGCCTGAACAATGGCAGTGGCTGTGTGAATGGAGAGAAAAGGATGTATATGGGAGATAAGGAGGTACAGCAATGCTTTTCTCACAGGAGAGTATCCTGGTCACATTTCTTTGTCAGGAAACTCAAGGACTGGGGAGACCCAAAGATAGGGAAGTGGGGAAAAGAGGAAAAGGACAGATTCATATTTGGGAATGGAAATAGGATACTCTTTGCAGACATTTGTAAAGATTTATGATTTCATCAGGGTGGGTAGGATATGTCTTTCATTGAGGCGTGTGTTCATTTATTTATTCGATGCTTATTAAGTGCCTACTGTATTCATTAATATTAGTAGCTAGCATTTCTATAGCACTTTAAGGTTTACAAAATATTTCATAAATATTATTCATTGAATCCTCACAACAAACCCTTGGTGGGTACTATTATTATCCCATTTTACAGATGAGAAAATGGAAGCAGACAGAAGCTAAGTGACTTGCGGGAGTCATACAGTCAATAAGTGTCAAAGACCCGATTTGAACTCAGGTCTTCCTGACTCTAAGGCCCCTCTTCTATCCACTGTGCCTATTATTACCCTTCCATGCCTTCAAAGATGATAGATGATTTTCAAGGGAGTCTGTGGCCTCCCCCAAATCATCAGTTCTTGACAGGCCAACTGGAGATGAGCTTTTCTGAGCTTAATGAGCTTGATTCTTTGATGATACATACATAATCCATCGCCAGACCCCCTACAGACTTCCATACCTGGGAAAACCTCTCAGTACTTGAACTCCTCTGATCATGCCTTAAAAATTCAGGACCCTTTCTCTGTCACAACAAGGCAGAAGAAGAGGACTGCAGAGGAGGACCACTCTTCTCTTGCAGGAAAAAAAAATCCATAAAGGACATTGGTCATCTAGGAAAGCCCCATAATGACACTAACCCATCATTATACTTTGGTTTGGTGTAACGCCAATCATGGCAGCACACCTGGGGACTGCTGCTGTGAATAAGCTTAAGGGCCTAATTGCATAGTATAATGAACTCTCTATTCAGAACTAAACATTGTTCAGTAAAGCATAACATTCATAGCAACATCCTTAAGCAGAACATATCATTCAATATCTATCTATCTATCTTTCTATCTATCTATATCTATATATCTATATCTATCTATATCTATGTATCCATATCTCATAACACTCAGTATGTCATATGGCACATAGCATACATCATTACATTTAGTAGCATTCCCCAAAATACTTGTTTATACAATCGGGGGTCCCAAGCCAGGTTCTTGCCTAGCACAACACATCCTTACGGGGTAGCAGAAAACTTGGTGTGGGGTTTTGCTTCATAAAAGCAAAGCATAATCCTTCTATGACTTGGGGGAATGCTTTTAAGAGGTGCTGTGAGACCTAGATACCCTACCTAAGGCATCTAGGTGGCACAGTGAATGCATCATCAGGCCTGAGTCAGGAAGACCTGAATTCGAATCCAGCCTCTGACATTTCTCTGGTCAAGTCACTCTTTTGCCTCAGTTCCCTTGACTGTAAAATGGGTGATACTAACAGCATCTACCTTTCAGGGATATTGGGAAGATCAAATGAGATAATGTTTATAAAGCATTTAGCACTGTCCTGGCACATGGTAGGCCCTCTATAAATGCTTATTTCCCTTCTCCTTCCTCTGTGAATGAAAAATTCTTCACCGTACAGCTGGCCTTTGGTGATGAGCCTCTTCGAACTGGACAAGACTGTTCCTTTGTCCCCTTCCTAGGACTCTTGAGGCTTTTCCCAGATGGATAGATCTATGAGAACTTGTCCTATTCTGACCTAGCTTTTGAGAGCCCAGGGTCACTTCCAGCCCTCATCAGAAGTAACCTGCTGTTAAGCTTCAAAATACTTCACATGTATGTCCAAAGTGTGAAATAAAACCTTGCTACTCCACCCATCTCTGAGAGACTGACTTAGGCACTTTTAGGGTTGCACCACTTAGTATATTTTTGCCTCAGGGTAAGATTGTTGCCTTGGTGGATTAAATAGTTGCTCCTTGTAGCAAGGAGCTGCTAATATGTTTGGATGTTTGGATTTTTAGAATTCACAATTCCTTTCACTATCTTTGAGAATTGAGTTCCTCTTCAAAAGCCCTGGCTCTGGGGAGTTGAGGATCACCACTGACTAAAACAGATCTTTGACATTATAAAACTCACCCCATTTCTCTGGGCCTCAATTAACTCATCTGTAAAATGAAGGAATAGAACTTAAAAGTGATCTCATGTTTAAGGTTTAACTTGTGTCTCTATATCTAAAAGTCATGAGAAAGAAGCCAACATTATCATATCATGTGTATTCCAATTTGGTGTGTAGTAAGGAACCAGCATTATCGTTTCATGTGTATTCCAACGATGTTTACAAAGCACTTCCAATTGTGATCTTATTTTTTATTTTTATATTAACATGAGTACATATTAATGAGGTGAAAAGTTTCTTCAGCTCTAATAATTCTGGCCCAGAGCCCCAGAGAAGTTAAGTCACTTACTCAGGGTTCCCTATCAAGCCAATGATGGAAATGGGGCCCAAACTTAGGTTGCTAGGCTCCTTATCCCAGATCTCTTCTCTAGACCACCTGGATTTCAAGCATTTAAATAAGTATCTTTAAACTCTAGGATTAAACAAACAATTATTTTAAAATCTCACCTGTGGGTCCAAGAAGCTATAGAATGTGTAGTGGTCACACCTTGGTAAAACCATCTTGGTAGATGGGCTAAGCCAGGTTGAGGGTAACTGGCAGGCCCCAAATCCGACTGTGAGTTAGAGGGGTGCCTACCCTAAGCATGTGAAGACTTCCCCCAACAAAATGGGCATATGAGAACAATCTGTTCCAAAGGCCATGAAGGCAACTGTAGCAGGCACTGTGGAAACTTAGAGCTTGGTCAGACATTGAAGACACCAAGGTCATCCACTGCATCCTAGGCCATTGCCAATTGTCTTAGCTTTTGCCACTGGACTTGATGACTCTGGAAGACAGAATGAGGCTGACAACTTTGTATGACTCTGCCTCACTTAAATCCAATTCGCGCACAAGTGAAGACATCAACCTGTGATGTCATCGGTCCTCTGAAAAGGGACAACAACAAAATTTTAGGGTCCATTCTGTGCTAGGTACCAGGTACCAAAACACAAAAACAAAACAATCTCTACCTTTAAGGTACTTGCCTTCCATTCAGGATTAAACAATAATTACTCTTATTTTTACACTGTTTTAACTGTTTTCCCAAAGTGCTTTATATGCATCTTCTTTATTTTAAGCTTCACAACAGCTCTGTGAGGTAGGTATTAAAGGCTTTATGATTACCATTTTACAAATGAGACAATTGAGACTTAGTTAAGTGACTTGGCCATGGCCACATAGTAAGTGCCAGAGGCAAGATTTGAACCCAGGTCATCTTGATGGCAAGTCAAGTGGCCTTTCTACTCCCCATCTGTGTTTGTATATTCTATATAATTACAATAAAACAGAATTTTCATAATATGGTAGAAAAAAATAGAGGATTTGAAATTAGGAGATGTGGGTTTGAATATGAGCTCTGCTACTCATTGTTTATGTGACTTTGAACAAATAATTTCCCTTCTCCCAATCTTAGTTCCTCTGTCTGAAAAACAAGATTTGGATTATCATAATAATCAGTAATAAAGCTTAAAGTTTATAAAGCGCAGTATTATTATACCTGTTTTACATAGGAGAAAATTGAAGCTCTTCATGGTCACAAAGGCAGTGAGTATTCTTCTGGTTTTTCATTGTGGGCCTTTCAATTTCAGGTTCAGTACTCTTTCCTCTAGATGAAGGGTTCTTAACATTTTTTTTGGAATCAATTTTTGCTCCCAATTTGGTATCATTTTTTTGGCAATCTAGTAAAGTCTGTAGATTACGTCTCACTGCAATATTTTTAAATGTATAAAACAGAATACATAGAATTACAAAGGAAATCAAAAGTTAGTGAAAATGGAAATAATATTTTTCCCATCCAAGTCCCCTGAAATCCATCTTTGGCCCTACTGTACTACAGAAAAGTTTAACAGCCCATGATTTAAATCAAGTCTCCCATTTTACAAATGAAGAAACTGAGGCCCACAGAGGCAGAGTGACTTGAGTCATCATAAGAATGGAAGGGGCCTCAGATCCTCTCCACCAGTGGTTATTAACCTTTTTTTTGTATCATGGACCCCTTTGGCTATTGGTTGAGGTCTATGGATCCCTTCTCAGAAAAAAATGTTTTTAAATGCATAAAACAAAATATATAGGATTACAAAGTAATCAAAAGTTAATGAAAATAAATATGTAATTTTTTTCCCACCCAACTTGATGAACCTCCTGAAATTCTCTCTCCATGGACCTCAGATTAAAAACTCTTGCTCTAGGTTATATTGTCTTTTGTATCAAAGGTCCCTTTCAGTTCTCAGTCCTTATGGTAGCAACCTGTCTGGATATATTTGTAAAGTAAATACATCTTTAGATTGTAGGCTCAATATTTCCCATGTGAATTTTTTGAGGGTGTTTTTCTTTTGTTACAAATTAAAAAAACTCTAAATCCCCTGTTCTGAGTTCTTGGGTATCTATGATGTAAAGGCAACCAATACCTATCTTGACATGGGAGGCTTTGTTCTAGCTGAGAAAATGTCCTTAGAAGAACAAGTATGTTTGTGGTACCCAGCAGTGGGGAAGGCCATGAAGTTCTACCATTTCCCCCCAGTGTATGTAATACTTTGGGGATGCCTGAACAATGACCCTGAAGTATTTCAAAAGGAAAGTCCCTGGCTTCTCCTCAGTGGCCTAGCTCTTTGATTACATATGCAAAGAAAATTGATGGTAGGGAAGACAGCTTCACTCACCTAAGAGGTAGGAACTCTAGTGCTATAAATATACTTGTGCTTTGACTGGTTAGAGCAGCAAGCTGCCTCCCTAATTGATTGCTCGTTGTTAAGCACAAATTGGCAAACAAGTACTGGAGAAGTTTCTCTTATATAATGAATTCACTGAAAGTAAAAATTTTAGCTACTTGAAATTCTCCGGAAGGGATGATATCCAGGCTTCAGGGAAATGTCTTTTCACTGAGCAAAGAGCCCTGAATCAGGCAATAGATAAGATTCAACACCTAGAGCAGCCAATGGGCATCTTGTTGGTACTACTCTGGGCATAACCAAATTAATCAAGAAAAAAAGCATTTATTACATGCATTCTATGTGCTTGGTCCTGGGAAAAAAGTAAAAAAAATGAAATAGTCCCCATATTCAATGAACTTATGTTTTACTGGGGCAGACAACTTGTTTATAAGTAAGGATATACAGAATATATACAAGATACATTCAAGGTAATTTTGGGAGGGAGGACATTAGGAGCCAGAAATTAATTAATTAGGAATTAATCAGGAACAGATTCATCTATAAGGTGATATTTTATCTAAGTCTTAAAGAGAAGAAGGTATTCTAAACGAGGAGGGAGAGAATTCCAGGCATTGGGAATGGTCACTGTAAAGACAGAGACAGGAGATGAAGGGTTATGTGCGAGGAAGCAAAAAACCAATTGGTTGGATCATAAGGTTCAGGAAGGAGAGTAATATATAGTTACCTAGAAAGAGAGATTTGGGCTGGACTATGACTTTATGCCAAGAAGGAGTTTATATTTGATCTTAAAGACAATTGAAATGACTGGAATTTATTGAGGAGGAAAGCAAAGCATGAACTTCCTTTGTCTCTCACCTATCAAAGAGATCTTGGTTTGGAGTCAGAAGAGCTGAGTTCAACTCTCAGCTCTGCTACTTACAGTTTATGTATGGTTAATGATAAGTCACCTCCTTCCTTTCAAACTACTCCTCTTCCCCACAAAGGGAAAAAACAACTAAGCAAATTTGATGGTATGCAACATCATGCACTCATAATATTCCACATCTCTACTGAGAATATGGAAATGAGCCTCCTCATCTATTCCCTGGGCTGAAGACTGGTCATTTCACTTAATCTGGGTTAAGCCCTTAGTTTTCTTGTCAGTAAAACAAGGAGCTTTGACTAGATGATCTCTAAGGTTTATCCCAACTTTTAGTCCTATAATCCAATGACTTCTTCTTCCTCTCTGCCCTTGGAAGACTCATTTTTATTCCAAGACTGAGTCAGAATTTCTGGAGTAGGGTTATCTTGGGTGGAAGATACAGATTCCTATTTCAGGAAAGAAGGGAAGAAGGAAGAAAGGAGCCACTACCATTCTCTGCTCAAGGAGACAGAGTGATTTGTGGGTGAACGACCCAATACCTGGCTGACTCTTAGTTTATGTGGGAGAAGGAAAGATGAGGAAAAAAATCATCCCCTTGGATGAGTTGGGATCTGGGATGCAGAGAGTGGCAGGAAGTAAATCAGATACAGTCAAGGCACATGGCCCCACCCTTTCAGTAGACAGGAAATGGAAAAGATCCTCCTTCCCCTCCTGCAACCAGAAGACAGAAGGTAAAAGCTAGAATGGCAGATGTCCTAAGTCTTGTCTCCAGACTGTAGGCAGCTCCCTGAACTGCATGAAGCCACTGGTTTTTCCTCTTGCACATTAACTAGTCCTCATGCTCCTGAAGAAGCTGGACGTAAAATGAAAATATATGAGTCTTTTAAATGCTGCCTAATATTTATGCAGACTGCATATCACTCAAATCTTACTCACTTATAAAAAGAGTAAGGGAAAGGCACTTTCAGAAAGTACTGTAAATCCAGAGCCAATCACAATTAATCTAGCTGATTAGCAGCTAGATTAATTCCATGATTAAGAACAAATAAATAAAGGAGCTCTTTTTCCCTTTGACTAAGGTTTGTGCATTTGGACCCCAAAGGCTTAACAGATGCCGACAATTTGGAAATCATAGGTAAAGGTAAACCTTAATTTAATTAAAACAATTTTTAGGAGAGCTGTCTGCACTTTGAAAGGGGACCAACCGAGTTGCATTGGTAATGTCTTCCTTAGCCCATCAGAATGGTCCCCTGGTAGTCCTGAGGAATAAATGCTACTTCCAGAAGTGCCCCTTGTATTCCCAGGGATTCTCTTTTACCCTGGGAAGATCAGAAGTGGGAAGCTATCTTTTTAAATAAGAGAGATTGCAATGACCTTGGAAATGAAGGGAATTCATTTTCTCTGATGGAGATGGCATGGCTCTATAAGTGAAGAAAGGCCTCCACATCCCATAGTATCAAGGACAGGGAAGGTAGTGTTGGCGACAGGCATCCTTTCCACAAGGATTCTGCTGCTCATCTGATACCCCCTGCTATGTTTACTTCCAGGAATAGCTTTGAGTGGCTCCATAAAATTCCTCAGAGAATCCTGGCTTCCAGAGGGAATGTTGGGCAATAGCTTCTGGAGAACATGGACCAAAACAAGAAGCTGGAGATCTTGCTGATCTTATATCCCAGACCTGCTCCTTATAGCCCATGTGTGTCCCTTCACCTCACTGGACCTCAGAATCCTCATGTGATGAAGGAAGAGCTTAGACTAGATGACCCCATGTTCACTTCCTGTTCTATGTCTTTGATCCTATCATCAAGAGTGTCCCTTGGCACCTGAGAGCCGGGTTCCAGGAAGCAGAGAATGCAGGAAATTTTCTGAATGCTTTGGGGCTGGAGGTGAACAGGATTGGTGTCCCGTTTGAGAAGGATAGGTGTCTTGAAAAGTCAGGGAGCTTAGAACAAAGAGGGGGATGGAACTCTGCGATTCAGAGTCTAAAGGTTCAAGTCATGGGTCTGACAGGTTCCTTTATTTCATGAATATTTATTAAGTACCTACCGTGTAGAGATGTTGTAGTGTCAAACTCAAATAGAAATGAGGCCACTAATCCACACATAAGGATACTGACTTAGTTTTAAAATCTAGTGTTATCTATGTTTTATTATATTTTTATTTATTTTGTGAAATATTTCCCAGTTACATTTTAATCTGGCTCCTGTGGCACTGACACCTCTTTTGTAGAGCACTGTGCTAGGTATGGGGGGAGAGATGATGCTTACACAAAACACAGTCCCTGCCCTTGTGAAGCTTAGAGGCAAGACACAAACATTTCCTAATCTCTCAATGCTAGTGCCTTCCCTCTTTTAATAATTTCTTTAAAAAATCATGTATAGAGCTTGTTTGTACTTATTTGTTTGCTTTCTGCATCTTTTTTGTATCTTTTTATCCCTGGGGCTTAGCACAGTGCCAGATACATAGTAATAAATGTTTATTGACTGACCAACTGACCGTACCTATGTTAGAGAGTAGCAAAATGAAGTGTTATTTTCTGCCTAGGGGCTGTTTCAACATGATCATTTCATCTCTCAGGCCACATTTCTTTATCTGTAAGATGGGGATAATAATATTTAGTCACAAACCTCAAAGCATGATAGAAATGTGAACTCTGATGATTCGTACTTGGAGAGCAAAATGAATTCCTTGTCCAGTGATGGAAGTTCATAGCAATCTCTGGCTCTTCATCCATGGCGAATCATAGCTTCAAGCACAGAGATCTCTTCCTTCAGCTCTCTCCAGTCTGTGGGGGCTCAGGGAACAGCACAACAGGGGAGGCCTCCAGTACAAAGCAGCAAGAGGAGAGGTAGTTTATGCCTTGGCATTGTCAAATGAATCACATTGGAAATAGGTATGGTTTTATGGGTCAAAACGACATTAAGGAATACTGGACAGATTATGAAAATAAATAAAAACAATTAAAAATGAAATAAAGGATAGCTGGGCGAATAGTGGCAAGAATATTTTTTAAAAATGACTGTGGTCTAAGAAATGAGCATGTTGAATACAGAGAAGCATGGGAAGATTTACATGAATTGATGCAGAGTAAAGTAGGCAGGGAGGCAGCTATAATGGCTCAGTGGATAGAGTTTTAGGCCTGGAGTCAGGAAGACTTGAGTTCAAATTCAGCCGCAGATGCTTACTAGCTGTGTGACCCTGGGCAAGCCACTTACCTCTGTTTGCCTTAAGCCACTGGAGAAGGAAATGGCAAACCACTCCAGTATCTTTGCCAAGAAAACCCCATGGACAGTATGGACCATGGGGTCTCAAAGAATCAGACAGGACTGAATAATAACAACAAAGTAAGCAGAGTCAGGTAAACAGTATATCTCTGGACTGTAACTTTGTAAGTGGAAAAAAATGGCAACACAATCAAAACTCAATGTTGTGAAATTGTGGAGAACACACTTGGCCTAGAAGAAGAGATAGTAAAGCTAATTCCGCCTGCTTGTTTGCAGAGGTCAAGGTCCACAGGTGTGAAACACTGCATAAAAAGTCAAATGTTATTAATGTGTAGATTACTCAGCTATATCCAACTCTTTGTGACAGAGTTGTATACAAAAAAGATAGGAGGCGATTTTGGCAGAAAGCAACAGCAGCTAGGTGGGGATGGAGGGGTTAGCAAAGGTTTCATGTAGCAAGTGGTTCCTGACTCAGTCTTAAAGGACACTAGAGGTGTAACTGGCAGATGTAACTAACTGGGCTTCCTAGGGCTTTAAAGGAGCTCAGTATTGGAGATTCCCATAAATAGAGAGACACAGACACACACATAGACACACACACACAGATGCTCACACACACACACACACACAGACGCTCACACACACACACACACACACACACACACCCTGAACTACCCCTACCCCCATCCCAACCCTGCGCCTACCTCCTAGGGTAGGATCAAATAAAAATCTTTGTAAAGCACTTTGCAAACCTTAAAGTACTATATTGATGCTAACACAAAGCAGGGCTATTTGATGCATAGGGTTAGTGGGTGTGAGTCAAGCCAGGGAGCAATCTGATTCCAGCCAGCCACTTTTGCTGCCTATGTTGTCTATTTCAAGCCAAGGCATAAAAACCCAGAGGAGTATTTTCTATGTTAAGAAGGAAAAAATATTTATTAAAGGATTACTAAGTACACTATCCTACACACTACCCACACACTATCCTACGCACTAAGGAGACAAATAGAAAATAACACCATCCCCGCTCTCAAGGAGCACCTGCTGCAATGGGGGAGATGATACGTTTAGGAAATTTCATCTGGAAGTCAGATAGAAAGGCCCCCTGGTCTTTAGGGTACTGTGGCAAACAGATGCTAATGTACCTCCTTTCATGTCATTTAAAATTGATTTTGGGGGCAGCTAGGTGGCAGAGTGGATAGAGTGCTAGGCCTGGAATCAGAAAGACCTGAGTTCAAATCCAGCCTCAGACACTTAACAGCTGTTACCCTGGGCAAATCACTGCAGCCTGTTTGCCTCAGTTTCCTCATCTGTAAAATGAACTGGAGAAGGAAATGGCAAACCACTCCTGTATCTTTGCAAAGACAATCACAAATGGGTCACAGAAAGCTGGATATGACTGAAAATGACTGCACAACAACAACAAATTATCAACATCATCATCATCACCATCACCATCACCATCACCATCATCATCGTCATCATCATCATCATCACCACCACCACCATCATCATAACCATCATCATCATCATCATCATCATCACCACCACCATCATCATCACCACCACCACCACCATCATCACCATCATCATCTTCATCATCACCATCATCATCATCTTCGTCATCATCATCATCACCATCATCATAACCATCATCATTATCATCATCATCATCGCCACCACCATCATCACCATCACCATCATCACCGTCATCATCACCATCATCATCATCATCATCACCACCATCATCATCATCTTCATCATCATCATCATCATCTTTTCAGGTGAACTATTTGGGAAAAGCTTAAGGAAGAGCTCTCCTGGCTCCCTAGTTCAACGAACTAACTGTTCCTTTCCCTCCTAGCCCAAGGAGCTTTGGTGTGCATAATAGCTCCGGCTCCCTCATTTCTCAGGCTCATTGACTCTGGCATGTGGCTGAAGGCACAGAGGGAAGGGGCAGTTTGTGAGAATGCAGGATAAGACTGGATAATAGTATCTATTATAAAAAGAACAGTGGGCAAGTCCCTTTATCACTGTGAGCCTCAGTTTCCTTCTCTGCAAAGTGAGGGCTTAGAACTCACTGATTTCTACAGTCCCTTTCTGCTTTAACATTCTATGATAACCTCCTCTGCAGGTCCAGCAGCTAGGTGATGCAGGAGTTAGAGTGCTGGGCCTGGAGTCAGGAAGACCTGAGTTCAAATCTGGTCTCAGACCCTTACACTTATTAGCTGTGTGACCCTGGGCAAGAATTTAACCTTTGATTGCCTCAGCTTCATCATCTGTGAGATTTGGATAATAATAGCACCTACCTCCAAAAGTCATTGTGAGGATCAAATGAGATATTTATAATAATAAATAATTATATATTTTTATATAATATGTTTATATATTTGTAAGGTGCTTTGCAAACTTTAAAATGCTAACTATTATTAATTGTGATTTATTTTTATTTTACTGGGTGGAGCATCTTGCTAATAAGGCCAAAGCCATCTGCTCTATTCCTATGTGGACCAACTCAGCTCAGACTTCCTTTTAGCCCTAGCCAACATTTTGTAAACATTTATTTTTGGTCTCAAGGGGAATAGAGTGAAAAGGTGTGGATGACTCAGTTCTAACAGTTCTACCGTCTGGAGACACAGGTCAGTCCTCATATCTGATATTACTGACTTGGCCTGGAGAGTCACCCTTGCCTGTATTTTATTATTGCCATAATCCCATGTTAGACCTGAAAGGGACCTTGCAGACAAGACTGAGGTCAACTTCTTCATTTTACAATTGAAGAAACTGAAGCCTAGACAAGTGACTTGCCCAAGGTCAAACGGTAACTCACCAAAATCCCAATACAGTGCTATTTTTGCTGTTGCACATATTAGCAGTTTTCCTGCCTCCTCTTATGCCCTCTTATCACTGTTCAGGTTGTCCACTCTGCCTGGAATCTCTCTTCATTACTGCCCATCTGGTGCCCTTTCCTCCATGAAGATTTCTCTGATCTCCCCTGTAAGGATTATCGCCCTCCACAAAATTTCCTGGAGCTCTCTTCCTGGACTTCTTTCCCCCCCACTGAAGTCTACTTTGTATTATTCTTATTTATGTACATAATAGTTTCTAATAATTGCTAATATTATATATAGCTTTAAAGATTTGCAAAGCACTTTATAAATTTTGTTTAGTTTTATGCTCACAACAATCCTGGGAAATGGGTGCTATTATTATCCCCATCTTACAGAACTGAGCAAGACCAAGGGTAAGTGACTTGTCCAGGGTCACCCAGCCAGCATGTGTCAGAAGTGGGACTCGAATCCAGGTCTTCTTGACTCTGAGGCCAGCTCTCCATCCACGATAGCATACTGCCCTTAATAAGCAAATAGCGAAGAACCCACAGAGGTCCATAGATGGGCATAGCACCTTGAGCCCATGCCAGTGACAGGAGAGCAATGAGTCTACCTCTTCACCTGTCCTTCTACCCATCCCCATGTTCCCCTGGCCTTACACAAAGCAATCCCCCCTTGCTCTCACCTTGGAATTCTGTACACCAAGCATGCAGATCTCTGAGCTCAGCGAGCAAACAGGTTTTGTTCCGAGTCCCTCCTTCCTTGGATCCTCAGCTTCCTTGCTCTTCATGTCTTTGCTCTAAGATTGGAGAAACTGCAAGCCCAACCATTAGATCAAAAAGGAGCTTGAGAAATACTTTAAGCAAAAAGTGCGGACTGTGCATCCTTGTTCCATGACTGCCCTGATATTAAATCATGAAATAGCACTGAACAGCTGCCCAAAACATATATACGGACCTGTCAAAACAGAAACCAAACAAAATTTCTAACAGGAACTAGAGGTGAAAGGAACAGTGGGAAGAAACAGAGGGGTAGGAGAGTGAGTCTACACACATGTGATCCTGGTGTTCTTGTTCAGAAAGGGAATTCTTGGGTTTACCAAGGGAGACCAGACTTGGGATTTTGAAATTGGCATTTTATTTGATGCTAATGATCCTTTGTCATGTGGTAGGATGGTTGTGAGCTTGAGGATTTGGAACGATGAAGCTGCTGCTTATTTGTAACCTTGAGCTCAGATGATACAATTGCCTTTCTCCTAACCATAAGTGATATTAGCTTGTAGTGCCAGACCTCAATACTGAGCATCCTAAGCCATTTCTTGGATCCCTGAATAGGAGATCTGGTTGACTAAGGTTTTCCTTGTACATTGGAAATGAGCTCCTATAGTTTGCTGTGTGCTGTCCTTGGCTCCATGGGGGTCTTGACCACCCCCCTTCTCCTGGCTCTCCGCACCCCCACCCTGGGCAAGCGAAGTACAGAGCAAAATAGATCAGAAAGCCAATAGACATCAGGAGATCCAGAAACTCCTGGACCCTTCCTTGGGCTGACACTGCTCATAAGAGAAATTGATCCTTATCCCTAGGAGAGCTGTCATGAGGGAAGGAGGGAGAGAATGCTAGAGGGAGGGAAGAAATCGGAGAGACCTGAGGAATGAAGGTTTCAACATGAGAAGTCATCAAGTTTCTATATGTAAACTTGATTTATGGGGCCACCAGGCGCTTCCCTTCCCCCAAATCTCTAAAGCCTCCTTCCATTCACTAAAGGTGCCCTTCTCTTCTGCTCAGGGAGGGGAAGATAAAGGAATGCTTTGATAAGGTACCCATCATGGGGGTTTGCTGGTGAATTTGGAATGAAATGATCTGACTTAGCTGGTGGGAAAGTTCATCTGAATTTAATTCTTGGTATGGTCCACATCTTATAATGGCACTTTTATATAATGATATTATAATAAAAATTATAAAATACTATTATAGGAAAATATTATAATACAATTACTTTAAAAATTATGTAAATAGCACATTTATATCACTTTAAAGCTTGTAGATCATTTTACATCATCTCATTTGATCCTCACAACAAACTGATGATGTAAGTGCTATTATGACCCCCATTTTACAGATGAGAAAACTGAGGCTGAGAGAGGTTAAATGTCTTATACAGAATCATGGAGCTCATAAGTGTCTGAGTCAGGATCCTCATTGGGTCGGTCTAATTCCTGGTATATCCCTCTACCCGCTATCCCATGGGATAGTGAGTTCCTTGAGGCAGGGACTTCTGCCCTTTTTTTTTGTCCCCTGGTTCCAAATACAATGCCTTGAATACAGTAAGTGCTAAATAAATGTTTGTTGACTGATGAAACTATGCCATACTGTTCATCCCTATGCTATTTCCTGAGGTTCTCCTTTTCCTCCTACCTTAGTTAAAGGAGAGCTCAGTGACATAGCCCCATATCAAATCTAAAGATATGGAGATCATTTAATCCAGAGATTCTTAAACTTTTTGTACATGTGTGTGTGCACCCCGAACCCCTTTGACACTCTGGTGAAACCTACAGACTACTTCTTAAAATAATGTTTTAAAATACATTAACTAGTATTACCAAGGAAACCAACTCTATTGAAGCATGGTTGTCACAATATTGTTTAATCCCAAATGCACAGACTTGAAGTTAAGAACTCCTAATCTATCCTAATCCTGTTATTTTTAGAGAAACAACCAGCACCTTGGACAATTGTCTCTTCAGGTGAGGCTGGAGACACATTGAATTCCCCAGGAAACTTAGACTATAAAAAAGCAGGGTCTCCACCCGGAGCTTTTAGCTACACTCAATCACACGGGCTCAAGGATCCTTTAGTCTATGGTTTGTGATTACCTTAAAATTTGAGGTTTCTATGGTAGAGCAGAAAGCCTGGGAGTCAAGAGACCTAGGATCTAGTTCCCGCTTTACATTTACTCTATGTGACCTTGGGAAGGGCATTTCCCTCTTTGGGGCCTGAGTCTCTTCTCTGTTAAATGAGGGGTTCTCTTTCATCCCTCCCAGCAACAATAGCCATCACTGACCAATAGGCCACTCCTTTACATCATGGATAGACAACCACATTAATTCTTTTGTTTGAGACTCTCCCAGAATTGTCATTTCAGCATTTCTGGATCCTCAGTTATTCTTTAGGACAGGGCTGTCCAAAATATGGCCTGCAGTATGATTTTATGTGGCCCGCCTGTGGGTTTTAATTTTCATTAGTGAAAAAATAAAATAATAATTTGCATGGAATACATATTAGATTTTTTAATTCCATCACTAATAAATAATCTCGTTGATGTTAATTTCTTTGGTGTTTTTAAGCACTATTATGGACAGAACATATCTCACGGAATTTTCAGTCGATCTGTGGGATGCGTTCTGTCTATACGATGCACACTAGTCAGTATGCACCTACCTTTATACTGTTGCCTTGTTGCTTTCGTGTTTTGTGTTTGCTTTCATGCTTCGCGCCTTCACCTGTCGTATTGATGACATGTATTCCTCCACTTTCTATTAGTGTACTGTTTTTTATTCTGGGTGTGGCCCTCGAATAATTATTTTATTTTAATGGGTCCCTATGATAACCTAAGTTTGGACAGCCCTGCTTTAGGAGGAATTTGACAGTAGAGGAAGATATAGTCACTCCTAGACCACTAGGGGGCGACAGGATAGGTTAGGCTCCAGTGTAGTTACACAAACCGCCCATAGGAATCAATCAATCAATAGTTATTGAGTGCTTTGTTTGTGTCAAGTGCTGTGTTAGGTACTGAAAATAAAAAGACAGAAGAGAAACAGACCCTGCCCTCAAGGAATTTACATTCTCCTTGGGGACTTAAACATAGAAACCTGTAAGTAAATACAAAGTATATTCAAAGTAAACTTGAAGTTCTTTAGATTGAGGTACCAGCAGCTGAGGATGGGGAGGGGAATGAGGAACGGTCTCAGGTAAGACTTGGCTGAGCTTCAAAGGAAGCTGGGGATTGAAGAGACTGAGGTTCAGAGGAAGGGCATCCTGGACACAAAAAGGTACATCTCCCTGAGAGCAGATCTGGAGTGCCCCGGGTGTTTTCATTTTGCAGTAGGGCTGAAATTAGACAGAAGTATTATCAATTCCCTCAGCATCCCCACTCCTTCTCTCCAACTTCTGGACTTCAAAAAAATGCTTCTGGGCCAAGCACCTCCCCACCCTATTCCCTTCAGCCCCTTTCCTGTATTGCTTTCCTCTATTAGAATGTAAGCTCATTGAAGGCAGGATCTGTCTTTATTTTTGCTTATATTTCTTACATTATCTTGTATTATTTTCTTATATTATCCCTGACACTTATCACAGTGCTGGGTTGTTGATTTAATGTCAGTGAAATTTTGGGGGTGCTTATCACCTAAAAAAAGCATTTAATAAATGGTTGAAATTCTTTCTTCCTCCTTTCAATAAGAGAAGTAGTTGAGATAGGGGATGGGAACCAAGCCGAAAAGATGGGAAACTAGGCTCAGGAATAAGGCATCAGGCTAAACCCTAGTCTTAAAGGGATTAGGGTTAGGGGACTGAGTTTCCCTCTGTTGGAAGTAACCATAAAAGCTGATCATTTCACACAAAGAGCACAGAATCTTAGCCGCACCTGAATATTCTCTGTAATCCCACAATCAGCACTCACTAAGGGAGAAAGGTGTGGGTTAAAATTCTCTCTACATACTTAACTCCCTCCTTCAGAAGTATGGAGTCTACTATAGAGAAAAGAAAGCTCAATTATATTTGGAGATCAAATATGGAAACTTAATGACGATCAGTGAATCACAGTAATTAAAAGGATTATCAGGAACTTTGTCTAAACCCAGCATCAAAGCTGAACTGCAAGGCTAACAATGGCTCCAGCAGCATGATGCCATGGAGATCTAAACATGCCTAAATTAACCAGGAGAAAACTGTTTGCTCTCTAGTTTCGGTTCCATGGGATACTGGACTCCAGCTTATATCCTGCCCTTGGATTCATGGAATCAGCGAATCTGAGTTGGAAGAGCCCTCAGATATCCTCTAGTTCAACTTGTACCTGCACAGGGATCCTCTCTACAACTCCAACAGGGGTTCATCTAGTCATTCCTTGGAGATCTCCAATGATGGGATCTTCATTACCTCACTTTTGGATAGTACTTACCAGAAATGATTCCATACATTGACTATAACCTACCATTCTGCAGCTTTCCCCCATTGTTCATAGCTTTGAACTCTAGGGCCAAGTAGTACAAGTTTGATACCTGGTCCTTATGACAGTCCTCCAAATACTTGAAGACAACAATCATGTTGAAGTCTTTTCTCATGATCGGCAAGCTAAATATTGCCCAGCTCCTTCAATCAACCCTTGAATGACATTGTCTCTAGTTCTCTTCCCATCATCTTGGTCATCCTTATTTGGCTGCCTCAATCTGTCACCTCTGTGAGCACTTCTAAATACTAAACCTTCTGACCCAAACTTCTGAACTCCCTCCACCCGGTTGTTCTACTAGGATTCCAGACTAGCAATCAAAAAGATTTCCACAGAGGACAGACTGTGCCTCTCTCTTCTTCTATTGGCCTAGAGCTCAACAGAAAACACACACACACACACACACACACACACACACACACACACACACCAGATTAGACTCACAGATTAGATGAACATCTGAATTTGGCTTTGAAAAGTCAGTGAAAATGCTGGGTTGAGGATTGAGTTTCATGTCAGTAAAGTCCTTGGGGGTGCTTAGAAATTCAGTGATTACTTAATCAACCAATGAAAAAACAGTGACTTGGAGGAAGTCCCTGATGGCTCTCTTGGGACTAAGTTTGGCTGGATTAGACTCTTTGCTGGCTGGAGAGGGGAAGGACAGGGAGCAGGGGAGGGAAAGGGAGAAAAGGAGAAGAGAAGAGAGAAAAGAAGGAGAAGGGGGAGGGGAGGAGGGAAGGACCTCTGTAGCTGCTTTTGGGAAAGGAGTTGAATACGGGCAGAGAAACATTCTTTAAGTGTGCTACCCATGCTGCCTAAAGCCTTATCTCCAAAAGGGCTGAGCCTATTTGATAGGGAGAATAGCTGAGTATAAAAGTTTCTGCTTAGGTCTGGGAGATAAGAAGGAAAATGGCTTTAACCAAAGTAACTCAACTGCACCAACCAGTATGTGCTAATATTGAGCATTTTACTAGCCCAAGAACAACTCCCATCCTCCCAAGGACAGTGATGAAATAGTGCAACGCAGCAAACCCTGGTGAGGGAGCATGGAATAACGGGTCTCATAGTCCCCTCAGTGTTCGGCTTTGAGAAAGATTTTTCTCTGTAATGGGGCCCAGAGTTGAGGAAAACTAAGAAATTTTCTCAAGTAGGATCCAAGTACTACAGAAAATGAGGGAGTGTTACTAGATAATCACTAATTCCTTCAGCTCAAAAGGCTAGGATCCAATCTAAAACACAAATCATTTATTAAGCACTAGCTGTTTACTGAACATTTTGCTAGCAGATTGAATAGGCACAAAATTTGCATAACTGTTCTCAAGATGCTTTTAGCCTACTGAGTGAAGAGATGAGGGGAGGAGGTTTGGGGTGTAAAAATTGGGGGAAAATTAGAGAATTCTCATAGAAATCAGACTATCTCAAGATTCTTGTGTAACTAACTCTCTCTCTTATTTCCAAATGAAGGAAATTAAAGCAAGGTTGAGGAATTGTGTTTATTAGCCCTGTGTCACCTTCTGTCTTGGAGGTCCTCAGGATTGGATCATCTCACTCTCCATGTCCAAGAACACCTAGTTGATCCCCATTTCCTCTAAGCAAAATACAGAGACATTCTACCCCCATGCATGTACACAAATATCATACACATGTATCATACATATGTATATAGGCACACATTCCCACATATTTGTACACATATATACATGCATGTATATATACATGTGTGTACACACATTTGCATCCGTACATATATGGTCTGCACCTGTGATTTCTCTCAGACAGGAAGCTAACTCCTTGTGAAGAAAATCCTTCTGCCAATGTAGATCAGTAGCTGTTCTGGAACTTGAAGAGGCAGCATGATGAAGGAGATAGTGAGCTGGCTCTGGAATCATGAAGACCTGGGCTCAGGTCCTTCCTCTTACACATACAGACCCTGGGCACATCACTTTATTTCTCAGAGCACTAGTAACTCTCTAGGAATGGAGGTTGCAGAACAAGTGCTGACCTGAATTGGTGAAGGGATTTCCTCTTCTGGGAGTATGACAATGAAATTACGGGTCCTATATTTTTATCCTTTCTCTCCCTCCCCCCCTCCCCCAGTCTCTCTGTCTTTCTCTCTGTCTCTGTCTGTCTCTGTTTCTCTCTCCCTCCCTCCCACATATATGGGACTAGGAAATTCCATAGGGGACACTTTTTTTTTTTTACTACCAAATATAGGTAAGTACAATCTCTGTAACTCTACAGGCAAGCAGTCTCTCTACCTCTCTCTGTCTTTCATACAATACCATTTGGGTACAAGTATGCCTCTGTCCTATTTGCCATTCAATTTGGCAACTGCTTCTCCTGTTAACCTGTACATGCTGGCATCCCAAATAGCCCTGCTTTTTTCCCACTGGTTTTCAAAGGAGTCTAACACTGGGTAAGCTGTATTATTCTGTCTGAACAGACATTTTCCTTGCCAGGTGCTGTCTTTCCACTGGCAGAAATTGGCTTTATTTGTTCCACTTCTTTCAAGAAGTTGCTGCCAGACAGACAGAAAGGTAGACAGACAGACACAGACTCGACTGCCCCCTTCTGATGAGTGGAGGAACACACACACACACACACACACACACACACACACACACACACACACACTGTTGAAGACCAGGGTCAGGGGAGAGGACTGAGGCATAAGATCTTTCAGCATGGGAATCCAGGCAGTCCAATCCCACCAGGCTCAGCTCAGTTTGAGCTCTGGCCTAGGAAACTACTTGTAAGCATGCCAGAGATGAAGGGGGTCAGAGACCATCTGCCTTTGACAACATTATCAGCATATGAATAGTGTGTTGGGGAGGGGGTGGTGGATAATTTTGCCTGCCACCAGGGGTCACGGTCCATTTTTGCTTAAACATATTCCCACTTTCTGTCATACATTTCTCTTAATACATTCCTGTGCACATCATACAGCTACAGTCAGCCACATATTCACAAATACATTCTTGAAAACACAAATACTGAAAGACAAAACCACAGACACAGAAAGATGTAGGAGCACAAGCATTCAGTCACCGACAAACACGCATTATCACCATAGATACCCCTATCTATAGTGATAGACATGTATTCAGAGAGGCACACATTTGGGGACACATATTCAGAGACATTCATAGATTCAAGCACTCACTGACGCCTATACACATTGAAAGAATTTATCCAGGCACAGTGGGACACGGAGTCAACCCTCAGGCATAAAAAAAAATACACCCAACCTTAACCCAAAGTCGGATATAGGCTCTAAATGTCTCTTCCATTCTCCTTCCATTAATGTCAGGCCATCCTGAGAGATCAACCCCTAGCATTTTCCTTAGGGAGCTCACAGGATTCTACCTACCGCCCCGGGCCAGAGAGATAACTCGGAGGGCTTAGGCAAGAACCCAGTCCCTGGATCTCCAGAAGGGGACACTCTCTTGCCCTTCTCCGCTCTCGGTTGTCTCAGTGATCTTACTAACTTCGTCCTCATCTAGCAGAGAGCGCACCTGCGTTCTGAACGGAGAAAACAGCTTTGTTTGGAAGGTCCTGCCTGTGTGCAGTGCAGACTGGGGAGGGTGGATGGGTGTGGACATATTGGACCCTGGGGGCTCTTAGTGTTCTGCTTCCTGTTTCTGAGTCGCAGAAACTGAAGGGCGGGGAAGGGAGAGCGGCGTCCTCTGTCAGAACCTTCGGGTAGGGAGCAGGGACGCAGGCAGACTAAGACAGAAACAACAGTATAACAGCAACCATCCCTTTAGCGCTTTAGAAAGCTCTTTCATCGCAACAACCTTCGGAGCAAATGCAAGTGTTAGTATGCTCATGTTACACATAAGAAAATGAGACTCACGCCGGACCAAAAAAAACCAAAAAACAAACCCACAACCCAACAACAACAACAAAAAGCCGTAGCTCGAGCTTGGGGGCTAATGATTGCTCGTCCAGTGCTTTTTCTGCCCGAGTTGGATAGGGACAGGGAGAGGTGCGTGGACAGGACAGACAAAAGTGCATTCCTTTCTTCCGGATGGAGTCTTCTGTAGTGGGCTAGCTCAGACTATCTCTGGCTACCAGACTTCTCACCCGCCGCGGTATTACAAGGGTTCTAACTGTAACAGGGCTACAACTCTTCCTCTTCGATTCTGGAAAGAAAGTCCCCGGAAAAGGGGATACCTGGAAGGCTGAGAGTAGGGAACTAATTTTAGCAAACTCGATCCCTGTTGGAAATAAACCTGTAAACCCGGTTTTTAAAAAATGAAAAGAGGATCAGGAATCAGCAGCAAACCATGCCCAGTCTGGAAACTATTTGGATGTCCTAGTGAAACACATTCACACCGTAGGGATTTTGTGAGGCTTGGAGCAGGCGACCGAGTGTGGATAGTACTCCTAGAGAAATGAGTTTAACAGTTATGTACGGGAGATCTGGGGGTACCAAAGATGGAGATACTTCTTTCTCCATCCCTATTTGCCCCGAACGAAGGTTTTCCGCTTCTGTCTCTTCTTCTGTTTTCTCTTCTAATACTCTCTCTCTCTCTCTCTCTCTCTCTCTCTCTCTCTCTCTTTCTCTCTCCCCCTCCCTACCTCCCTCACTCCTCGGAATTGTTGTGCACTCTGCATCTGCAAAGACGAAAAGAGGAAAAAGGCAATTCTGAGATCTTGAGTAGCATAGAGAGGCGTCCCTGGGGTAAGAACTGCCGCCGGGACACATGGAAAGACATAGGAGTGGGGTGATAAGGGACACTTTTTTTTTTGAATGGGGACAGCCTCTGGAAAGAGGCATATGGACAGAACATTTAACATGAAACCTGTAGTTGATTGAAATAAAGATTCTAGTCTGCTTGAAACTCTTTCTCCCCCCAAGCTGAGCGTGCCTGCCGACAGCACAGAACTGGGACCCCGCCGTCTAGGCTGCAGGCAGGATGACTCCATTGGCCCTCAGGACAAGGACTGAATTCTCCAAGGGGCTAGGGCTTGTACTTGTGCGAGTGTGTGTGTGTGTGTGTGTGTGTGTGTGTGTATGTGTGTATGTGCTCGAAGGTGTACGTATGCATATGCATGTGTCCGGGAAGTGTGGGGGAAAAATGTCCGATTTCTTTCCAATTTTTCAACCATATCTTGGTTAAGCATTGGTGACCAGCATAAAGACAAAAAAAAATTAATACCTAATCCAATATCGGGTGATTGCTGCGCTTTGGCTGAGACCCGCACATCCGCGCACAGCTTAAAGTTGCTATTTTGGGGGACCGGCAAAATGCGCTAGCTTTCGTCGGTGCGTAGAAGGCAAAGGACAAGAAGGACAGGTTGGGAAAGGGGAAAGGGAAGGAGTATAAAATTGTCCGACCAAGCACTGGTTAGCTGGATAGCGGCAGTGGGAACACTGGGGTTTTGGGTCACTAAACCGAGACTGGACGGGGCCAGGGAAGAGAACCTCTGGGCTAGTAGGTTTCAGGTGCAGTGCAATAGAAATGAAGCCCAAGTATCCAGTCTCCAGCTGCTCTGGTGGACAGATACAGGCGGTCGCCCTGCGAAGGGTAACTAGTTTCTGTTTACAGAGGACCCGCAGTTCAGCGCGCCCTTATGGAAGGGGCAGCAGGGTTAGCTGTTCTTAAAGTAGAGAAAGTGGCCTGTTTGTGCCCCATTGGGGCACAGAGGTCGCGCAGACCAGGCCTCCCTGCAGCCCAAAGAGGAGGAACTTGAGGCCGCACAGGGGCCTGAGGCCTCGACAGCCTGTAGCTCTCTGCGGACACAGTCCCTGGGCGCTACTGTTCTGCCCGCAAACCTCTGACGCAGAGGACAAGCGACTGCAGAGCCGAAGCTCCCTGAAACTAGAGAGCGGACTGCAAAAGGATTTGGTGCGCTAGAGGTTGGGGAGATGTGGACCTGACCCTGCGGCAGAACAAACTTGGGGAGTGCAGTGCTTTTGTACAGCCGCGGGGCTTGGGCCATAGCTGTGGGGCTGTGGGTGCGTTCTGCCCACAGCATCGCCCAGCGGGCGTTTAGAGGGCTTTTGTCTAGCACATGCTTTTATCTCTTAGTTGGGAAGTAATAGAAGCGGAGCGAGACAAAGATTTCTGCATGAAGAACGAGTTTTGGAAGAGGGCTACGTACGACCTCTCTCAATAAACAAGATATCGATCCATAACTTTTTAGGGCCAATTGACCATTTCGATTACAGTGCACACCTACAGATCCCCCAGCACACTTCATTTCTACTGCAAGAGCCGTGCTAGAGACAAGGCACTTCGTATATCCCGCTATGTAACTTCATGATAAGATGGAATTTTGCAACTTATCACAGATTCTTCTGGGAGTCCACATTCAGACACTTGGTTTGACACTCTGTATATTTTTTTTGACGTCCACTCTCTGTACACACTATTATGTATGCGCTTGCCCCGAACGAGTTATGATTACACACTTTCCCTTACCTAAAACACGCTCGCTTTGTACCCTCTGTAATGCATGGTCACTCAGGACGCATTGTCTGAAACACACTCACCCTTCACACGTTGTGATGCACACCCACTCTGTACACTCGGCCTGTTACACACTCCCCGTACACGTTTTCTGACGCATATATTCACCTTGTGTACATGACACACTCTCTCCGAGCTCGTCTGACACGCATTTGCCCAGTCCACATAGTGGCACACTGCTTCGGACACATTGTATGACACGCACACGTTTGCTCAGGACTCGTCGGTTGCTGACACAGACTTCTCGGGGATGGAAAGGGGGTGAAATCGACCAGGTCCTTGGCTCTGGATGGAATTCGCATTTCTCCCAAGTCTCTACGCCTAGGGCGCTGCGGTTCTCTTGAATAAATCAGGCCGAGGGGTGCAAAGAAGAAGGAGTCTGAGTACCGAGGGTCAATCGGGTGAGCAGGTTGAAAACTGAGAGCCTACTTGTGGCTCTCAGACCCTAGTGGGCCCCTCTGGGAAGGAGAGGCTACTTTTCTGCAGGGAAATCGGATTAGCAATTGAGGGAAAAGGGGGGAAGGTTAAAAGAGGCAAGAACCCCAAGCAATGGGCAAAGAATATTGATGTGAAGGAGTCCTTGAAGGAAAGCGCTTCGGAAGAGCTGGGACGCTGAGTAATTTTCTTAAGGGGATTGGAGGGTGGTCTGTGTCCCAGGCTGAGCAGCTTGCAACAAAACATCCCCAAAGTGTGGGAAAGTAAAAAGTAGCCGGCTCCCGCTCAGGTGGAGGGGGCCGTAGGGACAGGTGGCTCTGGGGAGGACTCTCCGATGACATTTAGGAAAAAACGGAGAGCGCTTGGGCCTGTGAGCTCCACGGTCTTTGTGGGCTGACGGGCTCCGCTCCTAGCCTCCCAGCTGGCTTTTTGGTGCCAGCACCTTTCGCCAGCAGGGTGCCCTGGACCCTTCCGCTACAATCTTTCCCAGCGCCTTTTTCTCCCCACGGCTTTTCCTCAAAGCGGCCACTTGGGGTCGCACTTTATGCCTGTTTGAGTCTGAAAGCGGAAGGGGGAGGGGAGAAAAGACCTAATCTCTCTTAATCGTTACAAAATGTTCAAACAAAAACACAGTCCTGTTCCTGGACAAGAAAAACAGTCCAGAAGACGAGTCCCGAGTCCGTCTTGCATGAAGAATGGCCGGGGAACCTGGACCGGCTGGGAACGGGGTTCCTGGTCTTGGCAAGGGTTCCCTCTGGAATGCGCTTCTTTTCAGTGCAACTACCACTGGCCACATCTGGGCGGGGGGGCGGTGCGGGGAAGGGGAAAGGGAAAGAACGTTCCTCTCTTGGCTTCCTCACTACCCCATCCCCCTCATTCTCATCCTCACAAGCTTTCACCCTGGGGAGCTCAGGAAGAGGGGGTGAGCCGTGGAAGGGAGCAGGGCGGGCTCAGCCTGGGTCGCTGCTGGTACTCGGGGTGCCACTGAGCCAGCGAATTCCATCCAAGTCCCATTTAAGGAGAAAAGGGGCAGGGGAGCCCACTCACTCTTCTCCATATCCCCCACCCCACCCCCCCGATGCCCAGCAGAGTGAATGGGGCTTGTGCGTGATGTGCAGAACAAAGAGAGTCTTAGCCCTCTCCTCCTTCGAGGTGACCCCAGACCGGGGTGGGGGGGAGGAGATAATGAGTGGGGGGGCAATGTGAATGGCAGAAAAAAGGGGAGGAGAGAAAGAGAAAGAGGAGAGAGAGGTGAGAGAGAGAGAGAGAGAGAGAGAGAGAGAGAGAGAGAGAGAGAGAGAGAGAGAGAGAGAGAGAGACTGTAGTTTGGAGTCCCTGCCTAGTCTGATTCTCCAGCTGCGAGTCAGCTGACGTGAGAGCTGTCACATTGCTCTGGGCCCCTCCCCCGCAGCCTCCGGCCCCGGCTGCTGCTCAGCCATTGGCCGGCGGGTGACATCAGGAAAGGGATATAAGGCAGAGGGGGAGGCTTTGCAAATCACAGCTGCACAACTGGGGCTGAAAGCAGCTACTCGAGATCGGCTTTTCTTCCCCTTCTTCTCCTCCTCCTCCTCTTTCTCTCCTCCTCCTCCTCCTCTTCTCTTTCTTTCTACCACAGCCACCCCCCACCCCCCAACTCCCCGGCCACTCTCGGGCCCCGACAAAGTTGCAATAGCTGCCTCCCCTTTGCAGGCTGTTCGCAAGGCAGGGGAAAAGGGGTGGTGGCGGGGTGGGGAGAATCCGGACTTTGCAAATACCCTGCGAGCGAGCCGAGAGCAAGCGAGCGAGCGAGCAAGCGCGAGCGAGAGCTTCATCGTCCGACAGACAAAGACTTTGCAAAAGGCAAACAGCCCCCCCTCTCCGCCCCCAAACTGCTGTTCCGCTGCCCTGCCGTGCCGGCGGGGCCGGGGCTGCCGCAGCCGCCGCTCCCCATCTTGCACTGCAGCGCCCCCGCCCCCTCCCTCCCTCTCTCCCTCTCCCCAGCTTCTTCCTCGGCCGCTCCGGTGCAGGAGTTGAAAGTTTCTCTGCGGGCGAGAGTGGAGGCGCCGAGCCTGGAGTGAGCAGCATTCGGTAGAGTCGCCGGCGACCGAGATGGCTGGAGAGCTGAGCATCGGCCCAGAGCTGCCCACCAGCCCGCTGGCCATGGAGTACGTGAATGACTTCGACCTCATGAAGTTCGATGTGAAAAAGGAGCCCCTAAGCCGGGCCGAGCGCCCTGGACGTCACTGCACTCGCCTGCAGCCTGCGGGGTCGGTGTCGTCCACCCCCATCAGTACTCCTTGCAGCTCCGTGCCCTCGTCGCCCAGTTTCAGCCCTACCGAGCAGAAGACGCACCTGGAAGACCTGTACTGGATGGCCAACAGCTACCAGCAGATGAACCCGGAGGCTCTCAATCTGACCCCCGAGGATGCGGTGGAGGCGCTGATTGGCTCCCACCAGGTCCCCCAGCAGCTGCAGGGCTTCGAGAACTTCCGGGCCCACCACCACCACCATCACCAACATCAGCACCACCACCACCAATATCCTGGCGTCAGCCACGAAGACCTGGCCAACGGAGGGCACCCCCACCACCATCATCATCACCACCAAGCGTCCCCCACCCCGTCGACCTCCTCCACTTCATCCCAGCAGCTGCCCAATAACCACCCGGCGGCGCACCCAGCCTCTAGCAGCGTGGAAGACCGCTTCTCGGACGACCAGCTGGTGTCCATGTCGGTAAGGGAGCTGAACCGGCACCTGCGAGGCTTCACCAAGGACGAGGTGATCCGCCTCAAGCAGAAGAGGAGGACCTTGAAGAACAGGGGCTACGCCCAGTCCTGCAGGTATAAACGAGTCCAGCAGAAACACCACCTGGAAAACGAGAAGACCCAACTCATCCAGCAGGTGGAACAGCTCAAGCAGGAGGTGTCCCGGCTGGCCCGCGAGAGAGATGCTTACAAGCTGAAATGCGAGAAACTTGCCAGCAATGGCTTCAGGGAGGCCGGCTCCACCAGCGACAACCCCTCCTCTCCAGAGTTCTTCATGTGAGTGCGAATCCCCTGCCCTCATCCCCCTCCCCACCCCTTTCCCATCTCTGACATCTCCATCCATCCTCCTGCTGGAAATAGAGAAATAGGAAAGGGGGGGTGAAGATGAAAAAGTTGAGTGAAAAAGGAACCCTTGGGCAGAGCATCGTGCTCTCTCCAGCCTTCCTAGACTCGCTATGGAAAAGTAGGGAGGGAGGCACCAAGCTCAACTTTTCGGAAGGTAGGAAGGAGCCTCACAGCCTTAGGGAGAGAGGCACAGGACAAGGTGGGCGAGGAAAGAGGTTTATAAGTCGCTTGCTTCCTGAACTCTGTGGACTGAGAGAAGGGACATTGACCAAGCCATCCCTAAGAGCCCGCCCGCTGGCGAGGAAAGAAAGGAAGGAAGGACCTTGCGAATGAGCAGCCAGCGCCTCGCGCAGGACTTAACCTGCTGCTCAGGATGGAAAATGCAAGAGGAGGGGAGAGAGACAGTGTGTGTAAAGTGTTCATATAATGCCTCCTTTGAGACCTAGTGACCGAGGACTCAAATGGGACGGTCAATGCGAAATATCATAAGTTTTGCCTGCTTGATTATATAGAAAAAAACATGAAAATCTGCATCAAAAATATTAATCCTGCATGCTGGACATGTATGGTAATAACTTCTATTTTGTACCATTTTCCTGTTTAACGTTAGCATGTTGTTGATCACGGATCATCGCTTTTGGTTTGTTTCTCTGGGCAAGAAGGTGTCGCAGTTCTAACCCTTGGACTGCTGGGCGGGCAGTGATCTTTTCTGTTCTGGTTGTTAGCTTGTAAATATCTGCCCCCAGGAAACCGCACAGAGGCGGCTCAGCAGGCTGGCAGGCTGTGTCTGGGTTTGGTGTTTTTTTTTTTTTAAGTAAAGAAATAAAGTTACGGGCATTTGCATCTGCATTCAGAAAGCAACTTTTTCTTTTTTTAAATATTGGGCGCACTTTGGAGTTGTGTTTTCCTTTCTATACCCCTACCCCACCCACCCCCCTGTAGTTTTTCATTTTGGTTTTTCTTTGTTGGGGACTGAGAACTGCTCGAGGTCACAGAGGGAAACAAACCAGGGAAGGGGGTGGCGGCGGAGGGAGAGCTATCCCTTGGCAATGGTTTCTGGCGGCTCCAGAATTTAAAGAGGTAGAGACAGCCTGGAGTGCACCGCAGCCCGGGGAAGGGAGAAGGGTAGTTTAACATTGGCATTGGACATTTTATTTTCACCTCTTTATATCTGAAATGTTATACACTCAGGAAACAGAAGGGAGGAAAAAAAAGATCTACAATGATTGTCTTGTATGCTTCTCCATTGTAACCAAAACCTTTTCTTGGCTCTCTCTCTCTCTCTCTCTCTCTCTCTCTCTCTCTCTCTCTCTCTCTCCTCTCTCTCCTTCCATCCTTCTACCACCCCCACCCCCGGGTAAAAATCCAGGCACGATTCAGTAGTAGCAATGCCCAGGATGCTCCCTTCCTGGGGTTAGTTTAGGGTCGCCTGTAAAAGGCGATCTGTCCTGCTCTGACCTTCAGTTGGGTTTAGCCTGTGGCCATGGAAGGGGACACACTCTGAATGTACTGGAAACGAAAACGTTGGTGAGAAAGATCGCAACTTTTAAGTGCGTTTTTTGGTGAAACATGTTCTCTGTTTCTTTCTTTGCTCGGGCAGCAAGTGAGCTTCTTCTCAGTTGTACAGTAGTCATAAGGCGTCTCTGGGTGTTTTTATTACTTTTTTTTTTCCTGCAGGTCAGTAAAAGGATTTAAGTTGCACTGACAAAAATACCAAAATGAAAACGTATTTTTTATTTCTCTTTAGAATACGCTGGCACTGCTGGCCGGATGCATTTTAAGTTTGTATTAGTTTATAAATTAACAGTAATATCAGGATTGTATGAACAGCATGGTGCTTGCAGTTTTAAATATCGTGGGTATTAGTCATGCATCAGAAACGATCTTTGGTTTTTACTGATTCAACTGTGTTGAAATCAAACATGCAGCAGCAAAATTGTTTTTATTTCATGTAAAGTAAGGGATCAATTTTAAATCCTGCTTATGATATGAAAAATATTAAAACCTAGTCTATTGTAGTTTTATTCAGACTGGTTTCTGTTTTTTGTTATTAAAATTGTTTCCTATTTTGCTTATTAAAATCATTGAAATGGCATTTATTTTGAGAACCTGGTTCTCCTGCGTCTTTTCTTGCCCCTTGCAAAGTTGCAGCAACAACTTCTGTTAAGACGGGAAACAGTTCCTCACATCCCTTCCCTTCTTGATTTTTTGGGGGAAACCCCAAACCAACGCACTGTAAAAATATCTAAGTGAGATGCTCATGTCCCACACTCGTCCTTTCCTGTTTCCCTGAATCTCTTCCCTTGACTCTTCACACAGGGCAGCCCTGCTCCGTTTTGAGGAACAAGTTTTGAAAGCTGATCCTTTGATCCATTTTTTACCTCCATAGCTTAAACTGGCCACCAGGATCCCACACACCTGGTCTCTGTTCCAGGAACACTCTGAACACCCCAAACTAAACACATTGCCCCCCAAAGCACTGAGAACACATACCCAAAGAGTTGGCTTTTTCCAAGGAGAACTCCAGGTTGGGTTTCTGGTTCAACCATTTCACAGCTGACTTTGAGAGGTAAAGTTATCCCCAAAGGGTAGAGAATAATGGGTGCTGGATGATCAGAAAGCTAACTCAAGGGATAGGGAAGTGGCTTTCAGAGCCTTCCACATTCTATCCCTTAATCCAAAGTACTATACAAGATAAACTTATCCTGTTCTGTCCTTCTGGTCAGCCCTACCCAGTGACCTGAGAGGCAAGTCTGCATCTAGGTCAAGGATCAAGGGGGGGGAATGACTCACCTACAAGCTCCATCCCTTTCCACATTCACACTGCCTCAGTGTAGGTATTTCAAATTAAAGCCAGGCAGCTGCAAGGCCTCCCAGTAGGTTTGCTGGAAGGCTTGTATAACCCTCCACCTTTGGAAACTGACCCTGGCTGGTGGCCTCTCTGCCACTACTCAGAATTCGTTACAGGTTTCCCCTGAGCTAGGGGTCAGCCTGCCAGACAGTTCCTGCCTTGCCTTACAGGGAGCACAGCTTCGATCTGGGACCCGGCTCCAAGCCTCCATTGTATTATGGATCCCCCACCAGAGCTGTCTGAGAGGGATCTTTCCACTTAGGGATAGGAACTGGTAGAATAGAGTACTCCTGAGGTCCAAGTATAATCAAACCTCTCTATCCTTGAAGAGTGACACAGTCTGGGTAATGAAGTCTCCAACCTTGCCTGGAGGCAGCAAGTGCAGGCCTTTTGGGTTGACCCATATTAAGAACTGAGCAAAACTCCACCTAAATCCACTAGAAAATAGAATGGAAAACAAATAATTCTATGATCTACACCTCTTCTTCTCCCTAAGCCTTCTGTTTTCCCCTCATCCCAACCTGAAGATGTAAAAAGAGGGGTGGAAACCCCATAAATAGACCCAGGCTTCTGTGCCCTTGGAGCCTCTGACCGAACTGGGGAGAAGAGTTTCTGAAGGCCCAACGGCCCTGGGCATTGGGGTTCTAGGCAGAGGGTGGAGGGTGTCTCCTTAGGAAGAGGTTGTGGCCAGCCTGAAGTCTGGGAAGCATTATTTTTCTGTATCTCCTCTTTCTTGGCCCGGGGATGGGTGGATGCTAGGGCCACAGAAAGGCTGAGAGGAATATTGTTTGTGGGAACTGCTGCTGAATATTAATGCCCCCTCCTGCATGCACAGAATACATCACTGCGGCTAATTCAACAATTCAATCCCGTGGAAGGCTGAGGCTCTGAGAGTTTCTCGAAGCATTCTTCATACTTCCCTTTCTCCCCCAACTCCCACTCAGTTCAATCTTGCCTAAGACCTTCAGTGGACAGTGGAAGGAGGAAGAGGAGTGTGTGTGTGGGTCATTTTAAAGAATTTTGATTCAAGTGAGAACCCCACCCCCTCATGGAAAAACAGCTTGGAGTTAGACACCAATCACTCTTGCCGGATTCCCTGGGAGTCCAGGACCACCTTACTACTAGCAACTTTCTGCAACAGTTCTCAGGGCTGGACACTCATTGAGGAACTGGAGAAGTGAGTACATGGGTAGGAGAGCTAACTATTCAGGTACCTTTGGCTTCTGTGTCCAAAGCAAAGAATCACAAGAAAGCCCAGCAACCTCACCAAAAGAACAGCTGAAAGTGGCTCACACAGCAGGTTAGGGAGTTCCTTACCTACCTAAATAAGGGAGCACTTTACCTCATTTGGCATCCTAGCTCCCAGTCTCTTGACCCCTAATCCTCTAGAATCCAGTCTCCCAGTCCTTCCAACAGTCCAGGAACGAATCTCTCAGTCATCCAAGCTCTTATCCACACAATTCCCCAACCAACCCCTGACCCACTTTTATGGGAGTCCCATCTCAATCATTTCCCCAGTGCTTCCAGTCCCTCTATTCCCTCAAGGTTTAGAATCATAGCCCCTAACCTTCCAGCTTCCTGGGTCTTGGAGGTTTACTCTCTGCACCCAGGGGAGCAGTTTGGGAAAGGTGGCAGAAGCCAATCCAGCTGTGAAAAATAAGTGAATAGGGCTTGGAAGAAGATCAAGCAGCCCCTGCCCACCTCACTGTTTGTAAATGAGAAATAGAGTAGGTCATTTTGTAGACTGGTTAGGTTTAGGAATGGAGGCTAAACCAAGGGTAAGTGTCCACACCTGAGTTCTTGTATCAAGGTGGGGGGTGATTTTTTGGGGGGGAACCAAAACCAAACACTGTAGCTCCACAAGGATGACTTGGGCTAAACCTGGTTGTGGCTACTAATGCTAAAATTCCTTACCCAACTGTTTGTATGTGTGTGAGCACACATTCAGGTGTGTATACCTCTATGTTCAGTAAGAGCTTGCAGAGATTTCAATACAGCTGGAATTTCTTTTCCCCCTTTTTTCTATCATTTGGTTGGAACAGATATTCCTGAAGGAGGAGAAAGTTGCACTGGGTCACTAGTTCCTCCTTGGAGGAGGTAAGCTTCTCTCACCTGTACCTGGTTCTTCTCAGTCAGTAAGGAGTTAACCACTTCCTCCCTCCGTTTTGGTTGAGGAGCCGTGAATGAAATCCCCCATGGTTAACTTTGTCTCCAGTTCATTACTGATTCATAAGGCTGTTGACATGAGAATAAGTGGGATGATAGATGGCTGGGACTCCAAAACAACTTTCTTAATTTGGGCCTTCTTTTACCGCTGGGGGCCCTGGACCTAATCTGAAGTAGGCACCCAAATGTGTTTCCTTAGAGCCCCTGCGGTGGTGATGTTAAGATGGAAGGGAAGTGTGCTTTTAGGAATTGGTAGGTTAGTTTTCAATCACTTGGCATTTTGTTTACTGACCACCAAACCATTTATTTTGTCTCCAAAATAAACATATTTATAAGAAATTATACTCATGCTTACAATTCTTGAACAAAACAGGTATGCTCTCCTTTCCCACCTATACATAATAATAAATAACCACTTATTACGCACCCTTGTAGTTACACAAGCACACATTTACACTAACAGTCTTCTTCAAGAAGCAGAACTTAAAGGTTTAGGAAGCCCTATTAAGAGGGATGTAAGTAAGATGAAACATAAGAAATTTCTTTGCCTCTGCCCTCTGTAGTGGGCCCAGCCGCCCTGGAGAAAAGACCTAATTCTAGAGGGGTATTGGTTCTCATAGTCCTCTCCCAGACTTTGGAGGAAGCAATATATCCTGGATTCCTAAGCCCCTTCCCTCCCCGATTCTGCTCCCCATTCCAGAGACACGCAGAGACTCGGGCACGTACGGGCCAGCGTTTTCGGGCACACACTTACACATACACACTCTCTTGCCAACTCGAAAAGACAGGTCTGAGGTGCAAACTTTGGTCCGGAGAAGAGATCTCGTCACCCCGCCACCCCAGCTCCCCTATCCCTGGTAAAAGGTCTCCCCTATCCCCGCCTCTAGTACTTTCTCCAACTGGCTGATTCTCTCTGTTCTTCTTCAGTTACAGCTTCTGCAGATTCTGCGGCGCCGGCCCTACTCCTACAATTCTGCCACTGCTGCTGCTGCCTTTCCTGCTCCTGCCCCGCCCCCGTCCAGTGTAGAACTAGGAGCCAGCGGGGAGATCACTCCCTCCTCTGAAAAGCTTTTCAAACTCGATAGTTTTTTTTTTTTAATCGCCACTCCAATTTGTTCCTGCTTATTTCTTTGTCATTAAGGGCTGGTTCTCTTGTAAGGCAAGAAGAGCAAGTTGGGCGCAAGCTTCAGGGGGAACTGGGGAGAACGAACTAGGAAGCTAGTGTGGGGAGGGGGAAAGAGCCCTGGGGGAGATATCTTCCTTGGAGGAAAAACTCACCGTGGTTCTTTGATCTTTCGGTTTTACAGAATCTGCTGTCTCGGGTTCGCTGTTACCCGAGTGCTAACCCGAGCACTAGGCAATGAACTAGAAGCTGGGGAGTGATCTGCACCCTCGAAGGGTTACTTTAACTCTAGTGCGCGCGCGCTCTCTCTCTTTTCTTTTTCTTTCTTTCTTTCCTTCCTTCCTTCCTTCTTTCCTTCTTTCTTTCTTTCTTTCTTTCTTTCTTTCTTTCTTTCTTTCTTTCTTTCTTTCTTTCTTTCTTTCTTTCTTTCTTTCTTTCTTTCTTTTTCTTCCTTCCTTCCTTCCTTTCTTTCTTCCTTCCTTTCGCTTTCTTTCTTTCTTTCTTTCTTCCTTTCTTTCCTGTCTTTTTTCTTCCGCTCTCCTTTTCAGTTTTCTTTCCTTCCCTATTTCCTCCCTTTCTTTTTGCCCCTCTTCCCCGTCCTCACTTCACTGCTCCTTTCTACGTTCCCTTTTCTTTTTTCTGGTCCTCGTTTCTCCCCTTCCTTTTCTCGCTTTCCAGCTGGGGCGGGTAGAATGATTGTGTAAGTCATGTTAGCGAGGGAGAGTAAATGAAAGACGAAGAGTGGGAGCCCCGCGCCCTTCCAGAACCAGGAGCGCCAGTGCCCGGCTCCCTAGCCTGCCTGCCCCGAGTTGATGGCACGGAGAGCTCAGTCCTGGAGTGAGGAGAGGAGCTGGGGCTTTTCCGATGGACTCTGTCTTTCTAGCTAACTAACTCTTCCCAGCTGCTGAGGGTTTTCATTCTTTTAATTGGCCCAGAGCCCACCTCGCTTCAGCAAACTAGTCGGTGTCGGAGCCTGACAGTACAAGGTCACAGGCGTTGCAGCGGGCCACGGGTGTCAGCTTTCGGAGAGGAGAAAGTCTCGGGGTTGGGCGGAGCCGAGCCGAGCGCATAGGAGACGAGCTTTGGGCCCAGGGAACGCGCCTCGGCCGGCCGGCTGCAGCCTGGGGCCGAGCCCGGCTCAAGCTCCCACGCTTCCTGCAGAAGGGCCGCTTGGCTGGGGCGTCTTACTGGAAACCCAAGGACACTGGCTGGCAGATCCGCCGAGCTTGATTTTTTTTTGGGTGCAAAAGAAACTCCGGGAAGCAATGCCGATGCCGGTCCTTGGTAACCCGGCGTCTCTCAGTTTCCAAGCTTCAGCGCTTTACAAATTATGATCGCAGGAACAGCTAAATAAGGCTGAAAACAGGTTTATTCCCTTTGAATTGGGGGGACTTTTTACACCAGCAGCACTTAAAACAAAGATAGGCTCCCCCGCAACGTCAGAACCTCCCTCCCACCTCCCCACTGCAAATGAACCACTTCCAACCCATTTAAAGAACTTTGTTTTGAGGGAAGTAATTCTATTTCAGACCATTAAACTCCATGCAAAATACTGTTTGTTTGTTTTTTTAAAAGAGAGATGGTGGTGGGGGTGGGGGGATCCTCGTTGCACCATCCTGGGCATTCACAGGACTCAACCTCTGGACCCGGAGAGGTCTGTGTTTAATGCTTCCTTTCTTACGTAACCAACCCAAATGGTTCAATTTTCCTCCTGGAAATGCTACCTCAATCCCTACCCTTAAGTAGAGAACGGGCCCCTGCAAATCCCCCAGGCTGACTGGGCAGGGACAGGGAATTGCCGTCATTTAGCTGTTTCTAGACACATTCGTCTTCTCTAGACGTTTAGACATGGAGGAACTCGATTTTGTAAACTCCCCAATCCCAAACCAAGGCCCCGTAGGCCCTTCTCAGGCCATTTGGCAGGATTTTTGAAGGACAGCTGGCAAGATCTGTGATTCCTTCCCCCAAGAATCTTGGGCTTCTTTGTAGGAGGTTTTCCATAACCAGGGAAGGAAGTTCAGGGTTGGTTGGCTAATGCTGGGGTACGTTCTAAAGGAAGAGGGATCCCTACATCCTCTGGAACGTTTCCCTGTTTGTTTTAAAGGCAGAGACTCCAACTGTCCATTTCCTCTTGCTACATGTGATATCTTTCATTTATTTGGATGCGGAAGTCAGTGCTATCCGACTTCATTGAAAGAAATTAAATATCTGAGAATAAAAACATTGAGTTTAATCATCAGCATTTGTTCTGAGACAAGACTTAATTTGAGATGTGTCTGCCTAGTCACTGAATGTAGTCACTTAAGTGTAAAATGGCAGCTCATAAAAAACGGTTTCATTGTCATAAAAAAATGATATCTTCTGGCATGAGGGTCAAGGATCAAGAAATCAAGATAAGAGCCGAGTGTCTGAATCTTTATGCTTTCTCCCTTGCTTCATTCACTTTTCCTTCCTGGTTTGAAACTGGTTTCTTACCCCATCTGCTTACTACTTGTGTCTTATTTTTCTTCGGAACGAGTGCTTAATCCATGAAGAACTTATTAAATCTTTCTATCCTTCCTGTCCATATCCCTTACAAATAAAATGAAGCCCACTTTAGGACTGGAGGTCTTAGGCCATGAGACCGTGAAAGGACTAGGTTATGTAGTCAATGCCCACTGCATCCTTCCAGGCTTCCCATTCCTTCCATGTACACTGTGCTCATCATTAGACCACCTTGGGTTCTTGTTCTTTCACCTTCATGATTGTGCCACAATGACCCGGATCTCTTCCTGATCATATGTCTGGGGAGATGGCTTTCCACATGCAGCAGTCCCTTGATTCTGAGCGACAGGCAGGAAGAAGAGGCTTCCTGCTGAAGTGTTGCTAGAGGGAGATGCAGGCTGTCTCTTTAGCTTTGTTTCTGAAAGGAGCAAGCTCACCCCTGCATCTGCAGTTTTGTGATCATTTCACTGCCAAAGGGATAAGAGGCTATGTTACCCTCAAACCCAAACTGAAGTCTGGGGTGGGTAGCCTTCCTGGATGGTGCTCAAGGAATGGGGGTAGGGGGAAGAGCTGGAATCTTTGTTTTCCTGAAATCTTAAAAATTGGTGAAATAATGATCTTTTAAAAATCTGGGGGAGGTTCTAATCAAGCACTGATTTTTCTTCCCCCATCACTCCCCTATTTTCTTACTTGGAATGGTTATCAGTTGTAAGCAAAGACTGCTAAGCCTGAAGATCTAAGATCTTCCTTCCTTCCTGAAGTCTAAGATCTCAGTTTCATAGCATATACAACCCACAACCCCCTCAGTCCTAACTAAAGGACCTCATCACTGTATTTGTTATGATGTTTTTTTTTTCTGGACCTGGGATTTCAGCTGTTTTCCCCTAGATTTTTCTAGATTCCAATCTGGTAACTGCACTGTAACTTCACAGAACCGTAGATTTAGGGCTGGGATGGATCTTATCAAGCTCAACTCTCAAATCATATGGATGAGGTGCAGAGAGCTGAAGTTACTCGACCAGGGTCACACTGTTAGTAAGGGTCTGATATGGGATTTGAACCCAGGGCTCCCTAACTCCAAGGGCAGCTGTCTATCCTCATGCTTTCTCTCTAACTTAATGATCTTAGAGTGTTTGTCTGAGTCACTGAGAAGGGAAATGACTTGTCTGTGTGCATGTATGCTAGTATGTATAGTGGGTGGGACCCTGGTCTTCCCAACTTCCAGTTCTAACCTCTGTCCATTACACCTAGCTCCTCTCTGTTACAGTCAGCCAACTGACTTTTGTTGTGTGTTTTCTCATCCATCATTGCCTGGAGTGGAGGAAAATCATGAAATCGCTCCCAAGTGCAGACTCTTAGGGTGAGGCCAGCCAGCCCTTCAGTGAAGCTGCCTGAAAATCGTACTGAGAAAATCAGTGCAGAGATGCTGCCTGATCCTGATGCGGAAAGAGAAAATTCCATCTCTATGGACCACTTCAGAGGTAATTTTGACCCAACCCGCAACTCATGTCTGTCCCTTCACTTGCCAATTTAAACAAAGCAAAAGAAAACAAAGCCAACCCCTAAAAGAAAAAAACAAAATGAAAACCCCAAACCATTTTCCTGGTGGGATTGTTTACAATATACTTGCTCTGCTCTGGGTATGAGGAAAGGGATTACATGAGATGCTGTTTAGAAACAAAATAAGGCTACCTTGAAAAGTGAGGGCATCTGTCACACAGCTAAGTTTCAGACCCTGGGCAGAAGCATGGCATCACCACTTGACTCAATAATTCATGGAGAAACTGGGCTTAAACTTCCAGAAACACGCTGGAAATATAGTTTCCTTGCCACCAACTTGGAGTCTGTAAATCCTGTTTCTAATAAATCAATGGAATTCTGTATCCTTTAAAAGAACTTTCACCCTTAATCTGTTTCCTATTGAACTTTACAGTAAATATATCATAATTACCAGAGTAAAGTGTTTATAGATGAAGCAGCGGGTAGGTGAAGCCATTTTGTTTTAATCATTTGCAGCTTAATCAAGGACATTCTCAAAGAAGGTTTTGCAGCTTTTAAAATACACACAGATGGAAACACACACATACATGCTGAGCAAAGCCAACAGACACCCTCACGCGTGGGCACCTATACCTACATACTCCACATGCTAAGGTGAATGTGGGGCTGGCCTGGTTAAGATCCTACACCCCAGTAAATATTTATATGGAATGTTCAGAGTTAGCAACAAAACCATCCCCTTCAAAGGCAGCGTGAACAATGGGGCTTTATGGATCCAGCAGATGCTGGGGCCAGGCCGACCAGAACCGTCTTCACTAGTACCGTCACATTAATCTGCAGACTTGTAGATCACTGGATTCAGCAGACTATCAAAGGAAGTTGTGTAAATGCTTATCCTGGTTCGGACTTCCCAGGGCCTTATGCATGAAGAGAAAGAAGTACTTTAGCGCCACAGAAACTGCCATGATAAAATAAGCCAGGCCTTTAAAATAGTGATGCATTTTTGTGGAAGTCTTTAAGGTTTGGCATTGCTTTCCTTTCAGCAACCTTGTGACAGAGGCATTGCAGGTGAGGAAACCGAGGCTTGCAGAGGTCAATCCATTTTTCCAAGGCCATATCTAGTAAAACAATACAATCAGGAAGTTTTTGCAAGTATGACTATCTTCATTTTTTTTTAAAGGTGTTTTATTTATTTTTAGTTTACCACACACGGTTCTACATAGTTTTGAGTTCCAGTTTTTCTCCCCTCCCTCCCCCCTCCCTCCCCAAGACGGCATGAAGTCTCATATAACTGTCATGTATAACTTCGCATTGAATTAATTTATGCTCTAGTCAAGTCGTTGAGAAGAATTTTGACCAATGGAATGAATCATGAGAAAGAAGAAACAGAACCAAAAAAAAAACAAAACAAAACAAACAAACAAAAAAAAAACCCAAAAACAAAAACAAAAGAGAAGCAGAAAAGGCGAGCGTGTAGTGTGCCTCAGTCTGTATTCAAACTTCGCAGTTCTTTCTCTGAATGAAGATAGCATTCTCCATCGTGAGTCCCCTGGAATTGTCCTTGCCCCTTTAGGTTGCTGAAAGAAGCGCAGTATGTCAGGGTTGGTCCTCACGGAATCCACATATCTGTGGCTGTGCACAACGTTCTCCTGGCTCTGCTCCGCTCACTCAGCATTATGTCGTGTAGGTTTTTCCAGGTTGTTATGAAGTCTGCATCATCCCCATTTCTTATGGCACAATAGTATTCCATCACCTTCGTATACCACAGCTTGTTCAGCCATTCCCCAATTGATGGGCATCCCTTTGCTTTCCAATTCTTGGCTACCACAAAGAGAGCTGCTATAAATATTCTTGTACATACGGGTCCTTTTCCCGCTTGCATGATTTCTTTGGGATACAACCCTAGAAGTGGTATTACTGGGTCAAAGGGTATGAACATTTCTATAGCCCTTTGGGCATAGTTCCACACCGCCCTCCAAAATGGCTGGATCAGCTCACAACTCCACCAGCAATGCAACAATGTTCCGATTTCCCCACATCCTTTCCAGCATTTATCATTCTCCTGATTTGTTATTTTAGCCAATCTGACAGGAGAGATGTGGTATCTTAGAGACTGCCGTCCTGTGTTGGGCGGCCTGGGGATCTCTGCCGGTTTCGGGCGCCCAGCTTTCTCCCAGCCCGTCTCCCACGTGGATTTCCCGGCCAGCCGCTTCTGCCTTGGTCTGGAGCAGCTCCGCACCGAGCACTCTCCGAGCCTGCAGGTTCGTTCCTCCGGCCTTTCAAACTCTCCCGGCTCGGAAATTTGCCCCACGCAGACTGCTCGCGGTTTCTGACTCTCTCAAATCTGCTCAAATTCACTTTTTTATGGGAATCTGACAGACCTTGTGAGAGAGCTCCGGTAAGAGGCTGCCTTCATGCGGCCATCTTGGCTCCGCCCCCGACTATCCTCATTTTTAAAGACGAAGAAACAGAGGCTCAGAGAGCTTAAAAGACCTACCTGGGCTCAAACAATTAATAAACAACATTTTTGTTGCTATTGTTGAGTTGTTTAAGTCTGATTCTTTGTGACCTTATTTTTGGGTTTTCTTGGCAAAGATGCTGGAGTGGCTTTCCATTTCTTTCTCCAGCTCATTTTACAGATGAGGAAACTGAGGCAAACAGGGCTAAATGACTTGCCCAAGATCACACAGCTAGAAAATCTGAGGCCAGATTTGAGCCCAGGAAGATAAGTCTTCCTGATTCCAAGTCTGGTGCTCTACCCATTGCACCCCATAGCTGCCCCAGTAAATGACATGCCTAGGATCTAAATCTGGGTGCGTCTTGACTTTAAGTCTATCATTTTTTTTTCCCATGGGTGCTCTTCTAACATTTTTTTCAGAACACTGGCTTCCTCAAAGACTTAGGGAAACATGTCTTGTGCGAAGGTGTTAGCATGTGAATGTGTTTTGTTTGTGTGGCTTTAACATGGAGGAGGGTCCCAGAAGGAGAAAAAGAGGTTCTATCTCTGTTGAAACCAATGGAGGGCTCTGGAGATAGGCTGGTAGCTTGTAAGCTTCTCCAAGCTATCCCCCCGCCCAATTCTTGACCTAGAGAGGACCCATGTCCAGTACTTTGTCTGTCTCGAATTTGTCCTTTCATTATACTTACCCGTGTTCATGTTACAGTCATTAGATTCAAAGTTCCTTGAGGATAGTAACTGTGGTATGAATGGCCTGCGGCATGTAGCCAATGGGAGATGATGAAAAAGAACAAGAAAGATGCTATCACTAGCATATATGATGTCATCAAGGAAATAAGCATATGATAGAAAAAAGGTCCACCCTCTGGGTTAGAGGCCTCTTTTGATTGATCCTGATATCTTGACAGTGTCTCATTTTGCCCGTCAACCTATCATGCCTCATCCTTGACATGTGACTGTGTGTGGATGTGACCAGAGCCTCTAGGGTCCCTGTTTTTCACTCCCTTCCTTCCTCAATGAAACTGCCCTCTAGGGAACAAAGTACAAGGAGAGGCAAGTTGGAACACTGGAAAATGGGACTTTGGGTACCTGAATTGACTGCTTTCTCTCAACTCCCTCAGGATACATCATATATTCTATTTTCTTCTTCCTCAATACCTCACATATCTGCTTCTTTCTTTTCATTCTCATCGTCACTAGCTTTGCATAGGTCCCCACAGACAAACTACCTGTCCTATGGGCAATTAGGTGGTGTGGCTGATAGAGTGCCAAGCCTGGAATCAGAAGACTCATCGTCCTAAGTTCAAATCTGGCCTCAGACACTTACTACCTGTGTGACCCTGGGCAAGTCACTTAACTCTGTTGTCCTTAGTTTCTTCACCTGTAAAATGAGCTTGGGAAGGAAATGGGAACCATTCCAGTGTCTCTGCCAAGAAAACCCCAAATGGGGTCACGGAGAGTCAGACACGATTGAACAACACCTGTCCTATTGCAATGGTTTCCCAACCAGTCTTCCCACCTCTGGTCTCTCCTCCTTTAATCCATCTTGCATGTGCTGCCAGATTCATTTTCCTTGTGCAAAGCTCTGTTCATGATACATACCTATGTGAAACTCCACTACTACCTAATGAAGCAAGTCCAGATTTCTTAGCCTGGCATTCAAGGACCCTTATACTCTGGTGTACTATACCCTTGCTATCTTGTATTACTTTCTGTCACATGCTCTACATTGGACTTATTAGCTAGTCCCCTGTACATCTCCTCCTCCTCTATGAATTTCTCCTTTGTGTGCATGTGTATTAGCAAGCACCCTAGCACACCCAGGGTGGCCTGCTAGCACAGGTTCTTTGATCTGCTTTTACAAAGGAAAGACAGACTTTAATTAAGCAATGAAGACTTTCTTTATTCTACCTAACCTTTTCACAAGGGTTGCTGAGTACCAAGTCCTACAGCATTCTCTAATTCCCCTTTTTGAAGGGGCTTGCGAGAAGGGGGGTGCAACTCTCCCTATGTCTTGATGGGGCCAATCCAGATTGGCACAACTTGTGCCCTCCCCTAAATCCCCTCAAGCCTCAATGGGGGCCAGTTGAAGCAAACACAGATTCCCCCCAAGCCTTGATGAGGGCAGGTCAAGGCACATACAGCATCATAGCTTATGCATTTCAGTCCTAAAGGTTCCCCACTCACTGACCAGTGCCCATCTACTTTATACTTACACTCCACCCCTACAGGGTTCTGAACTTTACAATCTAAACAGGTGGCACCTGGCCCTTACAATCTACACTGGTCATGGTGGAGATGTTTTGAACCATAGAACTCATATCTAACACCTAGGAACAAGAGACTGTTATGGCCATAGATCCTGGAAAATCAAACTCCTTACGCTTACAGCATGCTGCCCCCTATGCCTGGAATACACCCCCAAACCCCATTCTCATATCCACTTAAGATATTCTAGGGACCCCCAGATGGTGCAGCGGATAGAGTGCCAGGCCTCAGTTTGGATTTGACCTCAGACACTTACTGGCTGTGTGATCCTGGGCAAGTCATTTCACCTCTGTTTGCCTCAATTTTCTCATCTGTAAGATGACAACAAAAACCATTTACTTCCCAGGGTTGTTGTGTAGATTAAATGAGATGATTTTAAAGCACTTAGCCTAGAACCCAGCACATAGAAAACACTGTATAAATATTATTATTATTGTTTTATTACTTATCCTTCAAGACTCAGCTCAAAAACCACCTCTTCTTATAAGCCTTTCCCGGTCCGCAAATGATCCCTCCTTCCATGGAAGGTTGAATAACACTTTGTCCATTTCTTAGGCAGTTAATATCTTTTATTTCTTTTTATACTATAGCAACTAGTTTTCTCTCTGCACCACTTATGGCCCTCCATTTTCCTTCTCTGTGCTTTTGAACTAAGCATTCCACATACCTGCTTTACCTCCACCTCAGAGAGCTCCTCTCCAACTATCTTCTGCATGAAGCCTTTCCTCATGCCCCCAGCTCCTAGTGGCCTCCCTACTTAATTACTTTGAATATGTTTGGATTTATTCATTTTATCTTTATGTTGCGTGTACTTATACATGTGCTTGTTTGCTCCCTCTTTAGAATGTAAGATCCTTGGGAGTAGGGGGGGTTTCATTCTTTTTCTTATACCTGGCATGGCACATAGTAGGTACTTAAATTCTTGTGAACAGATTGTGTTTATTCCCTCCATTAGATTGTGACGCTCCTTCGGGGAAGGGCTTGTCATATATACATATATATATATATATACACATATATATATATCTTCAATATTATTTATTTATTATTATTTATTGACTACCCATATCTTGAGAGCATTATGCTCTGTCCTGGGTAAATCTAAAGACAAATGTCTGATAAATCGAACTGTAGGAGGCTATATTTCCCTAGGTCCTGGGTGGGCAGAGTGGTTTGAGGGATGCAGAGGACAGAATACTATCTAGGAACTCATTCTCCAGAGCTCCTGGCATATAGGATATGTGGAGGCAAGACAGAAATGCTCCAGAATTCTGTCCTTGGGGTTTTTTGTACTCCCAATAGAACTGCTGACCAGATTTGCTGGAAGGAAAGCCTGGGATCCCACCTGAATTTTGTTACTCATTTTTAAAACACTTCCAGCTAGCAAAACTGGGACCAGAGAAGCCCGAGTATCACAAAACTTTGTTGTGTTCAACTGCCACGGATTAGGCTGGGCAAAGGAGAAACTGTAAGGAAGAGAAATGCCAAGAAAAACCTGCTATGCTCTAGGTGGAACAAGGTTGCTTCTTTGTGGCTTCTTCCAGAATGAAAATCTCAGCTCTGCTAGCCCAAGACATGCCACCCCCTTCTCAGATGGCCTTTCTAGCTTCAGATGAGTGGCCTGGCCGGGTTGCAGCTTGAGAGTGATGGGGTGGCTGGGTAAGAATGGAACTTTCACACCTCATTGTGGAATACGGCAGCTGCTGGAGAAAGAGGGCCTTTCAGTCAGGGACACAAAGATGCAACACTAGAATATGGCAAGGAGAACTTAATATTAAAAAAATTCACTCTTATTCCTGACTCAGTGCACTTCTGGTTTAGCCATCCCAAGGTATTAGCAAAGGATTTCAATCTAGGGGTTGAAATGACGACTGTATGACCTTGGTCAAGTCACTTTACCACTGATGCTCTGTTTTCTCACCTGTAAAATGAGGAGGTTTAACTAGGTGAAGTCCCTAAGTCCAAAGTCAGTCATATAAATGCTACTTCATCCATAAACGTCATAAACAGATGGAGTTCTTTGACCCCCCAAAATGATATTATTTGAATTCTTCACCTAGGGCCAGTCAATACTAACTTCATCAAACAGTCAGTGATAACATCAGACAAGTATGGAAGACAAAGAGAGAGCTCAACTCTGACTTCCCCTTAAGGCCTGGCTTCTTCCTCAAGAAGGGAAAGTAAGGAAGTAAGAGGAATGCCAGTCACTCTATTTAACAATTGGAGCCATCTATCCATCCATCCAACAGTACTGATTAAACACCTACTATGTATAAGATTTCATACTTAATAATAATGGCTAGCATTTTTTTTTAGCACTTCAAGGTTTGCAAAGTTCTTTAAAAATGTTATCTCATTTTGTCCTCACAGCAACCCTGAGAGGGAGGCGATATTATAATCCTCATTTTACAGGTGAGAAAACTAAGGCAGACAGAACTTAAGCGACTTGCTCAAAATTCCATCGCTAGTAAGTGTTTGAGGCTATATTTGAATCCAGATCCTCCTGACTCCAGGTCTAGTGCTCTATCCATCACGCTGCCCTACTGATTCTGGGCAATACAAAAAAAAAAACAAAAAATGCAATAATATTTGCACATAAGGAACTTAGAGTCTCGTGTGTGTGTGTGTGTGTGTGTGTGTGTGTGTGGTATGACATGTACACCTTGACACTCTACCTTGATTCATACAAGGTAGAAGGTGCTGGAGAAAGATCTGGAAAAACAAAATAGCTATAGGAAAATCTGAGGGAGGAGGAACTCTTTTATCTGAGGTGTATATGTGGTAGGGAGTGGTGGGTGGGGAAGTAAGGGAGACTTCCTGGAAGAGGTAGCATTTCAACTTTGAAGGAAAAGAAAAAATTTAACAAGAGAGGTGAGGAGGGAGTACATTTCAGGTCAAATGCCCCAGGCAGAAGGAAGAAGGTGTCTTAGAAGTGCCTAGCTTGGAGACATGTTGTGACCTGGCTTTGGGGCTATAAAAACTCAGAAATATGGAGAGTCCACCCCATGAAGACTTTGATGAAGTCAAAGAACATAGACATTAGGGTGATAACCACATCCGTTTCTATTATTTCCCTGAGACTACAGATAGAGAGACAATTGGCCTTGATATCTTCCTGAGGTGGTTCTTCTCAAACTGGAAAATGGGCATAAAGAGAATGAGAAATTTGGACTGAAGTCAGGACTAATCAAGAAGAATCTAAGTTGCTTCGTTTCATCCCTTTTCTATCATGCCACATTAAAGTTAACCACATGCCACACCTCACTGGTTTGAAGATTCTAAGCTACACCACAAAGGAAAAAACAAAAACAAAAACAAAATTGAACTCTGGAGTGTGTGTGTGTGTGTGTGTGTGTGTGTGTGTGTGTGTGTGTGTGTTAGAGGCCTAAGTTTTGCCACTGGTGTAGGTAGTATGTAGAACCCCAGGAGGGAGGCTCACAGAGTATTAAATAAAATTGTGCCTGAGGTAGGCTGCTTAGACCAGGACTTTTCACTCAGAGGAGGAGAAGAGACATACAGAGAGAGTTATCAAGAATGAGTGATGGATTCACAAATGTGGCTTCTGATTCAAAGGACATTCTATCAACCCTAGTGCTTAACTTTATCTTGCAGGCTTGTGTTTATTGTCTTTAAAAAAAGTACTCAGCTCTATATTGATCCATTCGTAAGAGGCTTCATTTTCCTTGATCTAACCTATTAGACGATGTCACATCTCCTCCCAAATGTGGGCCACCTGCTATTTGGGTGATGTCTGTGTAGTCTGGGCTTCTTGGAAACAGTCCCTGAGTCAGACAAAGATGGGCACTCAGAAAGTGGCAGTGAAGTTCCCACGTGATCTGGGCATTATCCTGGAGTTTGATCAGCTGAGGGTGAACTTTTGTGTCTCTTTCTTGCGATTCTGAACTTTTAAACATAGAGAGAAATCTTTGGGCTTATACTTTGTTGCCTGACAATTTGCTACCTATTGCAATTTTTGAGTCAAGAGGAGCAGCTTCAAGCCCTTAGGACGTGGAGAGGCTTCTAGTGGGGATACTGTGGATACCAGGGTACACTACAGGGCCAGGTTGACCTAGAGGAGGAATTCTTTGGGGCCAGTAGTTTCTGGTGGGGAGTGGGGGGAGGAAGTAGGTCATGTGTAGCTTCCTAGTTTCTCTTGCCAATGAGGGGTTAAGTTCTCTTGTTTATTTCAATGCACAGGTTTTCAGTATCTCCTAAATTTGGCACCCTGGAATAAAGCTCCATTTGCCTCAACCTAGTTACAGCTTTGCTCTTGGGTTCCTTTCTGCCTCCAAAAACCCATGGTATAGTCTTTTTCCTTTTCCTTCATCCTCCTCCAGTATTTTTTCTCAGGTGGCAAGATAGAGCATTGGATTCAGGGCTCTCATTCAGGCCCAATGACTCAAACTTACTTTCTCTGTTAAACAAAATTTATAATCCTTATGCTGGCTTCACAGGGCTATTGAGAGGAAAATGCTTTGTAAAACTCCAAATGCTATAGAAGTGAGAATTTTAAAAAATTATTTCTTTCTATCCTAGAGCTAGGACCAGAAAAAAATGCATGGATTGTTTTAGAGCTTGGGCTAAACTTTTTCAATTGTACAAATCTTGCTTCAGGTTTGAATTGAGTTTGGGGCATTGGTCTGAGCTGGTGACCTTTACTTCTTGAGAAAAGAGAGTTGATAGCTTTTGGAGAAGAAGGTGTCAGGGAAATCAGCATTAAAATGCACTCCCATGCCGAGCTGTAGTCAGATAGGCTGGGCTCTGCTGCCAGAAACCATCTTCAGAGGAAATTTGATCTTCTGCCAGGAAGGTCAGATGTCATTGTGGTTACCACAGGCCACATCCACATGGTACAGAATGGAAGAGAGACTGGGGCAAGTATCTGGATAATTTGAGCTACCAAAAAATAGCTTTCCATAATTATCAGGTTTCCCCCAATTATCGTAATTAAATATGCTTCCCTTAATTAGCAGGACTTTTTATCTGAATTACCTGAGTAATTATGACTGTGTAGACCTATCTACAGAGTGAAACCTGCTCATTATGATATTATCCCCATTCTTCCAACATTTTTTTTGTCAATTAGCCAAGACCTTTAATTGAAGTTTTTAATCTCTTGAAGGATCCTTTGTTATCCAATGTTTGGCCAACACAGCTAAAAGTCATATTCTTATATCATATGTGTTGAAGGAATGCTCCTATCTTCAGTAAAGGCACTCTGGGATGGAGTAAACCCTGGGATGTGGTAAAGGTACCCTGGGATGGAGTAAAGGTATCCAGTGGAAAAATGGATTGTGTGTGTTTCAGAAGCCCCGCCCCCAAAGTCTCAGGAAATACTTTCCCACCTGAGATATTTACCATTTACATGATTATGTGCTTTTTATACTTCTAGATGAAGTCAACTCAATTCGATTAACATTTATTAAATCTCTACTTAGGTGGAACCCTTGGGGGAATTACAGCATTTAGATCAGATATGGTCCATGCCCTCATGGAAGTTACAGTCTAGTAGAGGTTGTGACATATACATAAACATGTGTTTCTGTTTATAATCTGTATTTTTACCAAAACCAAAAACTATAAACCCAGAACTTTAAAATAAACAAGACTTTCATGTTTTGGGGTCACCTATTGTTATGAAGTTTATCTTTCTGATGTCTGCAGTTGAACTGAAGAGACAGAAGAAGCATCCCTTCACTCTATTCAGCTCCAGACTCTTTTTTCCACCACTCTCTACTTGGCCATACTGACAGCATGATACTCTCCAGAAGAAGGAAGGTTTTTTTAATTATAGTTGTATAATAGCCCAGGCTTTAGCTATAGATGTTTTGTATTAGGGGACAGCAAAGAAAGAATGTTTCAAAAGACAATGGGGATCAGGAGCAATGGATTCAGAGTCAGAAGACCTGGGTTCAAGTCTTGGCTCACCTACTTAGTACCTGTATCACCTTAGGCTGCCATTTCCTCATATGTAAAGAGAGGAGGTTGCAATTGATGATTTTTAAAGCCTATTACACCCCTAAAATCCTATAAAAGGAGAAATGTTTGCTATTTCTAGGATGTCAATAACACTAGATGAACCCTAGAGCTATCCCTGCATTTTTCCCAGAGTGCTTTGTATGGAGCTCTGTATGGTGGAAATGTTCAACACACACACACACACACACACACACACACACACACACATTGTTTGTTATTACAAAGGACAACCCTGTATTGACCTTAGAAAGAACCTTGGTCTATGAGCTCCACATGCCAGGCATTTAGACCGATATGCTGATTTCCAGTGTCAAAGCAAAACAACACACTTCTAGGCTTCATCAACCAAACTCATGAATGAAATTCTCTCTCTTTCCTATCTCCCAGTTTGTCCATGAAAAACGCAGTATGTGACCACAGGAGGCCCCAGAATGTGGCTCGTCGCTCCTTTGGCTGACACCAGGGGAAAGCCAATCCTGAATTGCCAATTTTTGATCAGTGTTGCCACAATGCATCACAGAGGGGCTGTGAAAGGCACTGAGTACCTTAGATTCACATGAATCTCCAACATCCCGTATATTTGTGAGAAGAGGAGCCATAGCTCCTCAGACTGAGCGTCTTGTACCTTCCATCTCCTGCTGGCTGCAGTATGTCCCCCGAGGAAAGGCTGCAAGGAGCCAGGAGTCTTCATCTGCTCCAAAGGAAGTCCCCCTGTGCAGGGTGTCTACCACTTCTGCTACCTGCTCATTGCTGACCTCCCCAGGTTCAATTGCCATCTCTAGCTGTGCCCTTTTCCTACCTAATCTCCAACCTCTCATCTCATATTTCACTTGTCTCCAGTCCTGTCTCCAGACACTCTTGGGAAGAAGAGTGGTGTCCTCCATTTAATTATAAATATTCTCAGACCTGATCAAATCCTTCACATGCCAGTGATTCTGAACTCCTGTAGATCATCATGTAAACCTCATTCCACACCTGCCACCACCCAATTTCTCAGTCTCATCCCCCTCAACCCTTCCACCTTGAAGTTTCATCCAAACACCACTGAGCCCTTTCACAGTGCTCTCTGGAATACCTGTTCCATAGGCAACAAACTTTCCTTCATCTTACATGTTTTCTTTTCCACTCCTCCCATCTACTAGTTATTACTGAAACCTGGTCCCCTCCTGATGATACAGCCTCCCTGGTCATCCTTTTAACACTAAAATGCACTCCCATGCAGAGCTGCAGTCAGATAGGCTTGGGCTTTTCTGTCAGAGACCATCTTCAGAGGAAATCTGATTTTCTGCTAGGAAGGTTAGATGTAATTGTGGTTAGCACAGGCCATATCCATGTGGTACAGAATGAAGGGGGGAAGGGGGAAAGACTGTATCATGGGTTTCTGGCAGCAGATAGGAACCCAAGAGGAAAGGAAACCAAAAAGGAACCCAGTACTGGTTGCATTTTCACTCAGCTCACTGCTTGAGGCTGGGGAGTTGCAATACTCCTTACTCTCCATTGCCACTTCCAGGTTCTTCTCCAACCTCCATTACTCAGTAACCTCTCTTCCTTTGGGGTTCATGCTATTCATATCTACCATCCAATCAAAATCCTGGTATGTGTTGTCTATAGACCCCCAGGTCCTTTCTCAGACTCCCCCTTTTTCCTTCCTCAGTAAGTATTACACAATTTGCACAACTGTTTTTTTCTCTTGCCCAACTTCTGCCTTCATACTAGGGGACTTCAATGTACATATTGAGGGTCCCTCAAACACCCTAATCACTCAGTTCTTCAACCTCTTAGTTTGTTATGACCTACTCCTCCACACTACCTTAGCAACACCCTTGACCTACAAAGATGTCATCTCTATGATCAAGAACTCCGAAATCACCTCATCTATTGACTTTTCACCTCTCCCTCTTCCTTCCCTTACAAACCCCTACTCTTTGTCCACATGGTGACATACAATCATTGGACTTCTCAAATCTCTCCTATGCCATCTCCCCTGCACTAATTACTCTGTCCATTTTTTCCCATCTTGGTGAACTAATTCAACTCTACACTGTCTTACTCTCTTGAATCTCTACCTTCCTTATCCTATTGTCAATTACACCCAGTTGGATGAAGGTAGAGAAAATCATGAGGCCATTCTGAGTTCACTACAAATTTTTGTTCTACAACCTCAACTGGGCCATCACTGTGCTGGGCAATGCTACTATACCACTTTTATCAATTCACTATCCTACCTTCTACAAAGACCCTTCCAAGCCTTTTCATCCCTCCTCAAGCCTCCCATGGCTCCCATTCCCCCCACTCTCTTGGCTGAAAACTTTGCTTCATATTTTACAGAAAAAATTGAGGCCGTTCACCATGATGCCCCCTCTTCAACCCGCTTTCTCACCTCTTATCACTGAAATACCTTCTGTCACTTCTCCTCCTTCACTCTTGTCTCACAGGATGAAGTGACCTTACTCTTTGCAAAAGCTTATCTCTCTACTTGTTCAAGTGATCCTATTCCATCCCATGTCCTCCAAAAGATTACCCTTCTCTGCTATCCCCACTATTTCACTTATTTTCAGCCTCTCCCTCTCTATTGATTTATTCTTTACTGCCTATAAGCATGTCCTTGTCACCCCTTTCCTAAAAAAACCCTCACTTGATCCTTCCATCCCTGCAAACTATTGTTCTGTATTTCTTTTACCCATTGAAGCTAAACTCCTCAAAAAGGAAAAAGGTCATCTATAGTAGATGCTACCACTTTCTCTATTTCTATTTTCTTCTTACCTCATTATTGCACCAAAACTATTTTGTCCAAAGTTACCAGTGATCTCTTAGTTGCCAAGTCCAATGGCCCTTTCTTAGTCCTCATTCTCCTTGACTTCTATGCAGCCTTTGACACTTGATGCCTTCTCCTCCTTGATACTCTCTTCTCTCTAGGTTTTTGGGACACTATGCTCTCCTAGTTCTGCTCCTACCTGACCACTCCTCAAGATCCTTTGCTGCTAGATCCCTTCCTCTAACTCTCATCAGCTCCCATGGATTTAATGACCATCTATCTGCTGAGGATTCTCAAGTCTACCTATCCTGTCCTAGTCTCTCTGCTGAACTCCAATCTTGCATCTCCAAATACCATTCAGACATTTCACACTGGATTCCAGTAGCCGTCTCAAACTCAACATGTGCCAAACTGAATTCACTATCTTTCCCCCTAAGCTCTCCCCTTTTCTGCCTTCCTTGTTGCTATAGAGGGCCACAGCATCCTTCCAATCTCTCAGGCTCAAAACCCAGTAATTATACTGGAGTAATAAATGTTTATCGATTGGCTGATTGAGATTGACTCATTCTACACCCCTGTACCTCAGCAGAGGCAGAATGTCCCAAAGCATTGATATATGAGTCATGAGACCTGTCTTCTTCTCCTGTTAGTAATACTAAATTTATTTGATTTTCTAACATTAACTCAATTGACCTTAGGTCAATCATGAATTTTTACTTGTGGGGCTGTTGGGAGAATCAAATGAGATAGTGGGTAAATAATTTTTCTAAATTTCAAATGCTATATAAATCTTTGTTATGATAGGTATGAGAAGGCAGTGTTACATAGTGCGTAGAAGTCAGGTCTTGAAGGTAGAAATATATGGGTTCAAATTATGACTCCGATATGTACACATATATGTATATACACACATATGTACATAGACGTATATATATGTCTCTCTCCCCTCTCCCTCTTGCTTCTCCTTCCTCTCCCTTTCTCCTTTCTTCTCTCTTTTTCTCCCTCCCTCTCCATCTTTCCCTTCTTCTTCTTCTTTGTTCTCCTCCTCCTCCTTCTCTTTTCTTCTTCTTCTTCTTCTTCTTCTTCTTCTTCTTCTTCTTCTTCTTCTTCTTCTTCTTCTTCTTCTTCTTCTCCTCCTCCTCCTCCTCCTCCTCCTTCCTTCTCCTCTCTCTCTCTCTCTCTCTCTCTCTCTCTCTCTCTCTCTCTCTCTCCCCTCCATTTCCCTCTCACTCCCTTCTCCCTCTGTCTCTCTCTCTCCCCCTTTCTCCCCTTTCTCTCTCTTCCCTTTTCTCCCTCCTCACCTCTTCTTCTCCCCTTGCCAAAAACAGTTGGCTGCAGCACATCATTAACAATGATTTGGACATGAGAAATGACATAAAAGAAATCAAGGAGAACATGTATGATTGGACTGGCCATTCAGCCTACTGGGTAACAGATGGACCTATGTAATGTAGAAAGACTTAGGTCATAAATAGATTTGGGAGAGTCAATCCAGATGTTTCAATCTGGACTGGTAGAGGGGGTATCTGGCCCCATGGGAAAGCGCAGTCATTGAAGTATCCATTGAAGCTGTTTGATGTTAAGTTTATTATCTTAAGTTTTCAATGAAACATAACTTCTCTTGGATCAGGCCAGCGCCTCTCTCTGTATTAGCCTTCTCTGGTTCCTCTGATCACACTCCCAACTGCTATTAGTCCCTTCCCCTCCAAGACTACCTTCTATAAACATAGTTTTACATACATTCATGTGTACTTTTTGTATGTAGTTACATCTGTGTGTGCATATACACATACATATATACCTACATACAAACACATACTGCATCTCCTCCATTGGAATGTTAGTTGGTGGTTTTGTATCCATAGCACCTAGCACAGGGCCTGACACAGCCAATTGGTAAAAGCTTTATTGCTGCCACTGTTTTTCTTGGTCGATGTTTACAAATGAAGGGTAATACTGGATAACCACTAACCTCTACTGTACCAAAATAAACCTTACTTTGAGACACTTTAAGAAGGAGACTTAGCTGGCTGACTGAAACATCCAATGTCCTTTGGATCAGAACACTCAAGGCTACAGATCTTGATTTTTGTCTTGCAGGCCTGGGTGGAAGTGACAGTATGAAGGCCTTTCTAAAGCTAGGGAGTACCCCTACTGACCTCTATTACTTGTCCATGAAAATGATGCATTGCCAACTAAGTGCAGTTGTATATTTATCAACTATATCAGGGTTGGGATGGAGTTAGAGGGATCAGAAAGTATCTTTGGAGTCAGATCAAGGCTGTGGGAATCAGGCCTACAGCCTTTCTTTTTACTTTGGGCATAGACAAAGTGAGGAATTCCTAGCAGAGATAAGCATCCTTTCTGGGACCAGGGACCAGGGAACGGGACCCTGAGAAAAGCTGTGATAAATAAAGTGATGGCTCCAGGACCTGGGAATGGAAACTCTGGAGGGGAAGAATCATTCAATGATTAGGGCAGGAGGTTGGACACCCATCCAGTATGGTAGAGGGACAATAGTCCTGAATCTGAAGTCTGAGGATGTGGGCTCAAATCTTGGCTCTGGTACCCATGTGTGGACAAGTCACCCACTCTCTAGGTCTCAAACTTTTCATCAGAAAAATGAAAGGCAAGGACAAAATAATCACCAAGATCCCTTCTGGCTTCACATCTATGATCAGCAACTATTAAATACTGTTCTCTCCTAGCTCTGTGAATTGGAACAAGTTTCTGTGTCTCCATTTATCCAGATGTGAAATGGGCCCTGTAATGTTTACCCCTGGTGCTTCCCCGGAGTGTGTATGTGTGTGAGGTCTATTTGAGTCATGTCTATCAAATGCTGTGATATAAAGTGCCTACAATAATTACCAAGGATTCAAACAGGGCCCAGTGGCTTACAAATGGATCTCATTTCCCAACACAGAATATAAAGAAAATAATTCCTCTAGAAGATGGTGTAAGCTCCCATTCATTTGGGCTTCTCTTTCAGTCTGGCTCTTCCTGTGTCAATAAAACAGAGAGGAGGATCACAGTGAAGGTTGATTGTGACTTGAGGACACTAAATAAAATCTTTTCTTGATGCTTAGAATGTGTGTTTACTGAGCAGCCTTGTATCCAAACCACCGCAATTGCTGAAAACAAGTGAGCTGTTGATTTGTGATTTTTTTTTAAAAAACACAAATGTCAGATTTAGAGACATTATTCCTTTTTTTAAAAATAACTTATCCAGTGTACAAAAGTATTTAGGAGTTATTCTTCTTGGCTCAGAAAGCAACAGGGAAAGATTGCATTTTTTTCCCCTCACAGGAGGTCTTAGTGTAGAGAGAAACCTGGTAATAAATGCTGGAGTGACAGGTGGATTGGGGGCTATTGAGAAAGAGGAAGGAAAAGTGGAAGAACCCAAGTGGTGAGGGAGTTCGTCCACCTCTTTCAGGTGAACTCTGGGCCCAGAAGATCTCTCTTCCCAATCTTCGCCCAATATCTTCTCTGCCAGTCCCAGACTTTCCTAAGAGAAGAATCACTTACCTCCAATGCCTGAGCCTGCATTTTTCTGGCCCCAAGGGCTAAACACCACCCATGGAAAAGGGAGATACATCTCATAGAATCATACAAATTATCAGGGCTGAAAGCAACCTTAGAGACCATCTAGACCAGAAGTTTTTTAACTTGAGGTTGCTGGTCAGATTTAAGGGTGTCTGTAAACTTGAATGGAGGAAAAATAATCTTTATTTCTATTAACCATTGATTTCCTTTGTAATCCTCTGCATTTTATTTTGTTTAAAAACATTATTGTGAGAAAGGGTCCATAGTTTTCACTAGATTGCCAAAGGCCTCCACGACACACAAAAGGGTTAAGTTCCCCAGGTCTTGTCCAACTTCTTCATTTTACAGCAAAGGAAACTTAAGACTGGAAAGACGGAGTAATATGTCTATGATCATACAACTAGTAAATAGTACAGGTGAGATTTAAAGAAAGGTCCACACTCTTTCCATCACACTACATACTGCCCCTCATCTTCCCTGCTTCTTACCACATTCATCCTGTTAGAAGGCCTATGGCCAGCCACTTCCTTTCAGTAGTCAGACATCGCTCTCTACTTCTATGGGTTTTCTAGGTTTCCAGTCACTTCTGTATTACCTTCCTTTCCATGACTGTAGGTAACGGGGGGCAGAAAGGACTCCTCCAAATCCTCATAGGCTCTCACCTGCTGGGTTCTTGGGTTGGGTTCCTCAGCTTCCTCACTTACAAATAACTAGCTTGCCTGAAAGACCACAGAAATTTTTGTCAGAATAACTGGGGTCTAGTCCCAATTCAACCCCTTTCTACCTAAGTGACCTTCAGTAAGTGATTACTTTTTTCTGAGCTTCAGTTTAGTTCTCTGTAAAATGAGGGTATTATGACATTCCATATAGCTCACAGTGTTGCCACGAAAAATACTTTGCAGACATTAAAATACAAATTAAATATAAGCCATTACTATTATGGTTGTACAATCTGTCTCTAGTCTATGCTTTCAACCTTAGTACACATTATTCCTCTCTACTGTCTCTACAGCACAGCTAGACTGGCTATTTTGCTATATGTATGCATGTATGTATGCACATACACCACTTCATTTCCTATCTTCTTGGTACTGCTTTGCTCCTGTATTTGGAATGTACTCTCTCCTCATCTCTTTCTCTTGGAACCTCTGAGTTCCTTTAAGCCTCAATGCATGTGTCAGCTTCTTCATGAATCCTTTCTTGGCTGTCCCAATTACTGGTGCCTCTCCCTTCCATAAAGTTTACTTTGTCTCTGCTTAATGAGTGCTCTGTATACATCTATATATGTATGTGTTGTCTCTTCTAATAGGATGTAAGCTCCTTGAGGGCAGGAATTTTGTTTTTGTCTTTGTATGCCCAGTGTCTGGCATAGTGTCTGGCACATTGTAGTCATTTAATAGTCATTTAACAAATATTTCCCAATGGATTGTTATTTTTCTTGGATTGTAGCTTTGAGTAAGACTAGCTTCATTGAGTAAGACTAGTGTCCCAGTGTTCGTTTAATATTGCCACATGCACAGGATAACTAAGTTTCCCTTTGTCCCCACATAGTGTGTATTTTCAAATGTGTGCCAGCAGGCAGACGGAAAGGGAGCCAGGGCAAGTTTAAGTGATAAGAACAGCAGCTAGTGGTCTTAATGCAAGGAGATAAATTTGACTTCATAATTCTCACGTAGTCTTGGTGGGATGATTCTCTTTCTCCCATTCTCTCTAGTTACACTCAAGGATGTGATAGAGCCCAGGAGAACTGATTGTTAAATTTCCAGGGTGAGCATTTACATCTCAGAAATCAGAAAATGCTTTAAATCATGGCTTGATTTATTGTTTTGTTGATTGCCTATATTTAAGAAAGCACTGGGGAAAATTTTTAATAAAAGATTAAACTTAAAAGTGTGCCATGCATACATTTTTGGGGGGAGTTGTTGAATATTTATTGGCACACCCCTAGGTATGCCTTGTTCAATAAAAGCTGAATAGGTAAAAGAGGGGTGGGGTGAGGTTAGGGAACTCTCAAAAGTGAAATTGTGAAGCCACAAAGAGAAACAATATTAATTAGGAGAAAAAAATGGAATTGTCTGAAAAGACTAATGTGGATACTCAAGGAACTCACCAACCAAATGAGGTTTTAAAAGACAATGGAAGATGGAAGCCAGGGTTAGTTAGCAAAGGATGGATAAAGTCTTCTGAGAATCACATTGGGAGTGTTCCTAATAAACTGAAGTTGACTGAGTACATCTAAGGATAACCAAAAAAAGGATTCTTTTTAGCTACATTGGGAAAAAGAAGAGGATCAAAAAGGGATAGGACTCCTGCTTCGGGTGGTTTGAGTAGACAAAAGAAGATATCAATATAAATTCAGATATTTTGATTCTGTTTTCTCTATCAATGAGAATGACAACGGGAAATGACAGAATAAAAATGGTTAAAACGGAGATGATACTCAAGTTAAATAGGGAAATAGTAAAAAAAAACCACCTAGCTACCCTTCAAATTAACTCACTTATATCAATTACATTTTCAATTATTGTATGAAGTGTCAGATGTGATTACTGAGCCACTGTCAGTGATATTCAAAAGATCATGGGAAATGGAAGAGAGACTATGAGATTGGAGAAGGGCAAATGCTGTCCTGACTTTTACTAAAGGGAAGATAACACTGTTTTAAGCCATAGGCCAGTGAGCTCGACTTTGATTGCTGGGGATATTCTGAAAGAGATAATTAAAGAAATGGATGGTCTAGAAAAAGGCAGTGAAATCGTAAAGAGTTAACATGATGCCATTAAGAACAAGACACACCAGACTAACCTTATTTCCTTTTGTTGGTCAATTGGGGAATATTATAGATATAGTTCACTGAGATTTTAGCAAAGCATTTGGTAAGGTATCTCATAATAGTCTCATAGGAAAGATGGAAAGTAGCTGATCATATAAGTAGATGATTGGAATGTTCAGACTCAGAGTAATCACATGGCAGGAAATCTCCAATGGGGTGCTCCAGGGTTTGGCCTTATGCTATTTAATATTTTTATCAGTGATTTAGATAAAGAAATAGATGGTATGCTTTATAAAGTTCTGGTTATGTGCCAAGTGACACACTGCATGACAAACTAAAATCCAAAAATACTTAGGCTAGAACTTTGTTTTAAATCTCATAAGATGAACTTCAATAGTGATAAATGTAAAGGAATTCAGTTAAAAATCAACTTCTTAACTACATAGTGGGGGAAGCATGGTTAGACAGCAGTTTGTATGAAAAAAATACTGGGGTATTAGTGGACAGCAAGTTCAATATAAAGCAGTAATGTGATGGTGAAGTAAAAAAAAAGTCAATGTGGTCTTGGGTTACATTAGAAGAGGCAGAGGTTCCAGGATCAAGGAAGTGCCATCACTTTGTATGCTGGCCTGGTCAGACCACTTCTGGAATATTGAATTCAATTGTGGGTATCACATTTAAAGCAGGACATTGATCATCTGGAAAATGTCCAGAGGAGGGTTACCAGTGTGAGTGAAGGGGTTTGGGTTCATGACCTAGGAGGAGCAGTGGGAACAATAGGGAGTGCCTAGTTTAGAGAAGAGAGGACTCATGGGGGACATAACAGTTATCTTCAAGTACTGGACAGGTTGGTATGTGGAACAGGGATTCACTTAGTTGTATTTGACTACAGAAGGTAGAACCAGAAGCAATTAGTGGAAGTTACATACAATGCAATTTAGGCTTGATGTCAGGAAAAAACCAAAACAAACCCAAACCAAAAACCTTCCAAACAATTAGAGGTGTCCAAAAGTGAAATGGGCTTTTGTAGAGGTGGAGAGCTGCTGATATTAGATTTGCAAGCTGTTGTTGGACAAGTACTTTGTTGTGTGTGTTACAATGAGGATTTTTGTTCAGGTAAAGATTAGGTAAGATGATGTCTGAAAGTCATGGAATGGTTACTGAGGGCCATTCCAACATTATAAGTACACGGTTCTGTGAGTTCTTTAAAAACTTCCTTTTGATCATGCTTCTTTTTGCTGGATTGGAAGAGGACTCTCCTTAGTGGAAGCTGATAAACTACTGGGAAGTCGGGGGAAGAACTTTTTACTAAGGTTATTTGATTCATTGAACATCTATCAACCTCAATCCCATTATGCAGAGAGATGGTCTATTAACTCACTACTTTTTACTGAGGAGGGAGTGACTCACCAGGACCAATAGTCCACATCTCTCCACTTGGGAAGAAGAAGCTATTCCTTAGAACTGTTAGCTCTAATGAAAAAAAAACTACCTCTCTGGTAGATAGAGATGCATGCTATCAAGTCCAGTGAGCAGTTCTTTCCTCAATGGAAAGAAATGAATCATTAGTCTTTATTACAGGGGCAGCTAGGTGGTGCAGTGGATAGAAAGCTGGTCCTGGAGTCAGGAGGACCTGAGTTTGAGTTGGGCCTCAGATACTTACTAGCTGTGTGACCCTGGGCAAGTCACTTAACCCTGTTTGCCTCAGTTCCTCATCTGTAAAATGGGCTTGAAAAGGAAATGTCAAACTACTTAGTATCCTTGCCAAGAAAATGGGGTCATGAAGAGTTGGACATGACTGAAAAGACTGAACAACAACAACAAAAGTCCTTATCACTAAGGCTAATAACCATGGTGAATTACTCCCTCCTTGGCAGAGAGAAGGGGGCTAATAGCCTTAATGAGTTACTTCTCTAGCTGTTATTAAACCTAGTGAGCATCTCCTTTCCAAGTGGAGAAAGCCAGGCTCTAATTTCCCTGGTGAAGAGAAGTGACTTATTATCACTGGTGAGAAGGGTTGATAACCAGCTCTAAAGTGTGATTCCTTCCCTGGCAGAGAGAAATTGTTTAATAGCCCTAAAGAGAAGGGCTAATAGCCCTAAAGATGATCTCCCTCCTCGAAAGAAGTAGGTTATTAGGTCCAGCGAGTAGCTTCCTCCGCAATGGAGAGAAGTAGGTTATATCTTTCTTTCTCAAGGAAGGTAGAAAGCTGAACAGCATTGGCCAGATGTTTGGTGATCAGTGTACTCCTAGATCTTTTATTCATGAAAGAAATGGTTGGATTAACAATAGTCAAAGAATTGGCTGATAAGCAACTGGAACCTTTTTCAACTTAATGTGCAAAGTAGATTCTTGTCATTTTGGCAATGAATTGGTGGTCCTTGCATACTTTGATCAGGAGCACTTTTGCTAGTGGAAATAGCATATATTTTATCAAATGGAAAACAATATCACCATAAATCTGTGCATTATTTTAACACTATACTGAACATCCTCTATTGATGAATAGTAGTTCTAAATAATTTATTTTAAAAAACAATTTTCATGCCATCCATATCCAGAAAGAGAAATATGGAATCTGAATGCAGATTGAAGCAGACTATTTTCTTTTTTTGTTTTGTTTTGTTTTATATTTTTCTTTCTCATGGTTACTCCCATTCATTCAGTTCTTTTATACAACATGACTAATGTGAAAATATGTTTAATAGGAATGTATATGTAAAGCCTATATTGGATTGAATGCTGTCTTGGGAAGGGAGGCGGAAGAAAATCTAAAACTTATGAAAGTGAAGGTTGAAAACTAAAAATAAATAAATTAACAAAAAATAATTTTCATCTTCTCTGATGTCAGAAAGACTGTTGCTGGGTGAAATACTATAATCCTAAAACACTCATTTAATGGCACTCTTTAATTGTGACATTAATTCATGTGTCAGTCACACTCTTGATGACTGAGATAGATCTTCTCTTTGAGCTTGGCCTACAGAAGAAGGTGGGCATATCACCATAGACTTCCTGACAGTGTTTGAAAGAAGATCTGATGCTTTCTTCCCATACCTGGAAAGGTAGGTAGAGGGGGAAGTGTTGAAAGTTAGTGATGAGAGAAGAGAGGGAGAGGATGGGGGAGTTCTTGTCTTTTGCTCCAAGTTTCCTCCTCCTCCCTTCAGCATCAAGGACTCCCTGCCCCCAAAGCCCAGCAACTTTTGCCTTACCACAACAGTCATTGTAAATGCTTCAGAGAAGGACAAGATACCAGCAAAGGTACAGAAATCAGTTTATTGCAAACCAGTGTCCAACCATGAAATCCTGTAGTACCACCTCTAAGCTAGTCTTCCTAAAGTACCAATGTTGCCTCCCTCTGAGAAATCTTCAGAGGCCCTTTGGTGTCTAGCAAATAAACAATTTAAAAGGCTAGAATTGTAGACCTAATCTAATAAGATGAAATTTCCCAGGGAAAAAAGTAAAGTGCTACTCTTGGGTTCAAAAAGCCAATGGCATGAATATAGGATGAGAGCTAAATAATAATTCTTATATGGGAGAAATATCTAGGGATTTGAATAGGCTACAAGCTTAATATGTGATATGAGAATCAAAAAAGCTGATGAGATCTTAGACAACTTTAAAAGAGGTTTGGTGTCCAGAACAAAGGAGGTGGTAGTTTTGTTCTCTGTCCTAGTCTGATCACATATTAAGAATTGTGTCCACTTCTGGGTATAATATTTTAACAAAGAAATTGATAAATAATAAGCATCTAGTGATGGTGAAAGTGATTCAAAACTACAACAGCTGAAGAACATAGGATGTTTAGATTGGAGCAAAGAAGACTTTTCTGGGGGAGTGGAGGAAGGAAGAAGAGGGAAAGTACATGATAACTGTTTTCAAGGCTGTCACGTGGCAGAGGCAAAGGTGTACTGGTAAATGTTTAACAACTAGCTCTCCAAAAAAATGTATGCATGACACATTTTCAAGTTTAGTTTGCATTATTAACATTTTCTTCATCAATTTCTTAAGTCTAGGCAACCAATGAAATAATAAATCAAGCTGATTTTTAGCATTTGTCAATTTCTGAGGTGTAAATGCTCACACTGAAAATTTAACTACTGACTCTCCAAAGCCACTTGGAGCTGGCTCCAGTACATCCTTGGGAAGAGGTATTAGATTTGTTCTGCTTGGTTGCAGAGAAGAGAACCAGCAGCAATTAGTAGGAGAGGCGGATATTTGGCTCAACACAGGGAAAGATTTTCTGACAGTCAAAACTACTTCATAGTGGAATGGGCTTTGAGATTTTCATCACTGGAAGGAAGCCTTGAAGCAGAGGTTAGACAATCATTTGTCAAGGACATTGTAGAAGGGATCCATGATTAGTTAGAGGTTGGAGATGATGTCCTGTATAGCCCCTTCTAGTGGCATAAATCTGTGGGATCTCAAAGTCCAATCCCCTTAGATAGGCACTCAAGGCCCTCCACCCACTGGCTCCAATCAATCTTTCCATTCTTATTTATCATTACTTCCCTTCCTGACCTCTCTGTTCCAGTCAGACTGGTCTCTTTGCTGTCCCAAATATTTACTCAGTTCGACTCCCTCACTCCAAAAATGTATTTCATCCTCATCCTCTCTGGCTACCAGAATCCTACCCATCCTTCAAAGCCATGTTCAAATTCCATCTCTTCTTTGAAGCCCCCAAAGCTGGGGGTTGGGGGAAGGAAAATTATAAAATGTATTGCTGCTACTATTAAATGATCGCTTAGAGTGGTCCTTGCCCTCGAGAAGCTTCCAGTCTATTGGAGGAGATGACACACTCACAAGAAAAGTTTGAATTACATTCTGCTTCATGTTGCTGAAGCATACTATCAGTATAGGAATCACTCAATAAACACTTATGAAATGAAGAAGAGAAGGAATGAAATAATGAATAAAATAATGAACGAAAGAATGAATTTAAGCCATCACTGGCTCCATTAAAAAACAAAAACAAACTATGTCTAGTGTCTAAACTGGTTTTAGTCTATTTTTTGTTTGTTTTGTCATTTGGGGGTTTGTCTTGTCACTTAATTGGCCAGTGGCTAGAAATAACCAATGGTTATAACTAGGCAAATACAAACAATATGCAAGCCCAAATGCTGACTTTTAAGAAATGTGATCAAAGACTATATAAGTTTTCTTAGTAATTAAGCTCCACTGAGCCCAGGGAAACAAACTCCTGAAATCAAATGCTGAACCCTAAAATACTAGCTTGCCCCTGATTTTTCTAAAATCTATTTCCTGGTGTTTTTGCTAAAGAGCAGATATATAGCAGGGGCCAATGTGTGCTAGTCCAAGCTTTTTAGGCACACACAACTCTTTCGTGAGTATATGTGTGTGTGACCACACTCTTAAAAATACATGTGCTCGCGAGCGCACACACACACACACACACACACACACACACACACACACACTGATTGGGGTAAAGATCTGCTCTATGTGTCCTCCCTCACATAGCAGCTTGGAACAAAATTGCTGCAATTTGCACTAATTATTAATATATATTTTAAGTACTTTGGACTTAGAGCCTCTTGAATCTGCTATGAATAGTTATGCAAAATAGCTGCATGCAAACAGGCATTTTATTTTTGAACTAAGGGTCTTGCCAGTTTCATATTAAAAGGAATGGTCAGGCAAGACACAGGGTCTAGGACAATGACTTCTACTCATGTCTTGAATGTCCTCTGTCCTTTCTTTGCTTGTTGACCTCCAGCACAAGTTAGATGTCACTGCCTCCAAGAAATCCTCCTTGATCCTTCAGGTTAGTTGTGATCTTCACCTTCAGATTTCACACCATATAGTCCTTTTGGAAAATTTAATTGCTGCATTTTGCTTTTCACTCCCCAATAATCTTTCCCCCAATAGTCCCCTCCTTTATAACTACAAAAACAATAAAATCCTACTTGTGAGTAAAACCTTCAGGATCTAAGACTGTGACTAATATAGTGTGTAACACTCTGTACCCATAGTCTACCCTCTCTCTCTGAAAAGAAGGATGAAAGTATTTAATTTTACAGTGGTCTATTAATTACTCGGGACAAACAATAGTATGGTTTGTTTCACTTTGTAATAACTGTGGTCTTGTATGTATGCTTTTATTGACACTAGACTGACTCAAAACATCTGACTTGGACCAAATGAAACTGGATTGTGCTGTTTTCTCCACCTTTAATTAGTTTTCTGTCAGTTTCCTGCTGGATTTCATGCCGTAGACACTACTTCCATTGCTTTCTTTTGTTTGTAATTTTGCAATTTTTAAGAATGGACATTGCTCCAAGAGAAGTTGTGGCTCTTAAAGAACACATCACAGTGACTGTTAGAGACTATTATTACAGAGGCTGCTGTTATGGAGAAGTCAAATATTTCAAAGATCATTCAAGTCCATGATGAGACGGCATCACCAATTGCACCAAAGTTCAAAGGAAAGTGCAGTAAAAAATACAACCAAGAATTGAAAATCATTGCTAAAAAAGAGCATAAGTATTCCTCAGAAAAATGCAAAAACTTGTTGAAAGACCAGGCAGGTGGGGAGTTGGAAGAACAGCAAAAAGACAAGTAAAAACAAAAACAAATCATACAAGACAAGAAACAGTTGCTAATCATTGCGAATAACCGAAAAACCCCACTTATCATGGACAGTGCCGATTCACTACTAGAATGGTGAAGTCTACAAAAAGGCGAATTTTATGTTGAAGCTCACTTCTTCATTCAAAGCTATGCCAAGGCAATAACAAAAGCATTGTCAGAAGGCCAAATGAACCTGTAAGACCCAGACATCTGCATTGTACTCTGAACTATCTATCCAAAAAACTGTTTGGGGGCTTTTCCCCTTCCAACAGACCTGGAATTATTGCTTACTAAAGAGATGATGAGTTTTAATACATTTGTTGATATAACAAAAAATAGAATTGTTCTGGAGTTACAGAAATTCCAAAATGGAATGGGATACTGCAACATGGCCTTGCTATCGTGATGTGTCATGATGAGTTAAGACATTTATCTAAAAAGTGGAGATAAATATGTTTCAGTGGTATGGTAACTTCCTGATTTTTTTTTAAATTTATTTTATTTTTATTTTTTGGTAACTTCCTGATTTCAACCTTTTTGAAAAGCATAATCAAAGGTATGATTAATTCTAAATGGACTATTCATCAAAGGTATGATTAATATCGGATGTGATAAAAGTGTTGCTTCATGATGAAAAATTAAAGAATTTGTGTCAAAATCTTGTGGACTCAATGCCAAATAATGTTTCACAAGTGACTGCAGCAAAAGCAGAATGTAGTCCATATTACAATTTTTTAAAGATGTAAAAAAGAGTTTAGCATATGTCAAAATTAATTATTTCTGTCCCAAGTTATTTGTGATCAATGTACAACTTTCTCTATGCATTTGAATTTTCTGTATTGGTGCCTAATCACCAGTTAGAGTCTGTTTCGTGAGGGCAGGGCCTACATCTTTCCTAAATTTTTATCTTCCCTAGTGTTTGGCACAGTGTCTACATACAGTAGATATTTACTCAGCCAATGAATCAATCTAGAAGCCTTTATTCTCTGTGCCCTGGTCCTTGCTGACTGATTGATGGGAGGAGGTTCCTTCTTAGGAAGTTAGAGAGAATACCTGGATGTGGGTAGCAGCAGCGGGAATGGAGAGAAAGGAATTGATGCAAGAGCTTAGGGAAGGGTGAATCAACAGAACTTGGCCACTGATTGGACACAGAGGATGAAGGTGAAGGAGGAGTCAGTGATGACTCAGAAGGATTTGAGCTTGGTGCCACATTCCCATGCCATGTTCCAAATTTCCTGTTTCTGTCAGTGGCTCCACCAAAGCTGCCATCCTTACTCCTCTGTCTCCTCCTTCAACTGAAGGGACCCAAACCAGAGAGTATTTGAAACTTGTGGTCATTGAACCTGAGGCCTACCTTGGACAGGGAGATCATTTGTCTGGCAGACATCACCCATCTCTCTCCAGCAGCTTTGGGGGTAATGTCATAGATAGGTTCTTCCTCTTCTCAGTTGTCTCCCCTACAAGAAATTTAACCCTTTCCCCCTGATTTACCTTCTCCTTAGTACTATTACCCAACCCTTTGCTCTCACCAGGCTTCTCACCTGTGTCTCTTGGCTCTGGAAAGCCCTACCAGCTGGGCTGTAAACACAAATAGCCGTCAGAATGGACTGATTTCGAGTGGAATGTTGCAAAGTCTTTCTCCTCTCTGCCCTTCACCAAAGGTAGCTTTTAGAAACAGATTGGTTCCTTTGTCAATAGGAAAGCAGGAGGCTTTATTCTCAGCTTTTGATGATTTTTTTTTTCCCAAAGGATGAAAAAGACCTCTGTGTGAATGGCACACTGTCCAGAGAAGCATGGGAGAGCTTCAAGTGGATGGCTCAACTATTATTTAGGAGCATCTTGACTGAAAATTGGGAGAGGGGTATGTGGGATCCCATGGGACAGCAGAGTAATACCTGCTGGTCTTTATTCTGCTGGACTGGCCAGGCTCTTTCAGATTCACAGGATTTAGAAATGGAAGAAAGCTTAGAAATTATCCACTGTAAATGTCTCATTTTCCAGATAAATAAACTGAGGAAGGAAGGAAGGAAAGAACATTCTGAGCCTTAATTTCTTCATCTGTAAAATGGGAACAATACTGCCTGGATGTCCTGAGACTCAAAGCAGAAGCTGTATGCAAATTGTTTTGAAAACTATGAAGGGTTACATAAGCATTAATTATTATTATTGTCTTGTCTGTAATAAATTTGAAAACTTTAAGTCAAGTCAAGTAGCATTAATTAAGCAGCTACTGTGAACCAGTCACTGGGGATACAAAGAAAAGGAAAAAAAAAGTCCCTTCACTCAAGCTCACAAACTAATGGGGGAGACACTATGCAAACAACTATGTACAAACAATATGTAGGTTAAATGCATTTAAACATATGTATATATATTATTTATATATCTATAGCCATTTTCTCTCCAAGATTACATAGGTAGTAAGGATAAAAACTTTAATTTGAATCTCTGAGACTACCATCAATTTATTCTCTCTCTCTCTTTCTCTCTCTCTCCTCTCCTCTTTTCTCTCTCTCTCTCTCTCTCTCTCTCTCTCTCTCTCTCTCTCTCCTCTGCTCTTCTCTCTCTCCCTCCCTCCTTCTCTCTCTCTCTCTCTCTCTCATCAATCTCTCTTTATCTATATCTTAGAGGGAAGGCACTAAGTTAATATTGAGGAGGGTTAGGAAAGGCTTCTTGCAGAAGGCTTCTTGCCCTGTGGCTATAGCTGAGACTTGAGGGAAGTCAGGGAATTCAGGAGATGAAAATGAGGAAGGACAGTATTCTACTGACCAGGGAACAGCCAGAGAAAATTATATGAGTCAAGAGACTCATTCACACTGGGAAGAGGAAGGAGGCCTGTGTCAAGGAATCAGAGAGTATGTGGAGGGTAGTAAGATTTAAGAATACTGGAAAGGCAGGAAGTGGTCAGGCTCTGAAAGGCTTTAAAAGCCAAACAGAGGATTTTATATTTCATCCTGGAGGTAATAGGGAGCCACTGAAGTTTATTAAGTAGGAGAGTGACATGATCAGACCTGAACTTTAGAAAGAGTCATTTGATAGTTGAGTGGAAAATGGACTGGAGCAGGGAGAGACTTGAGATAGGGAGACTGACCAGCAGTCTGCTGCAATAGTCCAGCCATGTGATCACTAGTGTGGTGGTGGCCGAGTCAGAGGAGATAAGGGAACATACACTAGAGATATTAACAAAGTAGAAACAATAGGACTTGAGAACTGATTGGATATAGGGGATGAGACAGTGAAGAGTCAAAGCCGACACCTAGGTTTTGAGCCTGGGTGACTGGGAGGATGATTGATAGTATTGATAGTAACAGGGAAGTCGGGAAAAGGAAAGGGTTTGGGGAGAAAGATAATGAACTCAGTTCTGGACATGTTGACTTTGAGATGTCTACAGGACACCAAATTTAAGATGTCAAAGGCATTTGGAGATGTAAACATGGAGGACAGAAGAGAGGTTAGGGCTGGACAGATCTGAGAATCTTCTACATAGAAATGATCATTGAATCCATGGGAACTGATGAGATCACCAAATGAAATAGTACAGAGGGAAAAGAGAAGAGGGCCTATAACAGAGCATTGGGGGACACCTTTGGTGAGTTGGTATGTCCTGGATGAAGATCCGCAAAGGACATTGAGAAGGACAGACAGGTAGGAGGAGGAGAAGGAGAGAGAGTTGGTCAAGAAGATTTAAGGTATGAGATAAACACTGTGATTGTTCTTGATTTGTCTAATGTTACACAGGTAATAAGGGTCAACTCTGCTAGACTGAACCTGGGTCATCTGCCTTAAAATTCTGTGTCCCTTCCACTTTGTCATGGTTTCCCCTGCAATCTTTTGAGAGCCTATCAATATCTCATATAGCTTGGGAGAGCTATAAAGAGCTGCCCATTTATTCAGAGGCAAGAGAAAGCTATTGGCCTTTCTAGGGAGAGACCTTGGGTGGGTCACTATGGATCACTTTGTCTTTGAAGTTGATTTCTGTTGGAGGCCACATGCTACAGCAGAAAGATAGCTGGATTTGGAGTTGGAGCATCTGAGATTGAATCCTGGCTCTGCCAGTTACTACCCATGTGACTTAGCCTCTCTAGGCTTTAGAGTCCTCATCTATAAAATAAAGGGGTTGGACCAGGGTAGAGGATCTTAATCTTTTTTGTATCATAGACTCCTTTTTCAGTCTGTTGAAATCTATAAACTTGTTCTTAGAATAATGTTTTTAAATAATGTCAACTTTGACTCCTTACTCTCTCATCTCCCATATCCAACCAGTTGTCAATAATGTTTTAAATAAAATAAAACACATAGAATTATTTCAGTCACGTGCAACTCTTTGGTACCCCACTTGTGAGTTTTCTTGGCAAAGACATTGGAGCGGTTTGCCGTTTCCTTCTCCAGCTCATTTTACAGATGAGGAAACTGAGGCCAACAGGGTTAAGTGACTTGCCCAGGGTCACACAGCTAGAAAGTGGCTGAGGCTGGATTTGAACCCAGGTCTTCCTGACTCCAGGCCCTTTTTCCACGGTGCCCCTTAGGTGCCCACATAGTATTATAGAGAAAAAATTATGTTGAAATAAAGATGTAATTTTTCCCCCTCATCCAATTTCACTTACTCCTTAAAATCTATCCAGGGGGATCTGTGGACACCAGGTTAAGAAATCCTTGACTTGGTGATTTCTAAGGTTCCTTTCCTCTTACTCTGTGATCCTATGATCTGGTCCTCCCAAGCTGCTTTTGTAGACAGGACACTCCTTCAGCAATTTACCCAAATATGATGAGAGGTGAGAAGAGATGGATGGCATCTAGAGACATCTCTCTCTCCACCCCCTTCAAGGGAATACCATGGAAGAGACTCTCACCTGATCATTGCACCCAGTGTTTGGAGGAAAAAAACAACACCAAGCACTCATTAAGTAAATCTGTAAACAGACATGCTCTGACACTTTTGGAACTAGCAGGTGACCCATATACCTTACTTGCCCTGAAGCTCTTCCAGGTGCTGGAGAACACAGATTTCAGGAAAACACTCTTTCCTTCTAGCCTGTGTCATGTTTGTTGGGCTCCACAGGTCTGGCTCCAGTTCCCACAGAGCCAGGAGGCCAGGACAAACCTGCTCCCTGACTGGGAGGGACTCCATGTTCCTTTCTGTTTGGAGCCCCTCCCTGGAGTCTCCAGCTTCCAGGCCTTATACTTAATTAGTGAACAAAAGGCATCCAGGCTTAGGTGTGATGCGCTCTTCTGAGCTGGCCTTCTGCTCTTTGGCAGCAGGCAAAACTCAGGGAAAGGAGACAGCCCTGAGTCCTGCAGAGATTCCAAACCACCTTTCTTCACATCAGCCTCTGAGTTCAGATATTTTGAATAAGATTTTCTTTTCTTATTTTAAAATTTTTATTAGCAAGCATCTATTTTCTTTCCCTCTCACTTCTTTCTTCTGTTATAAAATAAGAAAAACAACACCCTTGTAACAAACATGCATAATAATATAAAACAAATTTCCACATTAGTCATATCTAAAAAAGTATGTCATTGTGAATAATTTTCAACTTTTAATTTTATTATTTTGATGAACAAGTCTATTTTATTTACCACCCTACCTACTTCCAAACAAAAAAGAAAACAAGCCTCCCAAACCCTTGTAACAGATGTGCATAGCCAAACAAAACAAATTCCCTAATAGACCATATTCAAAAAGTATATGTCTCAGTCTGCATCCTGAGGCTGTCATCTCTCTGCGAGGAGAGGGTAATATGCTTCCCCATTGCTCCTATGGAATCATGGTTTGCTATAGCATTAATCCTTCAAATGATGATGTTATTGTCTAAAGTGTTCCCCTGGTTCTGCTCTCTTCACTCTGAACCAGTTCATACAAGTCTTCCCAGGTTTCTTTGAAACCATGCCCTTGATCACTTCTGATGGCACAGTAATGTTTCATTACATTCATATTTGTTCAACCATTCCCTAACCGATGTCCATCCCCTTTGTTTTTAGTTCTTTGCCATAATAAAAAGAGCTGCTATAAATATTTTTGTCCATATGGGTGTAGAGCAGTTTTCAGCGTTCAGATGATGGGCACTGGGAGGGGTATGATCATTGTTTTGGGACTTAGAGGACCTGGGTTCGCATCTGTGGCCTGATTCTCACTACCTGTGGGACCCTGGGCAAGTCACTTAACCCTATTTGCCTCAGTCTTCTGATCTGTAAAATAAGCTGGAGAAGGAAGTGGCCAAGAAAACCCCAGATGGGGTCACAAAGAGTTGGACACAACTGAACAACAACAAATCAGCACAATACAGTGGATAGCATGCTGGATTTGGAGTCAGAGAACCTGAGCTCAAATCTTCATTCTAGGTAATGTTAAGCATGCCGTTTATTTTTTCTAGGTCTCCATTTCTTGATTTGTGAAAGGAGGGGATTGGACTAGATGATCTCTAAGTCTCTTTTTTGTTTTTGGAGGGGGGAAGGCAGGGCACTTGGGGTTAAATGACTTGCCCAAGGTCACACAGCTAGTAGTGTGTCAAGTGTCTGAGGCTGAATTTGAACTCAGGTCTTCCTGACTCCAGGGCCGGTGCTCTACTCACCGCACCACCTAGCTGCCCCCCCAAGTCTCTTTTTATGATCCTGTGTTCTAAGGTCCTTCTAGCTCTGATAGTCTATCTTTTCAGCTCTGACATTTTCCTATTTTCCTGAAGCAGTGCAATTCAGCCAGAAGACACAAAGCCTGAATATGTACCCATTTCCTTGCATAGGCATTGGGACTTACTCCATGATCACAGATCTCAGCTAGTCTCATGAGTAGGATAGGTCTGAGCTCTATGGAGACCTGACAGGTGCTAATTGTTGAGTTGAAAGCAACTTAAAAGTTACTTGTTCCAAAGCAGGAAAAGCATTTGGGTTAAAGCCAAAGAGAACGGTGTTCTGGGTTCCATGGGAAGCTGAAAGGCAACTAGAGGCCATTAGCTGCCTTTACAGGGAGCCAGATAGGACAGTGTGTGATGTGTTCCCCTAAGCTCCCCTTCTGCTCCAGAGCAGTCAGCAAAACCCAGAGAAAGGAGACAACCCAGTGTTTGAGAGAGTGTGTGTGTGTGTGTGTGTGTGTGTGTGTGTGTGTGCGCATACATATGTGCATGCCCCAAAGGGAGTGCGTGAAGGGATTTCTGTATATATGCATGGCTATACCTTTGTGAATATGTAATGATAATAACCCTTTATCTCTGTACAGAACTTTCTAGTTTACAAAGCACTTTCACACTCATTACTGTATTTGTGGCTTAAATCTGGTGAGCAGAATCACCCTGTGAAAGAGGCAGGGGAGAGATTGTGATCCCCGTTTTAAGAGAGAAAACTGAGCCTCACAGTAGAGAAGTGATACTCAAGTCACATGGCTAGTGAATGGGAGAATCAAGATTTGGATCCAGTTCTTCCATTATATTTATGCATGTATTGCTATATATTTGTATTTCTGTGTGTGTCTATATGTATGCATGTGTGTGTATGTACATAATCATAGAACCTTAGTGTTGGGGAAAACCTTAGAGCACTTCTAGGTTCTATGTCCTCTATGATGTACCTGATAGGGGTTTATTCAATTTTTGCCTAAACATTTTCAATGAGAAGGAACTCATTACCTCTCAAGCCACTCTGTCAGTTTTTGGACATCTTTCATTTGTCCTTACATTCGGCCAAAATATGTCTTTCCGTAACTTCTACCTAGTACCACCCTCTGATGCCACGCAGAACAAACTTAATACCTCTTCCATAGTCCAGTCCCTCAAATATTTGAAGGAATGTGCTTCAGTTCACCAAAATCACAGGAAAGGCAATGTGGTACAGTGGACCAGCTATGGAGTCCAAAAACCTGCGTATGAGTCCCAGCTCTGTTACTCCCTGTGTGGTTCCTGTTTCCCTATCTATCAAATGAGTTGAGGTACTGAATGACCTCCAAGGTCTTTTATAGCTCTAGGTTCCCTTTCAGTGCATATCTGGAGGACACCCAAAGTCCTTACTCTGGAGGCTCCCAGGCATCTGAGAACCTGGTGGTTCAAGCCATGACTCCTTTGAGTGCCAAGTACAAGCCAGTTTGTATAGTCAGGTACAGAGAAAAGAGTGCTAGATTTTGGGTTTGGGGACTTGGGGCCTTTACCTCCCATCTCTGTCACTTAGCCCTCTTGTGATGCTGGAAAAATCACTACTGAGCCTCAGTTTCCTCATCTGTAAAATGAAGAATTTGGACTAAATGATTTTTAAGGTCTCTTCCAGCTCTAAATTTATGATCCCATGATTCTAATCTGTCTGTGTCCTGGCGAGGTACTAGCTATGGCACTTCAATGTGAAGAGTTCCGGATTGGGAGTCAGAGGACCTGGGTTTGAATCCTGACTTTGCTGATTATTTGGGCTTGGCTTCTTTATCACTTAAACTTTGTACCTCAGTTTCATCAACAATAAAATGAGGGGGTTGGCCTTCAGGGTCCCTCTTCTTGCTCAACATCCCTATGATGCTACATACACTTGTACACTCTACTAATCCTACAAGTGGATTATAATTTTTTAGGTGTATCATCTAAGACTCCCTGAGGGCAATTAGGTTCACTGGTGAGATATTTAATGATAATCATAGCTAATATTTATGTAGGGATTTAAGGTTTACAAAACACTGAATATATTATCTTATTTGTTCCTCACAACTCTCTGGGATATATCCTCATTTTATAGGAGAGGAAACTAAGGCAGATACATGTTAAGTGATTCATATGGAGTCATACAACTAGTCAGTCTGTGAGAAAAGATTTGAACCCAGGTCTTGCTGACCTCAAGGCCAGTACTTTATCCATTTCACCATGGTGTCTCTCAGAAGAAAGCTGTTAGGACTCTTTCAGCTTTCTGGGGGCACCAATTAGTACCTGTTAGTTCCCATGTGCCTCAAAGAGTGGGTATGATGACCTTGACTGCCTGAGTACAGTGACCCAAGGACAGGATTGAGACATTTCTCTTTTCAGGTCTTGTCTCCACAGGACTCTTTTCATGGTTTCTTGGTTCCATTTTCCTCCTTCTCTCCTTTGAAAATGATTGCAAATGTCTCTCCCTCTCTTCCTTTCCCTCTCCCTCTCCGTCTCTCCCTCTCTCCATCTCTCTCTCTCTCTCTTTCTCTCTGTCTCTGTCTGTCTCTGTGTCTGAGTTTGGGCTGCATCCCACCTCTGTCCTCCTCTCAGGACACTTTGGATTGCTACATTCAGCCTTTGGGGAAGTTTTGTTTGAGAACGATTCACAGGGTGGGGTGTGTATGGGGGGGCGGTTAAGCAGCATAGTCCAGCACACAGTGATCTAGCTATGAAACCGCTGCAAGGGAGAAAACTTCCTTGTATGCTAATATTGGTAAGAAGCCTGCTAATTAGGCAGAAGTGAGAAACCCCAATTTTCTGATGGAATAAATTACCCAGAAGGGCTCCGATCCCTGTGGCTGGGCTTTGCCCAAAGCCTTGGGGCCGGGCTCTCCAGTGAATTCAGCAGATCAACTCAGCCCCAGCCCGAGTCCCAGCCCCCCGGGCTCAGGCTGCCAGCAAAGGAGGCCTCACTCCTCCCTTCCAAGGATGCGCTGCTCTCCCCTTCTAATTAAGGTTTTATTGCCCTCCCCCACCCAGCTGTACACCCATTATGGCACCCCCTCCCTTACGGTGCGCCAGTTTCCACCCTGTGATGCCACCCACTACACCCAGGAGCTGGGCTTCTGCCAGCCGGCAGGCTCTCCAGGCAAGCTGGATCTGGGCTTCGTGTAGCCAGTGCTGTAATGGCAACATGCCGATAGCCCAGGACTCCTGCTGCGGTGTTCCTCCTCCTCCTCCCCTTTCTCACTGTGCCCAGCCCCCCAGACTTGGCAAACTTCATCTCAGAATCCCAGAAGCACAGAACCCAGTGCTAGATGAGACCTCAGAGACCAGTGTGCCCAAGAAAAATCCCTTCTACTGGTGGAGCATGGGTACTGATCACCAGCAGGAGAACCTAATGCCGAATTGGGGCTGCCTGATGAGAGGTGGCCTATGGTAATGGGCTAGAATGCTAACCTTGGAGCTGGTTTTGGCAGGTAGAGCTCTGGACTTAGAGTCAAGATGACCTGGGCTTGAATCTAGCCTCTGACACTTACTAGCTGTGTGACCCCTGTTAAGTGACTTCCCTCTCTGAGTCTTACTTAGCTGTAAAATGGGAACGAAAATCCCCAAAGTAATCACTTTGTGGAGTCGCAGCAAGGCTCAATGAGATGGTATTTGTGAAGTGCTTTGCAAAATTTAAGGCACTATGAGTGTCAGTCGATATTTGTGACTTTGTGGAACCCTATACCAGGCCTAGCAAAATTACCCCCTCCTCATCTCCTCCCAGGCCTCATAGATTCATTATGTGGTTTCAGTGCTGGAAAGGCCTTACTTTAATCTGTAAAATTAAGGATTGAATGAGATGACTTCTGAGGTACGGAGGTATGGATTTACTTGACCCAAGGGGACCCAACTAGGACAAGAACCTGACTAGGCTCCTGAACACTGGTCCAGCACTCTTTCCTTTACACTTTTCAATCACCATAGTCAAATTATGTCAAGGAGTCCAGCTCCTTTGGCACCCTGGCTAAGGGTTCTAAAATTCTCAACGTACACTTTCAGCAAGTGATTCTGTTCCACCCCCATTCCCTTCCCCCTCCTTGGGAAGCCTGGAGTGAAGTGGGGGCTCAGGTAGCATGTAAACACTCTCAACTCAAGCCTGAGGAGGCCTCAGTTTCTGTGGGGGGAAAATACCAGCTAAGCTGGTTGGCGCTCAGTACCCTCTGATCTTCCCTTCTCCCACCTTCTGCTCTCCCAGCCTTTTCACTGAGCTTTCTTAAATGCCAGGGTGGCTTTAGCAGTTACCATTGGCTTTTTCAATTGCTTGAGAGGGGAGCAGTTTGGCTGGTTTGCGATCCAAGCCCAGTGTTAGAGTTTTCTTAGGACAGGATGATAAGGAGAGTGGACTCTGGACTGCCTAGACAGGGAGCCCTACCCCAGTGACCTGTTCTGAGCCTGCGGGCATGAACTATGAAATCTTTTCAACTTTTCAGGCTGGATAGACCATGAACAAAACCAGGGAAAATAGAGTTCCGTGAGTCAGGGCCTCTGATGACCAGTATGAGAGGGTCCCTGAATGTCAGGGATGATTTTCATGAGCCAGTTCCCGTAACAGAGTAGGGGAGGTACTTGAGAAACTGCATTAACTGTTTCGGGCCACTGGAGTACGCCTTCTTACAGCTATGAAAATAAACATTAGCCCCTGGGCTTGTGACCTCAAAGAAATCAGGCAATGCATCTAATGAGAAAAAACATTCTTCTGTTTTCCACGTGGAACAGTTGAGTTTTCATGAGAGTCTATGTCCAGAGAGGAGACAGGAATAATTCTGATGCTTTCTGAGGTTAGGGCTCTCTTGGTGACCTCAACTTCCATGGCATCATTTATTACATCCATGCAGATGGTTCTCAGATCTATCTATTGAGTCCTGTCTTGGTCCTGAGCTATAGGCTCATATTATGAATGGCTTTTTTGAACATTAGATATTTGGGAAGCATCTCAATCTTAACAGATCCAAAACAGAGCTCATGATCTTTCTATCCAAACCTATCTCTCTTCTGGATTTCCTTATTTCTGTTGAGGACCCCACCCTCCTTCCAGTAACCCATGATTATAACACTGGGGTCATTCTCAACTTCTCCCTCACCCTCACCCTATGTATCCAAACAGTTGTCAAGTCTTGTAGATTCCAAAAGAACTCTCACATCTATTCACTTTTCTCCACTCACATAGACCCCATCCTACTTCAGGATGTTATCACCTCTCAGACTACTTCAATACCTCCTATTTTGTCTCCTTCCTTCAACTTTCTACCCTCTCAAATCCACCCTCCACATAGCTGCCAAAGTGATATTCCTAAAACAGAGAACTTTCCACGTCACTCGCTCAATAAACTCCAAGGAATCCCTATTATTTCTATAATCAAATATAAATGCTTCTATTTGGCGTCCTTCACAGATTGGGCCTAACTTACTTTTTTCCCAGGCTGGTTATATGTCATTTCTCCTCGTATAGCCTTAAGTCCAGCTAACATGTGGCATTCTATTCCCCATTTCCATGCCAATTTCCAAGCTATCTCCCCTGTCTAGGATGTATTTCCTACTTACCTCAGCCTATTAGAATTTCTAGTTTCCCAATGCCATCTCTTATGTGTGAGGCCTTCCTTCATCCCCTCAGCTGCTAGTTTTTCCTTCTACAAAATTATCCTCTATTTATTTTGTATATATTTATATGCATAATAGTGAGAATAATACCAATAGGTAGAGTTTGTACAGCTCTACAAGTTTTACAAAGTACTTTACAAATGACTCATTAGATCCTCACAACTCTATCCCCATTTTACAGAGGAGGAAACTGAGACACAGAGAGGTTGAGTGACTTGGCCAGGGTCACACAGCTACTCATTGTTTGAGGCTGATTTGAATTCATGCCTGCCTGCCTCCCAGTCCCATGCTCTATCTACTGCCACACTTAGCTGCCTTCTACATGCTATCTCCCCCAAAGAATGTTAAGCTTCTTGAGAGCAGGGATAGCTTCATTTTTTATTTTGTAGTTCTATTACCTGGCACATGGAAGGCAATTCTTTTATTCATTCTTTCCCTTCTTCCTTGCCTCCTTCCCTACCTATCTCCCTCTTTCCTTCCTTCCTTCCTTCCTTCCTTCCTTCCTTCCTTCCTTCCTTCCTTCCTTCCTTCCTTCCTTCCTCCCTTCCTCCTTTCCTTCCTTCCTTCTTTTCTTACCTCTTACCTTTACTCTCTCCCTTTCCACTTTCTTCTCTTCCTCCCTTTCTCTATTAGTCTCTCTCTAAGTCTCTGCCCTCAGGGAGCTCATAATCTATCACGGAGATAAGCCTTGGACCCAGATACATATGATGCAAGGCAGAATGTGGTAACTGCTGCAAGATGTGGGTATTTAAGGGTGGGATTGCTCCTGGCCAGAGGACCAGATTTTGGGGGAAAGGTGGAAGTGGTTGTGATAGGGAGTCCCCAGGGAGTGCTGTGAGTCAAAAAGAGTTGGAACTACCTTGTGTGTTGTTCTGGAGGTCAATAGGAAGGGATAGATCATCAATCAATCATTCAATCAACAAATATTTATTAAACATCTACTATGTGCCAAAAAACATGCTAGGTGCTGGGGGCAGAGAATGAAGTGAGTCTTCTTGCCCTCAAGGAGCTTATATTCTATGATGTGTGTGTGTGTGTGTGTGTGTGTGTGTGTGTGTGTATGTGTGTGCATGTGTGCGTGTGTATGCAGTAGAATGCGTATACAAAATGTGTATATATATATATATATATATATATGTACACATACACAAAATGAATACAAGTTAGGCTTATCCATTTATTTAATCATTCATCTACCCATCCATTTATCTATCCATCCATCCATCTATTCATTTATTCGTTCATTCATTCATGCATTGAGGTAGGGGAGGCACTAGCAGCTGGGGAGATCAGCAGAAGCTTCATGTAGGAAATGGCCTTTGAACCGAGTTAAAAGAAACCAGGGATTCTAGGATGCAGAGGGGGAGGTGGGAGCTCATGCTGTCATTGGGGAGAGCAGGTGAAAAGACACAGAAATGGGAGACACACTGTCACATACAAGGAGCTATGAAAAGGCACATTTGGCTGTGCTGCAGAGGCCATAAAGGTTAAGTGCTGAGCCCAGGGTCACATGGCTAGAAAGTGAGAGGTGGGATCTGTACAGGGGCTTCCAGTGCCAAGCCCATCACTCTCCATGTTGACCCTGGTCAGAAACCACACCACTGGTGACCAGAAGACAAACGGCAGGTTTCAAATCCGAGTTCTATGTGACTTTGGGTAAGTCACATAAGCTCTCTGGGCTTCAATTTCTTCTTGCGTGGGGTGTGTGTATCTGTGTGTGTGTGTGTGTGTGTGTGTTTGGAGAGAGAGAGAGAGAGAGAGAGAGAGAGAGAGAGAGAGAGACAGACGATCAGACGGACAGACGGACAGACGGACAGACAGACAAAGACACAGAGACAGAAGAGCGGCAGAGACAGGAGACAGAGAAATTCAGAGAGATACAGAGAAAGAAAAAGAGAAACACAGAAGAGAGAGGGGACAGACAGACAAAGGAGAGAGACAGAGAGAGAGGGAGAAAGGGAGAGAGTGAGGGAGGGCAAGAGAGACAGAGACAGAGAGACACAGACAAGGGAGACATAGAGACAGAAACACAGACAGACCCACAGAGAGACAGAGAGACACACAGAGAGAGACAGAGAAAGACACAGACAGAGAGAGACAGAGAAAGACAGAGACAGAGAGAGACAGAGACAGGGACAGAGAGAGAGAGGGAGGGTGGAAAGGAGGAAGGGAAGGGGGGAAGGGAGGGAGGGAGAGAGAGAAAGAGAGAGAGAGAGAGAGAGAGAGAGAGAGAGAGAGAGAGAGAGAGAGAGACGGATGGATGGATGTACAGACAGACAGACAAAGACACAGACAGAGACAGGAGAGAGACAAAGACAGGGGACAGAGAAATTCAGAGAGAGACAGAGAAAGACAAAGAAAAAGAGAAACACAGAAGAGAGAGGGGACAGGGTAACAAAGGAGAGCGACAGAGAGAGAGAGAAGGAGACAGGGAGAGAGGGAGGGAGGGAGAGAAAGAGAGACAGAGAGAGAGACAGAGACAGAGAGACATAGACAGAGATAGAAACACAGAGAAAGATTGAGACAGAGAAAAACAGAGAGAAAGATACAGAAAGACAGAGACAGACAGAGGGAGGGTGGAAAGGAAGGAGGGAAGGGGGGAGAGAGAGAAACAGAGAGAGAGAGAGAGAGAGACAGAGAGAGAGAGACAGAGAGACACAGAGAGACAGAGAGACACAGAGAGAGAGACAGAGAGAGAGAGAGAGAAAGTAAATGATCTCTGACTGAATTCAGTGTTCTGTTGACTGTAGCACGCTACAGATTGCAATGGTCTTGTAACTTTGTAAGAACAATGTTTCCATGGAGAAATTGGGATTTAAGAAAACATTTCATCTTCATGAAAATGCTGTGTCAATGATGTCAGAACTCACCTGGGAATGCTCCAAAGGCTGCTGAAGAGAGAATAGACTTGTCTCTTCTCAAAGCAAGGAAAGAATAATCAGATTCTCCCTCATTTCTGGCTCTTGGAATCCCCAGTTCTCTCCAGGGCTCAGCTCAAGTACCACCTCCTATAGGATTTCTTTGCTTATTCCTCTAAACAGCCAGTGCCTCCTCCCTTGCCCCACACAACTACATTGTATTTATCTTGTATACATTTTGTCTTTGTTAATCCCAGTACATATCACTCTCTCCCTAGTGTGTAAAGATTTTTTTCACTGTTGTTTATCTCCAACACCACACCCTACATCTAGTAGGTAATTTAAAAAATGCTTCTTGAATGATCAATCCATTTAAACAACAGGCAAGTGGAGGCCTACGCTGTCATTGAGTTCATGTGTGTATGAGTGTGTTAGTGTGTGTGTCTGTGTTTGTGTGTGTAAAACTAATGGGAAATCTCCCTGGGGAGAGCTGAGAATAACCAGATGGGGAGGGAAGGAGAGAAGGAGGGAGGGAGGAAAAGACAGGGACTAATAGAAAATATCAAGAATAAGCTGGGTGGTGACAATACATGTGAGAATGTTTGACTCTGAACAAAAAATGTTCTAAAGAAATATATGCCCTTTCCTCTGGTAAATACAAAATTTTGTAGTGGCCGGAGCAACGGGCTCGCAGTGAGCGGACTTGGATTCCAATACCTGCTCTGCTTTCTACTTGGCTGACTGTGGTCAGATTGGTTGACCTTTCTGGGCCTCTGCTTCTTTCTCTGTGAAAGGCGATAAGACTAAATGATGCTGCTTTTGCTCTGAGTCACTTTGGGCAATTCACTGGATTGGACGGAATTGCATTGCCGCCCTCTGAGCTTCAGTTTCCTCGTCTATAAAAGGATGAGCGTGGACTGGATGACTGTGAGGTCACTTCCAGCTCTAAATCTCTGAGTTTCATCTCTCTGCAGAGATCCTGTGATCTCCAAGGTGCTTTCAAGTTCTAAATTTCATGATCCTATGAATCTCCTCCTATCCTTGCAGAAGAACGTGTGTGTGAGGGAGGAGGATCCTTGTAAGGGGAGGAGAGGTGCAGCTTTGGTGAATTTTAAACCCTTTATTTAGGCCAAGGCACTCCAAGGTGATTCCCTGAACTTGCCAGGAGCCTTTGGATTGGCTGACGTTTCTCTGAATCTTGACTTCTTTCAAGACAAACCAAACAGACAGCCTAGGTTGGGTACTACCAGATTCCCAACCCAGAGGCACACAACTCCATTGGGAAGGAGGATAAGAGGTATGGGCCCCACTGGAGGGTGCCAAGGCCTGGTCTTGGAAGAATGCAGAAATGGTGGGGAGTGGTTGTCCCAATGGAGCTCTGGTTAGTGAGGTGTGGAATGCATCATGGGAGTAGGATTGTAATCTCATAACTCCTACTTCTACAACGTGCCAAGGTTTGCCAAATGCCATTTACGTAACAAGTCTGCGAGCTAGATATTAAGAATATTATTATTCTCACATTACAAATGAGGAAAGCTAAGGCTCACAGGGAGTAAATGACTTGTTTGGGGACTCAACAACAACTCTAAGCACCAGAGTCAGGATTTGAACTCGGGTCTTTGATTCTAAAGCTACTACTCTTTTCTTCTGTAGTTCCTGGAGTAATAGGATTGGGATGAGGATCAAATGCTTCGAATATATACAAAGCCCTTTGAAAGACAAAAATTCTGTCTGTCTGTCTGTCTTTATGTATATGTGTGTGTGTATATATATATACATACATATATATATATGTATATTTCATCTATTACTAAGTTGTCTCTGTTTCTTTCCCTGTTGGAGGGTAGGGACTTAATTTTATTTATCTTTCTGTCTTTCCCAGTCTAGTCTTAAAAATGTTCATAAAGATGAATTGGGCCTGGGATTGGGGTGGGTAGGAATATGGGGAGGCAGCATAGGTAGGAGAAGAAAGAGATACAAAGTTAAATCCCCAGGGGTTCCTCTTTTGGGCATTTCCTGCCTTCAGTGAGCAGGACAGAATGGCAGAAGGGAGGCTTGTTCAATTTGACTTCCCAGACAAGAAGACTCTCTTCCAAACCGTGAAAGGCATAAAGCAAATCTATGACTTCTCCAGTCCATGGACCCCTGCCCCAAACCATCCACAGCTCAGCTGAGGAAAGGGAGTCCAAGTTATCCTGGACCTCCCATGACTGCTGGTTCCTTAGCCAGTCTTTTTGAGTGTTGTGACCAGGCTAACAGAAATGATTTTAAAACCTGAGAGTCTGGACAGTGCTTGCTTCAGCTGGGCTAATAACAGCACAATCACGCCAGAGGCCTTCAATCTGCAGCCTTCCAGGCCACTTGCATCTTTGCACCTTGGCCTTTCAAACTCCCGTCCTCACTCGCCCTCTGATTTGGAAGAGAAGAGCCACGTTTGAGAAACTTGAATCCAGGCTGGGATGGGCCTTGGTGCTGCTTGGGTGCCAAAGTCTCAGTCCTTGGCAACTGTAGCCTACTTAGGTGTTTCTGTCCATGGCTCTGGGCATTTCCCTTCTGCTGTTAAATTCAGAATAACATCTTTGGTGGCTGAGTTTCAAAGCTAGAGAACCATAGACCAGCTAGAAGAGACCTTAGAGAACATTTATCCAAGCCCCTCATTTTATCAACTAAGGCCCAGAGAGGGGAGTTGATTTGCTCTTGCCCATGGTCACCTGGGTAATAAAAGTGGCAATGGAGAGAGAGAGTTTGTTTCTTCATTTAGAAAGCACCAATCCATTTATTACATTACATCCCCAGGTGCCAGTGGAAGCGTTGTGCTTGTGCGTGTGCGTGTGTGTGTGTGTGTGTGTGTGTATGTGAGTGTGTGTGTGTGTGTTTGTAAGCCTTCCCCAACTCCTCTTAATTCCAGTGTTTTTCTCCTTTCAATTATTTCTTATTTATCTTGAGTATAGCTTTTTATGTATGTACATATATATGTATATATGTATTTGTTTGCATTGGACTTTAAGATCCTTGAGGACAGAGACTGTCTTTTGCCTTTTTTTGTGTGTCCCCAGCACTTAGCACAATTCCTGGCATATTGTAGTCTTTTTATAAATGTTTATTGATTGATTGTGCATATGTGAATTCATGTATGCATGCATGGGACCCTTTCAAAGCTGGGGGTTACCTTTAAAGTAGGGTTTCTTAACCTTTTTTTGTCACGGCGCACCGCCCCCCCCCCCCGGAAGTCTGGACCCTTCTTAGAGTAATATTTTCTTTCTTTCTCTCTTTTTTTTTTCTCTGAAAAAGCATAATTAAAGGAAATGCTAAGTTTTAATTAGAGGTTAGCAGAAATAAAGATGTGATTTTTTTTCCCTATCCAAGTTCATGGTTTACACTTGGCAGTCCATGGACACCAGATTAAAACCTCTGCTTTAGCAGGATTGTTTAGATCCGTGGTTAAACTAGACCTTTATATCCTTGGAATGGTAGCAGAGAGAAGGTGAGGAGTTGTGGCTGGAAGGAAGAGGAAGGGCTGGCTTCAGGGAGCTGGATCTGTGGGCCCTATAAATGACCT